>NC_053453.1:41610616-41927350 GCF_015227805.2 Hirundo rustica
CTTAAGGACTCCCTTCTGGGGATGAGGAGAAAGGGCAGGGGGACAAGGAGAACAGGGGGCAGGTTGTCTTGGGTCCGGGTGCTTCTGCACCTTCCTATTGATTTTCGTGACAGCAGCTGAAAGCTGCAAAGCCAAATTAAGAAATTTGGAGGCTTGTTTGTCCCCTGAGAGAGCCAACTTATTAATTTTATTAATCACAGCCTGCCAAAATTTGGGGCTGTAAATTTGCTCCAGGGATGTCTGCGGGAAGTGCAGGAACACCCACCTGACAAAACTTTTGAGCTCGCCCTTTGAAATTTTTAACTGGGCGAGTTCAGTAACAGAATTAAAACTATAACACAATCCTTTCTGAGCGGCTGAGAGGTTACCACCCATGTCTCTCACAATTCGTTTCTGCCGCTCACCGACTAACACCCAGGCAAAATCAAAATGAAACTTAAAACGAACCGAGGGGTTTAACCTCCTAAAACTGGGTAATTTTTTCCCAAAACCAGTCCCAGGGAGCCACGATGAAATTAAAATGCAGTGTCCTAAAACTCTCGGGAATCGCTGCCTGCCCGACTACTGCTTTTAACTTAAAATTTGAAAAATGAAAGAGAAACTAAAAGAGTTCCGAGGAGAGTTTCCGCAGGGGAATGAGGCAAACCACCACCCCCCCGAGCCGCGCGGCTTGGAATCTCCTGCTTTGGGGAATCCCTTTCCGAAATAGGGTCTTCTTCCCGAAGCACCCTTCCCAAAAAGTAAGTGCCCTCACGAAGAGCAACTTACCCCCTCCTGGAACAAGACAAAACCTGAGGTTGTTGGTATCAGCTGCCTGAAGTGGACCCGGTGGGTGCTCTGGGCTGTCCTCTTCTCCCCCGGGAGCGTGATCTCTAAGAGCCGCTGCAACCAGGGGTAGCGTGGCGTCCAAGGATTTCTTCAGCTGTCCGACACAGCCTAAATCCGTGCCGCAGGGTCCACCTCATGGCCGGGGGATTGCACAGGGTTATTAAGTGATTCTAAAGTCTAACTGTTATTTTCTTTAGCATAGGAGTGCTTTTCAAGCCGTTCTCGAGAGCTGAGCTCCTGTGTTCTCTCCAGAGTAGCTTATACAGCGATGACTTTAACTTTTAATCAACTGATAGCTTGTTCTTCCTTTTTCTTCCAGCTCTGGCACTTCAGCACTTGCAATTTTTACAGTGTTTTGGCTGGACTTCACATGCATATTAGTTCTGTGTGGTCAATAGTCTCTTAGCTGTGTTACCTACAATATTGCGAGCTTTCACAGTATCACTGGACATGCTCCTTCCTGTCTTTGGCCTGCTTGCTTACTTTCCCTAGATCAGGTGATAAAGAAATGTAATAATTTGCCTGGAAAATATGATCCAAACTCCAAAGTTTTTCAAGAAATCCATATTCCAGGAATAAAGCAACTGTATTCTTAATTATGTGTCAACCCTGTGATGGTACTCCTGAAGACATTTATCATTCTGTTTTACTACTTCATAGTTGCTTAGTGATGTCATAAACAACCAATATTCTAATCTTTTTTCTGTCAGAAAAGGCATTTTGGGGTATGCAAGCTAAGGATAATTGATGCTAGCATGCTACAAAACCATGTGGGGACTATTTTAATATTGGAATGCTTTCTGCTTTTTCTGCTTCATTAGATCCATAGAAATGGTGGTTCTAAGCATAAAAAGCAGCATCTACATATTGCACTGCTATTGGTAATGTGTGCCACGTGCTTATGAGAACAAGGAGGAGAATGATGTTTGTTCCAGTTTACTGAAGCTATGCCTTCGTGTAGAGATGAAAAGTTTGTAAATGCCTGCTTCTGTGTCTGCACTGAGATAGAGTTCGAGTGAAATAGGAGAGTGTTCCTCCTGGAACTACCTATGCAAGTGAAGTTCTGGTAATGGTTGTATATGGGAGCCTGGTAAGAGAGGTTGGGAAGGAAAGAGCCTCTCAGGGGTAGAAGAGCCTATCAGAATGTCCCTGCAGTTCTCAGTATTTCAGCTCTGGATCCCTGTTTCCAGCTTTGAGGCATGGCTCTCCATGAAAGCTAAAAAACTCTCTTTTTAATATACTCACTGAAATATCCACTGCTAGTGTCAACATTTCCCACTGATCTGCCATCGCAATTGCCAGCACCAACACTGTTCTACTTGCTTGAGGAAATGCTGGAGTTTGAGCCTGGTTGAGTGTCATTCACAGTGTCCTTTTACTTTTGGAAGCTGCTATTACCCAGGCCAGAGCAGATGGTGTTAGGATAACAACCTCGAAGATTCATGATGGTGATGAAGGACGTCATTGTTTCTGTTTATGTTGTTAAACTGAGAGCCCAAACTCAAATACCTGTGGAGGCACAAGAAATAGAGCAGGAAGGAAGGGAAATCTTTTTTCTGGTCATGAGGATGATGAGCAACAGTCTTCCTGGTATACCATGGCATCTGAGATTTAAAGTAAAATTCTTGTATTTTTGATGATTCCTTCTCAAAATGAAACAAAATTTCTTGTTCTCTAGTCTCAGCAAGAGTTTTATCTTATGTATTTATTTCTTCTTTAAACCCAGCTGATGTTGAGCAACTGAAGTGCTTAAAGAGTGCTTATGTTGGAACTGCTCAGTAGCTTAAAGTAGATCAGTGGGATCAGGAATGGAGAGAAGGGAATAATGTGTATCTCCCCCAGCCTTGTGAAAATGATGAGATGCAGAATTTTCTGTCAAACACCAATCTCTTATTAGGGGAACAAATATTAAATTCTGACATGTGATGGAGTGCCTGCTTGTTCCCCTCATGATTCTCTGAGAAACAATTTTTTAATATCCATAATCATATATGACTCTGGGACTAGACTCTAGTCTTGTCTCTGAAGTACAGGAGCTTTATTTTTATTGTTTTATAATAATAGCTTCTCTATATGTCTTATAATGTCTTCTCCTTGAAATGTAGATTTTTTTTTTCTTTTTTTTTTCTTTTTACATTTGGTTATGTGGGGTTTAGGTTCATGTAGGTTTGGCAGCTAGAGCTGTTTGTGTAGTTTAAAAAGTGGGAGAAAAGGGAAGTCCTTTTTGCTCTCTCCAGTTTGACTTCTCTCGGGTTCCTGGAGTGGGGCAGAAGAGAAAGGAAAGAAAAATTCTTGTTATTATAATTTTTAGCACTGAACAACTGCTTTTAAAATTATTATTATTATTTATTTATTTTTACATGTACGTTCTGGCAAGACTAACAAGTGAGGTAGAGTTTATGGGATTCATAAGTGATGGGATGTTTGTCTGCATCAGAGAAATATCACACATTGTGACAGCATTGGTAACCTGTCTTCCGAAGAGACTCAGTGCTGGAACTAGTGGGTAGTTGTAGGTGAGGGAGCGAGCCATACTGGCAGAGCTTTCTCATGCTTGCACAGCCTCTGCCTTTTCTGTGTCTTCACCTATCCCAGGCCCTTAGTCACAGCAGCAGTATAGGAGCCAACTTAGCACTCTGCTTCACACAAGGGAGGAAAGAATTGAGCCATTCTTGCAGGGTGCTGCAAAATTCCACTAGTGGCTTCCAGAGTTAAATCTGTAAGCAACCAGCATGCAGTTTGAGTTCCCCAATGAAGACAACTGTAAGGAGACCTTAAAAATCACAGTCCAACAAATATTCTCACTAAGTTTCTAAATGGCTTCCCCCTTACCTTAATAAGTGAACCTGCTAATAAAGTGGTTTCGTAGAGGACACTTACTACAGTATGTGGCAGCTTCTCTGAAAGACAGAATACCCTTGCAGTCATTTGAGATGTATTTTGCAAGCAGAGAAATGTTTCAGAAGTAATTACACTGACAGTCAGCAAACTGGCTGGTGAGGAGTGAACAAGTGCTACAATCAGTATTCTGGAATTCAGCTTGTTTGTGCAAAGCAGGCTTCTATCCAGATTCGTGAAGACTTTTGGAAGAAAAGTCTCAAACTTCTGGAGGGTTTATTATGTCATTGCAGAATACTAAGCCCGTTTTTCCATTTTAGAGAATCTTGCTAAAGGCTGTCTTCACTCCGGTTTGCAGCTTCATTCAATCCCATTCTGGTTTTGCTCTTTTAAAGGTTTGGTTTCTGTTATGGACAAATCAATAGCCAATTTAATATAAAGTAATTTTATTTTGCTATTTTAAAAAATATAACAATCTGAAATAGCCACAATAAAAGAGACAGCTTTGATCCTGGGTTATGGAAATTGGGTGAACGTAGAGACGGTCCTGAATGAACCAGCTCTCCCCCATTCACGATTGCCTAGATCCAGTGGGCAGGTTTTATACAGTTTTTCTCCCCTGAGGCAGTTTTATTGTTAGTTCATATCTGCAACATGTATTTATGTGTTTTCTTTCTCTGGCTGCTTGGTCCTGAATGCTCCTTCCCGGCAGAGTTGGATGCCTGAATAAGGTTCCGAGAAGTCGGCATTGGGATGCTGATGGAGACATTTCTGGGTCTTCCTCTTCTAGATTGGTATCATGTGTTAATCACCGGAGAAGGCAGGTGACTCTTCCTTGATGGATGGGACATCTCCTGTTTGGCCATTCCTTTTCGTTGCTAATCTGGGCTTCGCCCTGCTATTGTCTGGAGTCTCTACAATTGCAAATCAGTCTTGGCAAAGTCCACAGCTTGGTGGAAACCCTCTGTTAATATAGTTTATATAGTTTTATATAGTTTATATAGTTTTTTTATATAGTTTTATATAGTTTATAGTTTATAACTATAGAACATAAATTTATCTCAAAATATCTATCACAGTTTCTCTGCAGTATAACTTTCAGCATCTGTAAGGACTCTCTATGGATTGGTGAACAATAGGGGTGAGTGAAACCTATGCCAGCTCCATATGAACTGAAGCCTACACTTTAAAATGTTCTGGGCCTTAATACATTCATCTAATGTCATGATCCTGATTGATCAGTGCTGGGAATAGCGCCAAATTCCAGCTGGTTGTGATGTGCCAGGTAATGACTAAACTGTTTCATTTGGAAAGGGGAAGGAAAGGGAGATGAACAGATACATAATCTGCAATTCCTCAAGTCAGGATTCCTGTAGCTCTACAGGTGTGGAATAATTTTGACCACTTAATCTGTAGTACCTCAGGGCTTTTCTATACTGACGTCAGTGAGGAATGGCCTTATGGGATCAAGCTGATTTTAGAGAAGTTGAGGTATATTGCTACCTGTGATTTTTGTGTATGAAACCCAAAATATTCAAGTCTGGCATAGCAAAATTCTGAACTATGTGCTTTTCTGAAAGCTGTGCTTTTCCCAGCTGCGGAGTAATATCACAAATAAGTTTTTGTATGTAACTTAAAAAGTAGAAAAATATTGCATTTTTTTTCTGCATGATTAGATAAGGAATCCTTAGTTAAAGACCTGTCCTAAATTAATCCCTCTCAAATAAATTAATTACATTAAGGCTTTAAGCATGTTGTCTCAAAAGTTTCTCTTCGATATATGCTTTTTCAGAAAAAGAATATTGAATTTTAGTGTTATTAGATATGTTAAATGCAGGTCTTCTGTAGTAAAACTTAAGCTCAGCATAAAATAATGCATTTGGTTTGATTCCTGCAAAAGCATTGTCTTGGTTTGAAAAGACAGGTATCTGCTGAGGAGAGGCAGGGCCTCTCTAGGAATGGGGAATTCCAATCCCTTCCCTCCGTGTTATTATGATTTAGAAGATTAAAAAAACCAAAACTTTTCAGTCAGAGCTATGGGGAAAGGAATAACAGTCCTTTACTAGTAAATATAACAGGACAGACAAACAACAGCAGCAATTATAATAATAATAAACAGAACCAAGAACCCTGAGGGGCTTTGTGTCACAAGTCCCGGGCAGTCTGATCTCTTGGGACTCCAAGAGCACCAAGCCAGAACGGTGGAAACTCGGGGCTGATGACTGGAAACGGTGGGTTGTCCCGGCAGGCAAAGTGAGCAGTGCTGAAGAAGCCGCGGCGGCTGGACCGGGGCTGACCCAAATCCAGCAGGGCAGGCGAAGAGCTCTGAACTCCCGGGCACTCCAGCAGATGATAGAATTCCCAGGACCGGACTCCTCTGTTAACCATGGACTCCACACAGCTAGCCATCGCTCGACCGTCCTCCCTGGAAAACCGAGAGCCGAGAGACTACTACCCTCATCTCTCAGGAGCCTTTTCCTCCCCCACTAAGCTAAGCGATCCACTTCTTTTGTACAGGGTAGGCATCCTTTAAGCATCAGTATTTAGTCTCCTAGCAACTTATGGGGGGAAAAATTCCACAGGAAAACTTAACCCCCAACAAGCGTAAAACTAATACATATGGAGTTACAGATCAGAATGTGAATGTAGTCTAATGTTTTTTAGTGGAGGTATGAGTGAATTCACCAACAAAATGAGAGCAAGTTTGTAAGTTTCCAGATTACACTTCACTATGAATATGGTCACTTCTTCTGTCAAGTAGAAGAAAATAGGAAAAGCAATTACAAAGAAAATGAAGAAAAAATCTTTTCCTTTTTTGTTGATAGGCTTGTTTCACAGAATCACAGAATAGGTAGGGTTGGAAGGGGCCTTTGGAAATGATCTAGTCTAACCCATCTGCCAAGGCAGGGTCATCTAGAGCAGATTAAACAGAAACTCATCCAAGTGGGTTGATTTGTCTCCAGACAGGGAGACTCCAAAACCTCCCTGAGCAGTCTGCTCAGTGCTCTGCCACCCTCAGTGTGAAGGTCTTCCTCAGATTGAGGTGGGACTTCTTGTGTTTTAGTTAATGGCCATTGCTTCTCGTCATGTTGCTGCACACCACTGAAAAGAGTCCATCACCACTCTTTTGGCAGCAGCCTTTGAAATATTTAAATACACTGATGAGATCCCATCTCAGTCTTCTCCAGACTAAACAGGCCCAGCTCCCTTAGTCTCTCCTGACAGGAGACATGCTCCAGATCCCTCATCATCTTTATGGCCTCTGCTGGACTCTTTCTAGCAGCTCCTTGAACTGTGGAGATCAGAATTATTGGTCATAATATTCCAGATTAGGGCTGAGAAGAGGGGGAAGAACACATCCCCTAATATGCTGGGCACAGTCTTCTGATGCACTCCAGGGTTCTACTGGCCCTCCTGGCCACAAGGGCACTGCAGGCTCGTAGTCAACTTATCATCCACCAGGCCTCCCAGGTACTTTCCTACTGTATTTTCACTTTAATGATAGACCTTGAAAAGGGACGTTAGATGGGCTTTCCCTGAGCTGTAAATTCTCCTCCATTCTTTAAAGCAGAATAGTGTGATACTGCACATGAGCAAGGAGAAAAAATAATATTTTTGTCCCATTGTCCTAGGTTACAATGTAAAATGTGCCCAAAGTATGTATTCTATCACCATCTACATGAAATGTTGAAACTAAGTTGTGCACCACTGTTTCCCGTGCCCCCTCCCTCCAGACTATCTTCTGTTAATGGCCCATCAATGCCGTCCTGCATGACTCATAGATAACTCTCCCCAGGAGCTATCTCTGTTTAATAGGCAATCAAGGACCCATTACAAAACTGATAAAATGATATCAGTCCATTGTGAGATGCTCCGCCCAGGGGGAGGAGCCAAGCATTCCCACCTGGATATAATCTGGGCCTTGGGACAGCACAGGCAGCCTTACCCACTGGATTCCCAGAGGACAAGAGCTACCAGACCTTTCTGCAAGAACACTGCTTCAACAAGACCACTTCATCTGGACTGCTACCACCACGGTTTCAGGTTGTATTCTGACTCTGTCAGTGATCTTTTGTACCATTGCATGTGTTTTATTTTATTTTACTTTTTTTTTTTGTTTTTTTCCTCTCCTATTAAATTGTTTTTTCTGACTTGGAGTCTCTCGCTGGTTTTGCCTTCAAGCCAGCACATATATTTTGGTGCCCAACATGGGGCAGGAGGTACTGAGAAAAGTCAGAATTACAATTTTGTAGTGAGGAAAAAAGAAACAGCTGTCCGCTATGATGCTCAACATGCTTTCATATATCTTATACCTAGCTCTCTACATTTTCCCACACATGGGGCAGTATTTGCCAGTCTTAATGCTCATGTGTAGACCAGGGTATGGTACCAGAATTGCTGTATTGGTCTATTATGTTTATTGTATGATAACCTCTGAGGCAATGAGCATCATTCGGAATATATACTCTATTTTGTTTTCTTGTCCTGGTCCAGAATGCTACATCTGGGCTCTCAACAATCGTACCCAGCCCCTGTGGGGAGGGGTAAAGAATGATTTTTTCCAGTTTTTTAGGTATGGCACAGCAGTTTTCGAAAGTATTGAGTTCTCTCTAGGTGCCAAGGACAGCATAATATTGTTGTTAGTTCTGCTTTGCCTTCTCTGCACGGCCTGCACCATGTTTAGAAATCAAACACTACATGGGGTGGTGCAGCGTCTCCTTGAGGAGGAGGGAAAAAGAAACAAATGCAAAACAACAGCATCCGTGTCTACACAAACTGTCGTAGAGGAAACAGGAACCGCATCTATGCAGACTGTCACAGAAGAGAAAAGAACGAAAACCAAAGCAACAGTTTCTGCATCTACTCAGACCATCACAGAGGAGAAAGGAACCAAAACCAAAGCAACAGTGTCAGTGTCTACACAAGCTGTCACAGAGGAGAAAGAAACCAAAGGTGCCATCAGCATCTCCACACAAACTGTCACCGAAGCAGAACAACCTAAACCAGTGGCAGTTGCCCCTGTTCAGAAGAAGAAATCAAAGAGCAAATCAGTCCGCATAATGACTGATGAGGATGTGGCAGGACCTTCACACTCAGCAGAAGAGACAGAGCCAGAGATCATCACCCGGTCTCTATCCCTGGGTGAACTGCGTGACCTGCGGAGGGAATTCACCCACCAGACAAACGAGTCCATCCTGACCTGGCTGCTCTGCATCTGGTACGCTGCAGCCAATGACACCATTCTGGATGGAAGTGAGGCCAGGCAACTGGGATCACTGTCCCAGGATGTGGTCATTGACCAGGGGATCGGGAGAACCCAACAAACTCTCAGCCTCTGGCGGCAAATGCTAACAAGTGTGAGGGACAGATACCTTTGTAAAGAAGACCTCCAGGTGCACCAAGGAAAATGGAGCACAATGGAACAAGGTATCCGATGCCTGAGGGAATTGGCTGTGCTGGAGATCATTTTCTCAGAAGACGAGAGATTTCCTAAAAGCCCAGATGATGTCCAGTGCACATCGCAGATGTGGTTGAGATTTGCACGGCTTGGACCAGAGATGTACTCCCGTTACCTGGCAACGCTGCAATGGAGGGAAGGTGAGGACAAGGTGGGCGTCTTGGTCAATAAACTAAGAACTTACGAGGATACTGTCACTGCCCCATTTCGTACCCATGTCTCATCTGTGGAAACAAGGCTGGCTGAGCAAGTCCGGAGCTTGATTGAAGAGGGCCATCAGAAACTGAGAAAGGAACTTAAAGAAGAAATTTACCACATCTCGCCAGAACCAACAAGAGTCTCTGCCATTAGGAGCAGGTACCCACCAACCAGGGAGAGAGGATACACTCCACGGGGTAACCTCTGGTCTTTTCTTCGGGAGCATGGAGAAGACATGAGGAATTGGGATGGAAAACCCACCTCCTCCTTAGCAGCCCGGGTACGTGAACTGAAGAGAGAGACACCTACCACGAAGAGCTCATCTAGAGCCAACACTGCTCCAGTCTCAAAGGCACAGAACTCCAGACAGTATAAGAAGAATGATATGACTGATCCACTTGAAGGGACCTCAGGAACATATTTACAGGAAGAAAGCAACGTGTACCATGACCAGGAATAGGGGGGCCCTGCCTCTAGCCAGGTAGAGGAAAGGGACAATCGGATCTATTGGACTGTGTGGATCTGATGGCCTGGCACATCTGACCCACAAAAATATACGGCTTTGGTTGACACTGGTGCCCAATGTACCCTGATGCCATCAAGGTATGTAGGAACAGAATCCATTTCTATTTCTGGAGTGACAGGAGGGTCCCAGCAGCTGACTGTATTGGAGGCCGAAGTGAGTTTAACCGGGAATGGGTGGCAAAAACACCCCATCGTGACTGGCCCAGAGGCCCCATGCATCCTTGGCATAGACTACCTCAGAAATGGATACTTCAAAGATCCAAAAGGATATCGCTGGGCTTTTGGGATAGCTGCTGTAGAGACAGAAGACATCAGACAACTGAGTACCTTGCCTGGTCTCTCAGATGACTCCTGTGCTGTGGGATTACTAAGAGTTGAAGAACAACAGGTACCAATCGCCACAACAACAGTACACAGACGGCAATACCACACAGACAGAGACTCTGTGATTCCTATCCATGAGATGATTCGGAAACTGGAGAGCCAAGGGGTGGTCAGCAAGGCTCGTTCACCTTTCAACAGTCCTATATGGCCAGTGCATAAGTCCAGTGGAGAATGGAGACTGACTGTGGATTACCGTGCTCTGAATGAAGTCACCCCACCACTAAGTGCTGCTGTGCCAGACATGTTGGAGCTTCAGTACGAGCTAGAGTCCAAGGCAGCAAAGTGGTATGCGACCATTGATATTGCCAATGCCTTCTTCTCCATTCCTTTGGCAGCAGAGTGCAGGGCCCAGTTTGCCTTCACCTGGAAGGGCGTACAGTACACCTGGAACCGACTGCCCCAGGGGTGGAAACACAGCCCCACCATCTGCCATGGACTGATCCAGACTACACTGGAAAAAGGTGAGGCTCCTGAACATTTACAGTACATTGATGAGATCATTGTATGTGGGAACACAGCAGGGGAAGTCTTTGAGAAAGGAGAAAAGATCATCCAGATTCTACTGAAAGCTGGTTTTGCCATTAAGCGAAGTAAAGTGAAGGGACCGGCTCAAGAAATCCAGTTTCTGGGAGTCAAGTGGCAAGATGGACGGCGGCAGATTCCCACTGAGGTCATCAATAAGATCACCGCCATGTCCCCACCGACCAGCAAGAAGGAGACACAAGCTTTCCTAGGCGCCATAGGTTTCTGGAGGATGCACATTCCTGAGTACAGCCAGATTGTGAGCCCTCTCTACCTGGTCACCCGCAAGAAGAACGATTTCCACTGGGGCCCTGAACAGCAACAAGCCTTTGCCCAGATCAAGCAGGAGATCGCTCATGCAGTAGCCCTTGGCCCAGTGAGGACGGGACCAGATGTGAAGAACGTGCTCTACTCAGCAGCCGAGAACAATGGCCTGTCTTGGAGTCTTTGGCAGAAGGTGCCTGGGGAGACTCGGGGCCGACCACTGGGATTCTGGAGCCGAAGCTACAGAGGATCTGAAGCCAACTACACTCCCACAGAGAAGGAAATCTTAGCCGCCTATGAAGGACTTCAAGCTGCCTCAGAAGTAATTGGCACTGAAACGCAGCTGCTTTTGGCACCCCGACTACCAGTGCTGGGATGGATGTTCAAGGGAAAGGTTCCTTCCACGCATCATGCCACCAATACCACATGGAGCAAATGGATTGCCCTCATCACACAGCGCGCCCGTATTGGAAACCCAAATCGCCCTGGGATTCTGGAAATTATAACTAACTGGCCTGAAGGTGAGACTTTTGGATTATCTTCTGAAGAAGAAGAAGAACAAGTGACACGTGCCGAGGAAGCCCCACCGTATAACGAGCTACTGGAGACTGAAAGACAATATGCCCTTTTCACTGATGGTTCCTGCCGAATTGTAGGCGCTAACCGGAAATGGAAGGCTGCAGTATGGAGCCCCACACGACGAGTTGCACAAGCTACTGAAGGACAAGGTGGATCAAGTCAGGTTGCAGAACTTAAAGCCATCCAGCTAGCTTTAGATATTGCCGAACGAGAGAAGTGGCCAAGACTCTATCTCTACACCGACTCGTGGATGGTAGCTAATGCTCTGTGGGGATGGCTGAACCGCTGGAAAAAGGCCAATTGGCAGCGCAGAGGGAAACCCATCTGAGCTGCTGAGATTTGGCAAGACATCGCCGCCCGAGTAGAGAAGCTGACCGTGAAGGTTCGACACGTGGACGCACATGTGTCCAAGAGTCAGGCTAATGAAGAGCATCACAACAACGAGCAGGTGGACAAAGCTGCCAAGGTGAAAGTATCACAGGTGGATCTAGACTGGCAACACAAGGGAGAAGTATTCTTAGCCCGTTGGGCCCATGACACATCTGGTCATCAGGGGAGAGATGCAACATACCGATGGGCCCGTGACCGAGGGGTGGACCTTACTATGGACAACATCTCACAAGTCATCCACAACTGTGAGACCTGCGCTGCAATTAAACAGGCCAAGCGGGTAAAGCCTCTGTGGTACGGTGGACGATGGTTGAAGTACAGATATGGGGAGGCCTGGCAGATTGACTACATCATCCTTTCCCAAACCCGCCAAGGCAAGCGTTATGTGCTAACTATGGTGGAAGCCACCACTGGATGGTTAGAGACCTACCCTGTGCCTCATGCTACTGCTCGGAATACTATCTTAGGCCTTGAAAAGCAGGTCTTGTGGAGACATGGCACTCCTGAGAGAATCGAGTCAGACAATGGGACCTATTTCAAGAACGGCCTTATAAACACCTGGGCTAGAGAACATGGCATTGAATGGATATATCACATCCCTTATCATGCACCAGCTGCCGGGAAAGTTGAACGGTGCAATGGGTTATTTAAGACTACCCTGAAGGCGCTTGGTGGGGGGACTTTCAAAAATTGGGAACTGAACTTAGCAAAGGCCACCTGGATGGTCAACACTCGAGGGTCAATCAATCGAGCTGGTCCTGCCCAGTCTGAACCCTTGCACACAGT
Organism: Hirundo rustica; assembly: GCF_015227805.2. NCBI lineage: Eukaryota > Metazoa > Chordata > Aves > Passeriformes > Hirundinidae > Hirundo > Hirundo rustica. The sequence goes on from NC_053453.1 coordinate 41,623,389, forward strand.
GGATGGAGATAAAGTCCCTGTGGTACACATGAAAGGCATTTTAGGAAAAACTGTTTGGATTAATTCCACATCAAGCAAAGGCAGACCCATCCGTGGGATTGTTTTTGCTCAAGGACCTGGTTCCACTTGGTGGGTAATGCAGAAAGATGGGGAAACCTGTTGTGTACCACAAGGAGACCTAATTTTAAGTGAGAACTGGGTGTAGGGTTTCATTCTGTATATGTGTGTATTTATCTATCTAGCTGTAAGAATGTCTTAATTTGTGTATGATGTAGATGGTCATAGAATAAGGGGTGGATTATGTCCTAGGTTACAATGTAAAATGTGCCCAAAGTATGTATTCTATCACCATCTACATGAAATGTTGAAACTAAGTTGTGCACCACTGTTTCCCGTGCCCCCTCCCTCCAGACTATCTTCTGTTAATGGCCCATCAATGCCGTCCTGCATGACTCATAGATAACTCTCCCCAGGAGCTATCTCTGTTTAATAGGCAATCAAGGACCCATTACAAAACTGATAAAATGATATCAGTCCATTGTGAGATGCTCCGCCCAGGGGGAGGAGCCAAGCATTCCCACCTGGATATAATCTGGGCCTTGGGACAGCACAGGCAGCCTTACCCACTGGATTCCCAGAGGACAAGAGCTACCAGACCTTTCTGCAAGAACACTGCTTCAACAAGACCACTTCATCTGGACTGCTACCACCACGGTTTCAGGTTGTATTCTGACTCTGTCAGTGATCTTTTGTACCATTGCATGTGTTTTATTTTATTTTACTTTTTTGTTGTTGTTGTTTTTTTCCTCTCCTATTAAATTGTTTTTTCTGACTTGGAGTCTCTCGCTGGTTTTGCCTTCAAGCCAGCACACCCATTAACGTTCAAAACTGTTCCTTAAGGAAAAGTTATTAACAAGAAATTGCATTTAAAAAAAAACCCTTTGTTTTTCAAGACAAAAATGGATCCCAAAATCTGAATTGTTGGTGATTTTCTTTTACTTCCTATCAATGGCTGAAATGAGAACTGAATGAATGTTTAACACATAATACATATGGCTTGTATTAAGCATATATAGTACTACAAATATAAGTTGGGTTTCCCTTCTTTCTTGGAAGAAAATTTCCTGAAAGTGAGGCACCATGTTAGTTATCACTCCTAAGGCATAGCATGAGGTATTTCTTAAATTCTCACCTTGAACCAATAGGAATACAGATCTGAATTTAAATGTTACCATCTCTAGAGCATTCACTGTAGTTAAAATACTTAATATATAAAATGTGTTAGTAAACAGTTAATATATAAGTGTTATTTTAGAAGTGACCCCATTGCATTGTTTTGTTTAGAAAGGTTATTCCCTTTCCAATTCATCTGTCTCTAAACAACACTCATGTGAAAGCAGTGATTTATTTTAACATGCTAAACTGCTGTTCCTGACCTGTATTATTCTGGAACATGTGTTGCCCTAAATTTTTAGGTTTTGAAGTAGTCTGAAGCCTACAATATTTAGTTAGGTCATGTATTGACTTTCTCTGAATTTTCTTTTCAATGTTAATTTTATTTGAATGATGACTTCAGATTTGACTCTTAAAAACAAGCCTTTCTTTCATCTTCCCAAGGCTTAATTGCCCACCTCCCTCTGTGAATTTAAAGTTTTAGTATTATCTTAATGTTTTGGTCAATTCCTCTTGGTCACTGTAATAAATACGATAGACCAAATTCTATAAATCAAAATTTTAGAATTTTATTGAGAGACAAAATGACAGTCTCTGAAAGCCACAATTAAAAGGACAGCGTTGAGCCTGGGATCGGCACTGGGTGAATGCGGTAACACACTCAGTCAGTATGTCACCCCACCCTCCCAAGTTCACATTTCTGGCTTGGAGCCGTCTCTTTTTATACACTGGATCGCTGAGAGAAACTCAGGACTCCGAGGTTCCATCTTCCAAGGCAGCCTCATTAGATATTCATGTTCGGGTTCTGGTGTTTTGAATAGATTCTCCCGGGAAGACAATGTCTTTGATGGTCGTGTCCAGGTGCTGTGTAGAGATGTTAATGTCGGGAGGAGACGGATGAGATATCGATCTGATGTAATCATTTGGTTCTCAGGGCTCTCCTTCTCCCTTTTCCGTTGTCTTTGTTTTCCTTTTAATGATTCCCGGCAGAGGTATCCTCGTGTCCCTTTCCTGTAATTCTTAGCAGAGTTTCTTGTGTCCCCCCTATGTAATTTCTGGCAAAAGAAATTCCTTGTACCCCTCTCCGTGCAGCTTTCATCTCAGCTAACCCTTACTATACTTGATTAGAAATAAAACGTATATTTGTAGGGGGTGAGTTACATCTTATATCTTTTAACACGAATTAACTTTAGGACATATATCACAGTCACTGAGCTCTGGCTTCATTCATGTGTATCCTTCTACTGTCTTTGGAACAGTGACCACCTGTTTACTTTTACTCTTGTTATATTTTTAGTGGTCTACTCATTTAGTCACTTAATTTTTTGGAAAATATACAGTTATAATTCCTGAAGCATCCCAAAATGTGGATATATTTTTTAAAACACATTATTTTATTTCCTTTTAACCTAAAATAATGTTTTCCTATTTGTTTATAAGTGCATGGCTTACAGAATTAGCAATGCAGTGTATACCTTCTTAAATAAAATAATTGCATGATGTGTTGCTATTTATTCATTGCTTTTCAGCAGAGTTCCTTAATTGATTAGGAGAAGACTGGAGTCCTTGGTGGAAGTGCTTTCATTTTTTGGTTTGAGTTTTTTTTAACACTGTCCAGTTAACACACGGATGATACTTTTTTTCCTATATTTTATAACAATCACTACAAAATACCAAGTACAACAGGACCCATAATTTGGTATGTCATTTCATTTCCTATTGTCTTGGTTTGAAAGACACGTATCTGCTAGGGAGGGATGAGGCCTCTAGGAATGGGGAATTTCAGTCTCCTCCCTCCAAGTTATTATAATTTCAAAAACTAAAGGGGCTTTTCAGGCAGAGATATGGGGAAAGGAATAACAGTTCTTTACCAGTAAGTATAGCAAGGCAAACAAACATCAACAACTACAGCATTAATAATAAACAGAACCAAGAACCTCGAGGGGCCTTGTCTCACGAAGCCCGTGGCAGTCTGATCCCGTGGGACCCCGAGAGCACCAACCTGGAACGTTGGAAAACTCCTGGGCTGGTGGATGGAACGGCGAAGGTCCCCAGCAGGCAGGGGGGTGTCCCGGCAAAGTGAGCAATGCTGAAGAATCCGCAACGGCTGGACAGGGCTGGCCCAGCTCCAGCAGGGCAAGCAAGGAGCTCCGAATTCCTGGGCACTCCAGCAGATGATGGATGGTGGTAGTGTAATAGACTATGAACACGAAGAAAAGTTCCAATAGGAATTTATTACATTGCAGCAGGCAAAGCAAAGGCAAATACAGCGCTGGACGGCAGGGGGAGTCTCGCTCCACCAACTGCCGTGAATTGGCAGGTTTTTCAGTCTTGCTTTTATCTTGCTTCTTTCCTCCGATGATGTATGTGTGACGTGTTGCTGGGAGGGTCTCTTTCTGTCTCTCAGTGGTCGCAGAGATGAAGGCTGTAGTTGTCCTCTTCCTTATATGGTAACTAAGCTGGAATTCCTGAAACTTAAAGCTGATTAAGCAAGTAGAGAGAGAGAACAGAAATGGGCAAAGGTATGTTTGCCTATAAGCTTAGATAGTAACATAGTAACTTCCTGTTATCTTGAGTTATTTGATCTCCAGTGAACAAAAAATAGTTAATGTTTATCACAGTAGAATTCCCAGGACCGGACCCTCCGTTAACAGTGGACTCCTCACCGTTAACAGTGGACTCCTCATGTAGTAAAACAGCCGCCCGGCCGTCCTCTCTGATGCTGAGAGCAGGGAAAAAAGAAAGAAAACGCAGCTTCCCCCAGCCCTGTCCTTTTCTGTCCCCCAAATTTTGTGTGATCATCTCCGTCCAGGCCCCTGTCTTTGTGTTAGTCAAGCACCCTCTAAGCATCAGTATTTAGTCTCTTAGCAATTTATGGGGGGGAAAAATTCTATAGGAAAAAAAACCGCCAAAAAACAAAAACCAAAACTAAATCTAACCCCCAACAACTATTCAGGGTTTTTTTGATGCCCTGCATTCCTTTGCCTTTCACTGGTCTAGCTCTTTCCTTCCTCTCCTACTGCCTTAGCTCCCTTCTCTTTCCCTGTGTGTAAACCTGGGTTTTGCCCTCCACATCTCTCGGCATACACACACTTCCCATTGCCATTTCTGCCTTTGCTATGCATTATATTGAGGTTTGGCCCTTTGGCTTAGAGCAGTTTGACTTGATGCCAGGGAAGCAATGAGAAGTGATGGTCTTGCTGGCTGATGACAGCTTGTTCCTGAGCAAAGCAGCTGCAGGTAAATTAAATTTTCTGATTGGAGCCACACTTTCCAGCCCACTCCCTTCCTCTTTTTTTTTTTTTTTTTTTTTTTTTTTTTTTTTTTTTTTTTTTTTTTTTCCGTGACAGGGACATTTGGAAAAAGGACAAGCATTTCATCAAAGTTTAAAGAAGATGTGAAGTTATGAAATGTCCTAATTGTAACAGTTCAGCAAAAACAATACGTCATTTTTTTTCATGAAACTTGAAAAGGAAAACGTTGTGCACCAGCAAACAGAGTTTTCAATGTATGTGTTAGTATCTAAGCTAGGATTCTGGACTGCCTTCAAAGCCAGAGGAAAAAATAGGCAATCTGGGCATGACTCGTTTAAACTGTTGTTGAAAATAGTTGGATGAGCTCTAATTTCTCAAAGGTAGACATCTGAAGTTTGAAGTATGTTATCTCTGGAGAATCTCTTCAGGGATGAGGAGCATTTACTTAGGAGCAACAATCAGTAGCAGATTTTGCTTTTGAGAAACAACCTTCTGAACTTAAATTACTGCCTTTTAAAAAATTTTCATTAAAGCATCAGTCCTTGTAATTAAATAAATCAGAGTCATTGAATAGGTACAATGGATTTCTAACAGAAATATTTCTGTGTATTTTCTATCCTCTGTATGAGGGGAAGTGTGATTTTTTTTTAGGGAATACTATACTTTTAAAATGCTCAGCTGATTAAAATATAATTTAAATATATTTATATTAAATATATTTTATACACAAATAAAATATTAAAAATAAAATTTAAACATTAAATATAACAAACATTATGTTATGGGCCCTTAAATATAACAAGCATTTTGGCTGGAAGTGATGTGGACATGGCCTCTGTTTATTTGTGGGTTTTTTTTTCATTAAATTGTAACTGCAGATTAGTGATCGTGTCACGGTAACAACAGTGCCATTAAATTTTCTTTTCCCCTTGAGGTAGGGTAAGGCAGTGAGAGGGAGGAGGAGAGTTTAGAGATTTTAGCATAGCTTATTGTCTACACAGATGAGAAGCTTTGCTGCCCTGTAGCTGCTGTAATTTCCTATAGAGTTTTAGTGGCTTGACCTGCTCTTCAGTCTGTTTGACCCTTGTCTTTCTGCTCAAGCTTGTGCCTGTCTGATGCTAATTAGAGCTGTTTTCAGTCGTGTTCTCCTGAAAGCAGGATGTTGTCTAAAGACCACATTGGTGGTCCCAAACAGAGTGATGCAACACATTTTCCCAGTTGTCCTCGCTGCCTGCACTGTGAGCCGTTACCATAGGAGGTGCATTATGTAGTTGCTAAGCAATGAAGTTAAGGTCTCCCGTGCTCAAACACTGTAGCATTGGCTTGGTCTCTGACTAGCTTGGTAACACATTAGCCAGGAGTATAGTAGTGTCCTACCTGTCTGTGCTCACATTCTAGTTTAATTTTTTAAAATGTAGCTGTTGATTCAAAACACAGAGGGTGCCATATAAAAGACTGTTATGCTGAAGATTCAAATAGTGCAAGACTTTTTGTGTGCTGGGCTGCCTTTGCATTCTTTGTAAAAGTAGCAGAGAAGAACTGATAGGCATTAGATGTCAGGGCTTCAGAAAATAACTAGAATATTTTGAAGCAGCTGCCTGAATAGAACAAAAACAATGTATCAATTACCCTCAAATGACCTGTTTCTATTCTTTCTTTATTGTGCAGGACTTTGTTAAAACTTTGAATCTTGCCTATAGAATTTTTGCTTTTTGAATAATTGCATAATGTTATCTTGCACCAATGAACTGAATATCCTGTAAATATATAATAAAATACTTTGATAGAAAACAGAGTAGCCTAAGTCCATCTCAGTAAGGCTGGTATCAACTTCACAGGTATGTCCTTGGATAGTTAGGATAGCTTGGAAAACATGAACTAAAATTTCTGTTTATAATTTTCTGTAGTTTTCTTTGCATCATGATTTCACATTTTGAGAAAGGTTGATGGTGATGGTGTTCAGAAACTGCTGATGCTTTTGATTTTTTTTCCCCTCTTTTGAGTAGTGTTATGAATAACATGAAAAGTTTGCTTATGAGTCCATTATAAATTGAGAACCATTTTTAAAATCCTATTTTAAAAGGATTTAAAATCCTTTTTTTTTTTTAAATCGTATTTAAAATCCTAAAGCTTGTTTTGAGTTAACAAAGGCACAAGAATTAATTTCTGTTATATTTCTTTATGTATTTAGCAAATGAATAATTGCAGAATATCGGTACTCAAAACCAGTTGAAGTGGTTTTTATATGCATATTGCAGGTGTATAAAACTTGCTTAGTCAAGGAATGGTCTTGACTAATTGAAAAATGTGAGAAGTTTTGATTTCAGGAATTTTGTTAGTGAGACCTAAGTGCTTTCTTGAGTGAAGCTTGTGAGCAAGAATGACTGTGCATAGTCCCTTTTTAATTAGGAGCTGTGGGCCTTATTATTTGGAAGTGATTAGACAATGCTGAAAGACTCAGTCAGCTAAGATGGAAAACTTACTTTCCTGCTGACTATTTTTAAAAATTGCAAATACGAACATAGAATGCAGTATGCTAAGGATGATTATTATTCGTAGAGTCATAGAATATTCAGAGTTGCAAGGGGCCCACAAGGATCGTTGAAGACAAACTTTTTGGCCCTACAGGAGAATCTCAAGAATCAGACTGTGTGCCCAACAGCATTGTCTGAATGCTTGAACTCTGTCAGGCTTGGTTTTTGTAACCACTTCCCTGGGCAGCCTGTTCCAGTGCATGATCATGTTCTTGGTGAAGAGCCTTCTCCTAATACCCAACCTAAGCATTTTCTGACAACAACTTCATGTCATTCCCTTGGGTCCTGTCACTGGTCACCAGTGAGAAGAGATCAATGTCTGCCCCTCTGCTTCCCCTTTCGAGGAATCTGTTAGACCATGATGAGGTCTCCCCTCAGTTTCCTCTACTTCAGGCTGAATAGACCAAGTGACCTCAGCTGCTCTTCTTAAAGCTTCCCCTCCAGACCCAGACTCAGATCCATTCCCATCTTGATAGCCCTTCTGTGAATGCTGTCTAATAGTTTTGTATCCTTTTTTTTGTTGTGGCACCCAAAACTGCCCCCAGCGCTTGAGGTGGGGCCACCCCAGAGCAAAGCAGGACAAACCACTCCCTGCCCAGCTGATGATGCTGGACCCGATGCCCCCCAGGACAGGGTTGGCCCTCCTGGCTTCCAGGGCACTGCTGGCTCATGTTCATGTTGCCCCTCAACTATAATACCCAGGTCCCTTTCCACAGCTCTGCTTCCCAATATCTCATTCCCCAGTCTGTCCATACATCCAGAATTGCCCCATCCCGGGTGCAGAATCTGGCTGCTCTTGTTGAACTTCATATTGTTGGTCATGGTCTTCTGAAGAGCCTCCCTGCCTTTATGGGAGTCAACAGCTCTTCCCAATTTAGTGTCCCCTGCAAACCTGGTATCCCTTCCAGTTCTGTGTCCAAGTGCTTTAAGAAAATGTTGAAGAGCACAGGGCCAAGGATGGAGTCCTGTGGAACCCCACTAGTGACATGTCACCACTCTGATGTTATCCCATTCATACCCCATTCATACCCTTTGCGCCTGACCCATGAGCCAGTTGCTTACTCATCACATGATGTGTTTCTTCAGCTGTGTCCTGGAGATTTTGTTCAAAAGGATCCCGTGAGAGACAGTATTGAAAGCTTTACTGAATTCCAAAAAGATTTCATTAACTGGATAGGTCACCTTGTTGTACAAGGAAGTAATTTTGACAAGTAGGACTGTGTCTTCATGAAGCTGTGCTGTGACAGATGACTATGTTGTCCTTCAGGTGTTTTTCAGTACCTTCCAGGATAATCTTCTCCATAATTTTACCTGAACTGTTACTCTGTTTCATGTGTGAACACAGTTATTGTGTTAAATGTTTGTTGGTGTGCTTGAATATTGTGAGAAGTTCTATAATAGGTGGATTGCCCTGAGTCATCAGACTTAAGAATTACTCCATAGAAGAAAAATTACAGGAGTAAAACTTCTTAGCGCATGTATCTGTGGTTTGTAATGTACGAATGTGGATTTCATGTGTGTGTGCTTTATTTCCGGTATCTTTGCTGTGAGTGATTACTGCTGAGCTTTCTGTGATTCTATCACAGCCCCAAATTGCTCTTAAACAGGAAACTTTGTCCAGTCATTTTTAAAAAGAGTGCTTTGGCTGATGTATTTGGCATGCACCTTGTCTATGACTATAGTTATAAGATACCTTATTATTAAGTGAACAAGAGGAAGAACTGTAATAAAGAAAAATGTCATGACACGTAAGATCTCTTCAGGTGTTTTTAATCACACTGCTGCTTTTCTCTTACTAAAGCAGCATCAAGATTTTCACCCCTTCATCACTCTCTGGTTTACAGATACCTTCCTGAATGTTGCTTTGCTTCGAAACAGCTTCATTTTTATGAAATCAAATTAGTTAGAGTAATTTTTGCTTAGAATCTGTGACTCTTTGAACTATTACCTGTACATTTTGATAAAACATAAAATACTTCTTAATGTTGATTTCAAAACTGATATGCTGATATGATACCATTTGATGTAAGGGCTACTTAAAAAGTTTCTTTTTATATTTGTGATCTACATATATGGAAAATGTACTGAATATTTTCCACTCACTTTTGCTAAAAGTGAGTAAAGTTTATATATTAAGCCTAGTGAGAAAATCTCTGATTTTATAGCTAAATATAGACTGTCTAGAGGTTGTTATAAAAATGCTGGAAACATGAGTATTGATACCCTTTGTAATTCTCTATTATTTTGCTGCAGTTAAGGATGTTGTTCTTATCTCTCTTGCTACACTTACCAAACTGCTAGAGTCAATGTCTTCCAAGAGTTAATTCCACCTACTTCACTTTCTTGCTTCTAGAGTGAAATCTGTTCTTTTTAATTTACGTCTAAATTAGAGAGCTCTATTCCCCCGCTAGTTTCGTGAAAGAGCATTGTTTCATTATTCCTGTTGCATCCTAGATGTCTTATTTATTTATATATTTCTCCAGTGGAGTGGGATTAGAAAAGGTGATTAAATAATTGGACATTTTCTATCCCCATTTTCTCACAATAAATCAGGTCTTAACGCTCAATTGCTCTGCAGCTATTGCTGTCACTACGCTCTAATTGGCAGTGTTTTAGACTTTCTCTGTTGTTTTTTCTACCAACACTTCTGCTTTTGGTAAAAAAGACTGTATGATGCAAAGCAAAGAAGAGTCAAATTGAGGTGTAACAGAACCTTTTCTTCAATAACAAATTCTAAATCTGAATCTTTTGCTGAAGTGCTGGTGCCTTCAAGTTGTCGCATGCAATGCTTTTTGTATGACATATGTTTAAAACCATTAGTGAAGCTTTTAAGTTACAGAAAGTTCTGTGATGCTAATTATCAGCAGCATTTGACACTTATATTCTAGCATTTAAAGCCCAGAAAGGCTATTGTATGAGGCAGGTTATGGTTTTTTTTAATGCTGTCTCGTACAAATTTTAACCTCCAAGTTGTCATTTTTTAAAATAATTTTCCAGCATTCTTCGATCATAAGCTTTTTTATCCCTAATAAGAATGTATAAATGGTCATACTAGGATGAAATTGCTTATCCATCTTATTATTATGTTCACAGGAGTGAACAGAAGGTATGTAAAGATGCGAATGAGAGCATAGGAAAATACCATGATACTTTCTTGCAGTCTTAATACCAAGAACCTGCATTTTGGATCTGCACTGAATATCTATATTATTTGTGAATGTTAGAATAAAGCAAAATCTCACTTTGTAGTTCACTTCCTGCATACCACCAAATGTTTACACATAGCTGTTCCATGGCATTTTTGCAGTATTTTTTTCCAATTTGCAAGTTCTCAGTTCTCAGTTTTTGTTCTGAGATTCAGGTGGTTTTAGAGTCTTTTTGCCTTCTGCAAAGCTCTGAGCCAGACGCAAGAAAAAGACAGAGTCTTCAGGTTCTGATTTTTCAAGGTTGCATGCTTTGTTTATGTTTCTTATCTTACAATTTTCTCAGTGTCCAACAAAGGTCTGTGCAGCGGCTCGGGCATCTGGCGACTCCTCCCGGACTGGGCTGTCACTATCTTTTATACTAATTGTTACATGTCCTTTATTTATCATTCTTTGCCAATACCTATCACTTATACTAAAAAGGTCATCCCTACTGTGACCCAATCTCTTTAAACTTACTTTGTGCCACTGTCACTGCAGAAAATGGAAGTGATGGAAGAAGAAAGAAGAAGCAGGAGACAACGCCCCAAATCCTCCATCTTGCTCCCTTTCACTTCCATACTAAAACCCCAAACCTACTGTTTTTTCACCCTGTGATAAGCTAAACTACTATCTTTCACACTCTTGTGGCATGCAATCCATCCCGCAGTGCAGGAAGCCTTTCCCATGGACTGGGATCAAAGCCAATGTCCCTCTGGACTCTGTGCCAGGGTCCCAGACCCCACTGTCCAGGTCCCTGACCCTCCAGGGCAGCCAAAGGAATGCCCTGGACTCCAACACTCAGTCTGTTGAGCTGTTCCTTATATGAAATATGTTTATCTTTTTTTCCCTATCTGTATGATTCTTGTTTCCTTTTTAAGAGAAAAAACAAAGAAAGCATGGGCTCTCTAAATAAATAAATAAATGGGTGCATGCACAAGTATATAGTATAAGATTTATTAAATATATATATATTCTACTTGAAGTTTGTAATAAATCAGCATTAAAACTCAGCTTATGAATATCTAATAACTCCTGAATTATTTTTTTTTTCTTTTTCATGGCAATAGCTAGGTCCAAGTCCATTGCTTTCTAATCGGTATACTCAGGATATGTTCTGCTTGACTAAATGAACATCTCTAGAACATGTTAGGATTTACTAATTTAATAATTTTCAGGTAATGAATTGCCTGCCAAAATATTGTGAGGGCTTTCTGCAACGCTTCAGAGTTGTCAATAATCCTTACTATTTGATTTAACCCAGCAAACTTGTTTTATTTTCACTGTTACTTCTTTTTACTCCTACACATTTTTTTCAATTATTTAATAAAGCACCTCTGCTGCTCTCATTTTTAGATCTTTCAAAAGACATTCCAGTGGGTGTAAGAATATTTTGGGCCTGTCATAAGGTTTATGTCTGTTTTCTAGCTGTCTTGTTTTAAAAGTAGCATTTTTTAAATTGCATCCTTCATGGCAGCATTTTGTTCATGAACTTTTTATCAAAGACAGTGTGTGGTTCTGGAAATTCCTCGACTTTTTAGAAGAAATTACCAAAATTGATTTTGTTAGGATGATACCAAACCTTTGGTTTACTTCTTAGTAAATACATAATACATCTATTTTTCTATTTTAATTTCTTCTATTCCATTTAGCTCTGTTTGAAAGTATTGTATCTGGTCTTCTTTTGTTGAAGTTTTGTGTCAGAATTTTGATCAACATAAATGGTTACTACCACTTTATGCAAATTAAAATAATACTTACTCACTATCATACTTGCACTAGCTGTGGTAGTGAAAAGATTTTTGAGAGATAAACTGTAGAACTATGCAGTTTGTCTTTCATAAGGTACACATGTGTTATTTAAATATGCAGGAAGATTTACCTACAGCTTGTTTTTGTTAGGCCTCTTTGGAACTTCACACAGTGCTGTTTCATCCTGACTAACCTGCATAATTTCCTGCCATCAGCATTTTTTCCATCTCCTCTAGGTCATTAATAAATACATGGAACAGTGTAAGTTTCAGTACAGTTCCCCAGGGCACACCACTGTTAACTTCTTTCTGTGCTGAGAGTCTGCCATTTATTAATACTTCTTTGCTTCCTACCTGTTGGCTGGCTTTCAGGCTGTGACAGGACTTTAATACTCACTCTGCGGTAAACCAAGGTTGTGTTTTGTTTTGTTTGTTTCTTAAACAGCCTCTGATGTAGGACGTGTAACCAACATCCAGAGCTGCTTCCTTGTCCATGTTTTCTTAAATCTACTAAGGACTTCTTACTGTGAGGAAGGCCATATTTCATTCTGTAAGGGCTTGTACTTTGGTTGTGTTCCTCTGAGGAATGGTTTTTCCCCTCAGAATCCCTCTGAAGCCTTTACTATGTAGTTTAACCCTTCTTCCCTATCATACCTACTCCTGACCCTATTGGCTCAGGGCCAATATCTTTCCTTGGCTCAAAACTAGATAAATCCCTGTCTCTTCCTGTTCTCTCTCTCTCTTCTCGGGCTCCTGGAACATCACATCGAGAATAAAGCTTGGACGGAAGCCTGGGGGTGAGAGCCACTCTTTTGAAACCTTTATTCTGTCTCTATGAAATATATTTCCATAAAACCCCTGAACAACTGAGCTAGTGAGAGCCGGGGGGTGGCAAGAGGGGAGTATATTTTCATACTTCTTTTCATCCCTGTAATGCTCATCAGAATGCTTTATCTCTCCATATAGATTCAACCTCACAGTCCTCAACATCTAGATTTTTTTCACTTTTAAGTATGCTACAACTTACCTTCAATAAAAGGGTTTTAGCAGAAAGCCGTAATTCAGGTTGATGGTGTGTGGTAATGAATAATGCTAGATATTTTTCAGTGAAATTGTAGCACTAGTGTCCTCGTATTCTGATGTGTACTAGCAAAGAAAGTGATAATTATATCTATGTATGTTTATATTTTTTTTCAGTTACCTTATTTTGTAAAGCATATACATTTTGGTACTGAAAATTGCACTCTGAAAGCAATTTACAGGATTTTAAACTTCCTGAGTAAAGAAGCCCACTTCTTCCTATACACCATATTTAATCTAGCATATTAGAAACTGTATATTAGTTTATTTTATTATTTTGGTGTTAATATGGTGTTTCTTTCATGTGGTATCATCATGTTTCTTCTGTGGTATCATCCATTTGGCTTTGAATTTATTTTCTGAATTTTTCACTCCTTTCAGCAGTTAACATAGTTTCTATTTTTTATTTTGGGTTCATTGCCCCATTTCACACTTCCTCCTGATTTTCTAGATGTGAGAGCTAAGTAAGCTGTTTGCTTGTTTTAGCTGAGTTGTAATTTATAGAAAGAAAAACTTTTCTGTTTAACAGTAAGCATAGTTGTAATAAGTTTTATAGCTGTTGTGTAGGATATCAAAGCTTGCTTTATCTTATCTTTGTCTGAACCATTTTAGGGTGTTCCCACTGTCAGTTGATATTCAAAATGATCAAAATTTTGTCTTCAGTCTATTCTAATGTAATGTAAACTTCCACTTTGGTGAGTTCATGAACAAGAGCTTTACTATCGCCGGATTTGTACGCATGTGTAGGCTAAATGTTGCCATATGCAAACCCCTTACTAGTTTAATCTTTAGAAATTTTTGTTGTTTTGTGGTAGACTGTCGGTATTTTAAAGCATGATGCATGTGTTGCATACTTGAATTTCTCATCTGATATTACTGAGATTATAAACTTCTAGAATTAAGAAAAAAAATCATGTGGATGAATGGAAGACTGTCTCTAACAAGATCAGGTGCTGCTGTACTTGGGTTTATCCTCATGTTTCATTATTTAAATACATTGTGGCACTAATTACATGTGTATATATGGGGATGGGGATCACTTAAAGCTTGGTGGGTTTTTTTTGTTGTTGTTTTTTGTTTGTTTGTTTGTTTTTTGTTTTGTTTTTTGTTTTTTTTTTGTTTTGTTTTGTTTTGTTTTTAGACAAATACTTTAAAAGCAGAATGATGATTTAATGCTAAATGTTATGCTTCCCCCACACTCCCTTAAGAGTATGGGGAAAAAATAGTTTTGGGGGGGTGGAGGGGTTTTAGTTCTATTTATAACCTGGAAATAAATTTCAGTGTCAGAAGGCTGCTGGGAAGACCTTGTTCTTTGGCTTCATTTGCTTCATTCTTTGTACAGTCTGTTCCTTTGGGAAATACTTAGGTAATACCATTTATTTAGAGTTCTTGAGATAACTAAGTTTTTCATAGCAGATTGCTTTGATTGATAATGAGTGCTGCTGCTTTTCATCCTGATACGCTTTTTGCAGTGAGATAGTCAGAGATAGCTGAACAGATAGCTGTTCTTTTACATGGGAATTAATGTCTTATGTCTTAAAGCTTGAAGTTGTTCCTTGTCACCCTCCCTTGCCTCCTCCCAGCTGAGGTACCACATTCTAGCTGAAGGCACACTACCTTTTCAATACCTGAGGAAAATAAAGAGATCTATTGTCACTTGTACTTGCTCCAGGTTCCAGTTAAGGACAGACTTTGTTGTTTGGCATCTAATGTGATCACACCCAAGAGGAAGATCTTGTGCTGGAGAGATTCATTCAAAGAGAGACAGATTAGTGCAAACCAAACAGAAGTAGATTTGCCCAAGCCAAATTCCTTATTTTTTCCCTGGAATATTATGCTGCTCTTCAACACTCAGAGGTGACAGACTGCCTCTTTGTCAGGTGAGTGCAGTCAAGACTGGGGCTTTGCCTTGAGGGTGAGCTGATGCTTGAGGGGTCGTTGTTCAGGTACTTATGTGTGCATGGAAGATGCAGACGTTAAGTGCTGATACTTTCAAATGCTCCTTCAGATGACCCAATATGTAAAGCTAGAGAAGGATTATGTAAATTGTTTCTTCCCCATTGTGGCTGGATCCCAGCAGCAGGGTTGAGCAATCCTGTGGACATGAGCATGAGAATGATCAGTCTGGCTACCCAGGTCATTCTGGACAGGCACATCCTCACGGCTTGAGATGCGATGTGAATTTAGTTCTTGGTTTTGGTCAGCAGAATTACAAACAAACCAATTTCTCTCACCTTCTTCCTTTATTTAAGATTTGATTCATGGTTCCTGTTTTTTTCCTCCCTCCCTCACCTTTTGTAGTTTTGTGGTAGTAGGAAAAGGTGGCCATGAGGGTCTTTACTATTGTCTGGACAGTCCTTGTTGAAGGAAGGTAATTGGGTAGATATGGTTCCAAGCAAATGGTGACATATCTTGAATTGGGGAGGTGTGTGTAGGGGTGGCACAGTGCTTCTTTCATCTGTTCAGCTGTTAGAAGCTTCCAGGATGAGCATGCTTTCTGTATAGTGCTTGCCTGCTGTTCACATGCTGTTGCTGTAAAATTTGCTTCACAGTTTTGTTTCTGCTGAAAGTTCTCCATAGTATATGTTCATTCACACCTAAATCACCCCATCTTTCTGGCCAAAAGTAATTCTGTATTCTCATAATAATAATAAAAAAGGCATAATAGTCATCTGGGTCATTTGTTAGAGGATGACATCTTAGAGGTCAGGGCAGGCAAAGAGCTGGCTGCCATATTGATTTGGAATGTTACCGAGTATTTCTTGAAGGATGGAAGTCATTACTTTTACTGACCTGTTATGCCTTATGTGCTCAGCATAACCTTATATTTTGGCCCTTGCTGCATGCTCTCTTGCTGTGGTCCAAGTGTTTCAGACACTGGCGGCACAGCCTTGCTTTCACCTTGTATCACACATAGCTGATTCATAGATCTGTGACCTTTCACTGATCTACTGGTGTGTAGTCAGGAAATGTGGGAGGGACAGAGGCCCTCTGACTCTTTATAAAATGTATTAAAAGACACAGACTTTCAGTACCAGCTTCATTAAGTAGGCATTCCCTTTCAAAGGGTCTAATTTGCCCTTGGCAGAACAGCCTCACAACTCTGCACGGGCTGTGCTGTGAACCCATGCATAAGTGTGTGTTTTTTGTGTGAATAGATGCCTTTTTCCCTGGATGCTGCTTCCATGGAATGATGTATTAGACTTTTTCATGAGAATTCTAAGAACTGGGGACATTTGCTTTTGTATAAAATCATTTGGGTAAAAGTCCTTTTGAGCTAATCTGGGGAAGAATTGAACAAAGATGTCTTTGCTGCTTATTCAGAAACTACTGAGCTGCCACTTAGTCTGAATAGAGAGATAGGGAATAAACTTCATAGAAAGTTCAAGAAAACAAAGGAGGAATTTTCAGGAGTGTAACAGGCATAATTCACACCTGATTATTAGAAAAAAAATTGTGAAATATGTGAAATTAGTACTGATCACTTTTGCTCACCATTGTAGATTGTTAAAATACACTGTTATCTGCATTCACTATACTTTCCATATTTATAATTTTGTTAACTGGATAGCCTTTGCCTTCCTCCACCTTCTGCTTTTTCCCGACAGTCTTTGAATGTCACAAGAAATGCATGCATCTTGTTTTTGTGCTTGAAAGGATTTTCATGTGCCATAAAAATGCTAATGTTTGATAATTGCAGACTTCAAGTTATAAGTGCGTAGTGAAATATGAATGCTTTACATAGTGGTCATGGAAAGGCACAAGCAAGATTTTATTTTCTAAAAATAAAAGTCATGTTTGGTATATAAATAGTGTACAATTCATTATTTACAAATAAAATGAGAATATATGAAATATATATGTGAATAAAGAATTCTGTACATTCAGGGCAGACCCTAAGTATATATGCTCAGTAGCAACCACTTCCAAACTTCTGTTAAGTGTACCAGATTTTAAAGAAGTTCATGGCTAACATGACTGATATTTTGTTATTGTATAGGTAATTTTGTTATTGTATAGAGCATCAACTCTTGCACTATATATGTTATGCTTAAAGCCTATAAATTACATGCTACTAGGATGCAAGAAGTCTTAGGAGTATTTGGTATGAAACGTGATTGTTTGCAAATCCAACTGATTCATTGCTGAACTTCCATTTTTCATATTGCTAGCCTATTCAGAAAAATCCAGATCTTTCTGGAACTAATTCATTGAAAAAATCCCATTTTCATCAGTGAAAATCCAGATGTGCACTTCCATGTAGTCTCAACTCTTTTACATGTCTTTTCAATTTGTCTGCCCAGAAATGTTGTTCAATGGAAATATTAGCACTTAATATTTTTCTTCCAGGGCTGTTATGTTTGCTTACATAATAATTTTATTCCTCTCCATACACAACAGATTAAAGTTAAACAGAATAAAATTCCCAGATGGAATCCTCTACAAGGATGAGTGCCTTCAGTGCAGAGCTTGAGTGGAAGCCCAAACACTGAGCTGCTATTTTTCTTTTCAACAGGAGAGAAACATGTAATGTCTTAGCAGTATTACTTGTACTCTTCCCATTATTGATGTAATCCCTCTGCATTCCATCAAACTAATGTCTTCCAATGAAAATACATGAAGGAAAAAGGAAGGACTATTTGTAATTATTTTCATTTGTCAAGTGAGTTAATGCTTGTTCTGTCTTCACTTCTTGCATTTGAAACTGAGTTCTCCATCCTACATCATTTTAGCATTTGAACTCATCACAGTTATTGTACTGCTCATTATTGCAGCACAGTAAATAATTTTTTAAAATTGCTTTTCTACAAAGAAGTAATTATGCGTGAAAAAGTTTTTTAAAGTTACATCTTAAAGAATTTCTCTGTGTATTTCAATGATTTCAGTGGGCATTGAAATTCTGGTAACCTGAGTTCAGTTAAAAAGCATCTCCTTTGCTTGTTGTGAGCATGGCAAATGGTAATGATGGGTACCAGCTCTCCAAGGATGTTTCATTAGACAATAGAGGTAATGTTTGGCAAAGCAAGCTACAGGTTGGGAGGTTTCTGTTGGTCTTTGGGACATGGAGACATAATTTCCTCCTCCTCTTCCATCTGCTTCACTGTGAAATGAAGCTGCAGCAATCAGCTGATGTTGAGAGAAAACTTTATTAATCCTCTCCCTAACAAAATGTACAGCACTTATAATTTAAGAAGTGAATCAGCAATGAATTAAATAGTTTTACTGTTTGTGACAGAGCCTTAATTAATAAAATCTGACTCCAACTGAGCAATTCTGCCCCTAGGCAGAATTATAATTAGATGTTTTAAAGAACCATGGTATTTTCTTTCATGTGTTGTTACTTTAATTATTATATTTTTCGTCTTCGGTTTTCATTCTTGCATTCAAGAATCCTGAAGATTTGAAAACTTAGAGAAACAAAGCATTGCTCTACTGTTCTGTGATAAAGTGTTGCTTGCATTGTTCTTTCTGTTTGTAACTCATAGGGATTTTATATATTTAACCCTCTGGCTACTTGCCGCTTTATTCTGTGCCTGCTGTTGATATTTTTAAAAGGAAACTGACAGTGAAATGAAAATGGACTGAGGGATAGATAAACTGCTTCAACAAATAGGTCTGAAAATTTTTGACTTCTCTCTTTGGGGCAGGTCTTGCAAAAAAAAGCCTGGGACAAGTGCACTATACCATTGCTTACAATCAGGATAGTAGCATTACTCAATCAACTTTAATTAAGAAAAAAAAGTGCCTGAAAAGGCAGGGACTCCATAGAGATTTTAAAATACAGTTTAAAAAAAATCAGCATTGTAAAGTGAACTTATTTTTAGCTTAATATCAGAAAAACTTTATCACAGAACAACTAGCTTTTGCAGTTTTAATATATTTCAGTTTCTCAAGTATTTTATTTTTATGTAGAAGTCAGTGAAAAGTAGTGTAATGTATTGAGGGGAGTATTCTAGCTGTAGTATTCTAGGAGTGGTCTAATTGCCTTTATACGATGATAATCACTCTTTCTTCTGCAATTGCTTAGATTAGCAGTCTATTAATCTTTTTCTAAAGGGAAATCTTACTCTGAAAATGAAACAGGTTTATATTCAGTGCTGATATTTGCCAATTTTTGGCCCTCTGTCCTGGCTGTAGTTAATAGTGTTGTTTCTGACAGACTATGACTACATAAATGTGAGAAGACCCTGGAGACGTGGGGGCACCAAGAAAATGAGTCCTGTCAGGTGTGGTGGACAAATTTAGGCTGTAGAAATCAAGTACATAAGTAGCACTGCTACTGGGAACAGGTAGCGGTGTGCACGGCTTGTCTGAGTAGTGACGGCAGGACCCAGCATGTGTTTAGGTGTTTTTTCAGGTATGAGCCCCTAAAACGAACATCTGACTGACTGCTATTGCCTTCTATGAACATAAAACTCACTGGTGGTGAAAGTTGCTACTAAAGTCTTAAGAACAGAAATGATGTTCTGAAATGAAGTAATGATTTTTTTAAATATTTGTGTTGAAGCCAAACACCTGGAACTAGAGGTTTAAGTGAAATGTAAGTGCTAGGAACCCCTTTCTTGTTCATAATTGCATGAAACTTCAGCACTGCTGTAGTAGTACCAGACATTTCAACTCTGAAATGTGTTGGCTTCTACAGAATATAGAAGGCCCTATTTGTGCTATCTGGAAGTAGTAGCAAAGAGACTTGAGCTGATTTCTACTGATTTTGTGAGTGCTCATTCAAAGTGTGATATTTTTGTTTCTGATGTTGATTTGAAAATGTGAGCTGTTTAGTGTAGCTTGAGATCAGCTTGTTAAATGAAGCTCTCTATTACACAGCTGTGAGAAGTTTAAATTTAGGTATGTTTCTCTTCTGCACAGACTTTCAGTACATTTACTGATCTCTACTGGTGGCATGATGGAAAAGATCAGTAATACCTCTACATGCCTACATAGAACAACCTGGAATGTTTTCAGTCCTTTTTGGTTCCACAAGTATTAATAGAAATCTTGTTGTTCCAGGTGCTCACCTTGAGTTCTGTGTATAGTTTTGGGCACCACAATATAAGAAGGATGTAAAGTTATTAGAGAGGATCCAAAGGCGGGTCACAGGAATGGAAAATTGTCTAGAGGGGAAGTTACATGAGGAGCAGCTGAGGTCACTTGGTTTATTCAGCTGGAGAAGAGGAGACTCTGAAGCAGAGCTCATTGTGGTCTACAGATCCTCGTGAGGGAAAGTGCAGGGACCAACACTGATCTCTTCTCTGTGGTGACCATGACAGGACCCAAGGGAATGACATGAAGCTTTGTCAAGAGAGCTTTAGTTCTGATATTTGATAGAAGTTTCTTTCCCCAAGGATTTAGTCAAGAACACTGAAAGGTGCTCTCCAGGGAGTGGTCACAGCACCAAGCCTGACAGAGTTCAAGAAACACTCGGACAATGCTCTCAGGAACATGGTGTTGTAATTTTGGGGGTTGTGTTGTGCAGGGCTAGGAGCTGGACTCAATGATCCTTGTAAGCCTCTTCCAACTCGGAATATTCTGTGATATCAAGTAGTTACATTTGTATGTCTATCCTTACATAAGTTCACCTGGTTTTAGCAGCCCATGTAAATTTTAATTTAATTGCCAGTTATGGTCAAACCATGACAATGGAAGACTGATTAATATTGAAATAGAATAAATTCTCCAGTTAGAAAGCTAATTTTTTTTTTTTTTTTTTTTTTTTTTTTTTTGTAATTAAGGCATAATGGAATGTTTAACCTCTCTGTTGGGAAGTATAGCCAGGTGGAGGATGACTAACAAGAAGATGGGACACAGTGTATAAAAAGTTGGTCTTTTCTTGCAGACTTACTTTTTCTGTTGAGGAATTAGCAGTGCTGTCCAAAAGTAATGTTTTTCTCCAACTGTACAGTTTAATGCAAGGTTGATAAATATTCATCTTGATTTGATTCCATGAGTAGATAAAGGAAACTATTTGTCGCAATGTAGGCTGTATATAGCAGGTAGATGCTGTAACATGTGTGTTTATTTTAGGTGGCCTTTCACACTTTAAAACCCAGACATTTTTACAGCACAGGTGAAAACCAATCAACATCTTACTATTGTCAGAAGCTGGTGGTGGGGAGGAAGAAGAAGATACGGAGCTGTTAAGGGAACTTCTTTTTCTACTGCAATGAATTTTTCAGGTAATGAAGATACTAGCTGCTTCTTGTTGCTGAGCTAATAAATGATGACCTCTACAACATGATTCAAAGTTCACAGTAGTTAGAGCAGTTTCATTGTCTTCTATGACTTTTTGGGTTACAGCAGCCAAAAAGGCACTCATTCCTTGCTCTTTCATTTGGGAACTGTGATTTTGTGGGGACTTCCTGTTCCTGTGAGGTGACTGCTCTGAGTTGACTTCATTCATAATTGATTACAGAAACAAGTTGAGGCTGTCTGTGCTTATAGTGTGCTTGTCAGTGCCTATTAATGTGTTTGTCAGGCTTTTTATAGACAGTCTGTGAACTTTAAAAATACGAAATGCTTACATTCAGTATGATGAATGGGATTTAACTGAACTACTCTTATTAACTGGATGCCTGTAGTGTTTGTGTAGTATTTTACACTTTTGAAGTGCTGTACTAACATTAATTAATTTTCAAATACCCCTGTACCATACCCCTGTACCATACCCCGCTCCACATGAGAAACTTGGTCTCTAAATACCCATCATCAGTACTGAGAATGTCCCCACAAGGCTATAAAAAATGACTGAACAAAAGCGTTATAAATTAAAAACCTGTTTTATTTAGTTTAATACAATTTGTTAATTCTAACTTTTGTTCATAAAGAACAGTAGATGATTGTGCTTGCTCTTAAGACTCTTGACTCTCCTGTATATAATGGGACAGTACTGTGTAAGAAACAATCCCATGTTTCTTTGCTTCCTCTCCCCTAAATTAAGCTGACTGGTTGCTGTATAAATATATTTATTGTGTTTGTGGTGCCTAGGGACATTGTAAGGTGTGAAGTTTATACATACATTAAAAAACCATAAAACAACTGTGTTCTTGATGATAAATGTGTTGATATAATCAGGAAAGAAGAGAGTATTCAGAATACTCGGGTGCGTATTCACCAGAGCTCACAGTCAGATGTAAAAGTTTTCTGACCTGCTTTTAGGAGTAAGAACTTGCTATGAAGACATTTTTAGCCAGACTATTTAGAAGTGACATAATCCAAAAAGGCAGATTGTTTGAAATTTTGATCACTTGTTTAAATTCCTAAGACTGCTGCATTTTAAATTAACACTTGGTCAGAGAGGGAAGAACCTCTAGCACTCAGTCCAGCTATCAACAAGAAAAAAAAAATCCTGTAAATTGATTAATTTCTAGATTATTGTGGCATTTAAAAGGAAGTGATTTAGGGGGAAAAAAAACCCCCAAACCTCCCAAACATTTTTTGGACACGGTTTTTGTTTCTGACAAGGACCATCATATATTTGGACAAATTAATGCATTTGTATTGAAATTTAATTTGTTTAGTGTGGAGGAGTAATTGTATTATTTATTGTGTAACATTTTTTTTCACACAGTGTGGTTTAGTAATCCTACAGTGTTAAATAGAAATGGGAAAATATAAAAGACAAGGGGAAAAAAAAAGCTGGAGGAGAGGGAAAGGTCTTCTAATCTGATGTAGAACTGAAGAAATGTTAAATGGTTTGACCAGAGTAAGTCTGAAGCCTTAGAAAGATATTTGAGGCTCAGCAACCACAGTTCTTGAAATTATACTGTGTAAAGCCAGTTTGCCATTATAGTATTGAATGTTTTTGTACATGAAAGCACATACAAGAAGGAAATCTACTGAATGTTAGATTCCTGCTGCTGCTGTAATTTTTCTTCCTTTAGATTATCTTTGTTTGGCTAGATGGGTCTTACAAAAGGAAATTAGTCAATAATGCATCAGTCATGTAGAAATAATTCTTTACAGGAATATTTGTTTTGGAATGCCTGTGTTTTTATTTATACTAACCACTTCACTCCAGGAGCTAAAGCGCTTCGAGATACCTAATAGTTTGGACTTGTCTCCTGAACGCTATTTTCTAGTGGCTGTTATTGTACCTTTTCCTAGACGTCATGGAATTACAGAATCGTTTATGTTGAGAAAAGATCTCTAATATCATGGAGAACAAGACCACCACTAAATCATAACCCTAAGTGCCACCTCTACATGGAAATTGGATCTAGGAAATAGGTGGATATTTTAGTTGTTTGGATTAAAAAAAGAAATAATACCCAGCAAGTTATTTTTCTGTAAAACAAGATCTGATTTACTCTCAGAAAGAAGTTGGCAGCTTATACAGTGTTAATGGCAAAATAAGGAGATGGAATTTTGCATCATACTATCCCTTTAGCAGTGAATTTTGAAGTTCAAAAGGTGGTTTGTGTCATCTGACCATAACCACACTTCCAAAAGGGCCAAGTGGCTGCTTAAAAATAAACCACATCAGCTTTATTGAGGGTGTTGAAAAGTGGTATTCTCTGTCTTTATGATTCTACCTGTTATGTCAGTTTTACTACTACTGGTCCTGCAGAACAGGTACTGTCATGGGAGGCTGAGCTGGTTTGTACATCACCTAGAGAATTGCTAATGAAATTTCAGCTGACAAATTCTGCCTGCAAATTAGAAGCATAGAGCAGTTTCACCTTGTTTTTGTGGCTGTTTAATATTCTGCTTTGCCTTTTAATTTCTAATGAATCTGCTTGCTTCTCCAAAACATTACTCTTGTTTTATGTTCAACTCAACTGATTGTCCTGTACATTAATTTTCAGTGTTACTTTTTGAGCACAGTAGAAGTATCCTATGCATATCTTGTTGTGATCTGTGATGTTTAACACTGCATTATATAAATGTCACTGCAGTTGTAATTAGTCCACCAAACTTTTACAACTAAATCATAGGCCATATAGGCTTCAGAGTGGAAGAGTTTGATTTGCAGAACCCTGGCTGATTTTGTAGAGCTAACAGCTGGAGATTTCTAACTTTTTTTTGTGAGTGCATTGATCTGGATTATAAGGCTATAAACCTAGAACCAGTCAGTCATGTTACTTTCACAGTTGCTTTTCTAACAGAAAGTGCTCTTTCATTTCTGGTTAAATGACAAAGAATTAAAAAATTGTGACAGGTGAGGGAATACATCTATGTGCAATTCCTCTGTTTTATGAATAGGAGCTATGATTGCAGCCATCAGTGTGGATTAGAATTTCCATTTTGTAGCAGAAAACATGCCATGCCTGAAGACTTGAAAAAGGGGCATGAAGGGAATTGTCATCAATTAGTACCTGTAAGTTTGTAGAACATGAATCACTCGAGGCAGGGTAGTGTGTTGTTTTTTGGTTTTGTGGGGGTTTTTTGGTTTTTTTTTTGTTGGTGTTGTTGTTTTGTTTTTTGGGTTTTTTTTTTTTTGTTGTTGTTGTTTGTTTGTTTGTTGGTTTGGTTTGGTTTGGTTTGGTTTTTTTTTTCCTAATTTCTGTCCCTACTGTTCTCCAGCATGGGAAAACCTGAAGAACAGAAAGAACAGAGAAAGAGGCATGTTGGACTGCTTTTAATGCTAGTGTTCTAGAACTGGAATCCAATGACTTCAAGAGAGAAAAAGAGCAGACAGAAAATGGCTTCTCTGAATTCTAGTTCTAGCTAAGAGCCTTGCAGTTGCTTCCCATATTGTCTTTCCTTCTCTCAAATCAATCATGAGTTTGATGAAGAGAATGGATGAAGTTTGAGTGATTATTTCTGTGGTCAGGGATGCTATTTCACTGCTCAAGAAAGAGGAGGGAATGAAGCTGTGGCAGGATTTTGCCCTACTCCAGCCTGATGGGAACACTCAAGACTCAAGGCATGTGTGCTGTTCTCTAAAAATAAGACACTCCACTGAAGACTGTAACAGAAATCTCCCATTTTCCTTCCCTTGCCTCAGTCAGTAAAATGAGAACCAAAGTCGTGCTTAGTAGCTCTCTGTTCAGAAGAGTTAAAATCACCTGTGTTTAGGAAATCAGTTGCAGTGCAATAAGGATTTCACTTTTATATGAGGAGCTTCTTAATTAATCACAATAAACTCTACAGTATTACAATATGAAGCTTTGCATCTTCCTCACTGTAAATCTGTACTGGTAAAAAGGTTCAAATGTTGTTACTGGTAAGTGTGTGGTTCTTTCTGAGTTGTTGCAGCTTCTCTACTGGAATATTTCTGGCTATATTCAAAGAACAGTTATCCACTTAAGGAAGGTTTTTTCAATATTAATGCTAAGACTCTGAAATGGCCTTGAAATATGTACCAAAAACCCCCTCACTTTTACAATATTATATTTAGAGAGAGATCTTTGTGTATTTGTAAGGGTTTCAAACCTAATGAGAAGACATGCCAATATTTGAATACTTTGTTTATTGGAATAATTTCCTATAAAATCACTCTCCTAAAGCCAAGGAATAATTTGTGTACATCAACACCAGAGACAAATTTGTTGTGTCTTCTTTCCAGTCACAGATATCTGGGGGTATATATTTAGACCTGATCTGAATGGCGGAGATGAAAAGGGTTCTGCACTTAAAAGTTCATTTGTATAGGAATTTTTATGTCACAACAATAAAGTTTTATTTCCCACATTTGAATAAAACCTCCAACAATCCATGCTTATAATTTTCTAGTAACAAAACCCCCAGAAACCTAGAACTAAAAAGCATAATTACAATTAATTGAAAAGGTTTTTTCTGTAAAAGCTAGTGGCAGTGATTTGCATAAATTCTTATTAAGGTGAATAATATATTTTCTTCAAGATCCATTGAACAATCTTTAATCAGTTTAACTTGAAAAACATCACCATGAAACTTCAGTTTAAAAGTAATTGCTCAGCATCTGTTTATGTTCTGAAAAATTACAAAAACATATCTAATAAACATCAGCGTCCTTCACAGAGTAAGAAGCCATGTAATAAATACCGAGAGGAAAGCTGGATTGTTGTTCCTGGCTTTAAGTTAATTCCACAAAGGCAAAACATGCCTGGTGGGAAGGAAGCCCAGTGGGGTGTCATAATCAGAGGGAGCTATCGGCAAACTACTTATTGTGCTGTTCTGATGAAGAGAACATAATAAACTGCAGGTGTACTACAAGAATTAGTACTTACCACCTCTGCCTTATGTGGTAAATACTCTGCTGCAAAGTTGAGCTGGCCATTAAAACATTTACTTTTGTATGCAACCTAAACGTTTTGTGTGTTTCTATCCTATTTTAGTTTTCAGCATTAAGTCAGATGCAGTCTTTCAGATCACAGGTCCAATGGTTAGACGCATTGTCTTTAGCCTGTGTTTAATTAACAACTCCTTTCTGAGTTAATCCATTTGCTGTTAAGAGCTGTGCGGAATTCAGTTTGGAGCAACTGTTATCTTTTTTTAGCAATCTTTTGGATGCCTGGAAATGTGGAGTTTCAGGAGCTCAGAGTGTCCTGGTTTGGGACAAATTTGGGAGAAAACTCCTGTAGAGGATCCCTCTAAGGAAGCAAGCCCAAGTGGCCCTTCCCTCCAACCGGTCCAGTAAAAAAAAAACCTCTTTGGAGAAAAGTGGAAAAAACTATTTTACTAAACAAATGAAGTGCATACAAGTATAAAGAATGAATAATATGAAACAATAAAACCTCTCCTTCTGAAGTGAGATGGCAAATTGAGAAAGTCCTTGCCGTGGGTGTAGCTCGGCTCTCTCTCTCTCAGCATCTCCTCAGTCCCAGTCTCTCTGGCGCTGCTGGAAAATGCCGAGGTCCAGGCCCCGGTGGGCCGCAGGTGCAGCCCCCCAGTGCTCCCCTGGGTTTTCAGTCCAGAGCAGGTTTAAACAGTTCCAAGAAAAAGGAAAAAAACCAGTCCATGGAACTTCTCTGTCCTAGCTAGCTGAAACTAACTAAAAGCAAAAAAAAAGGATCTCTGTCCTGCAGTCTCTCCAAGCCTCCGCCGAACATGCTGTCCGCAGAAGAATGTGGAGGAGTCAGGCAGTTTTCTCAAAACAAACTCCGCACTTCTCCTTGCTCTTAGAACCAGTCTTAAAGGCACAGGACTCAATATACAGCACAAACAGAACAGACGATTGGGGATACAAGCATCATAAAGTTACCCTAGGACACAGAGTGT
The DNA here is from genome assembly GCF_015227805.2 of Hirundo rustica. Classification (NCBI taxonomy): domain Eukaryota; kingdom Metazoa; phylum Chordata; class Aves; order Passeriformes; family Hirundinidae; genus Hirundo; species Hirundo rustica. The sequence goes on from NC_053453.1 coordinate 41,650,502, forward strand.
CTGCTATTCTTGGCGATACTTTCCTCTCTTTATTTAATGCCATAGAGAAAAGAGCACTTTAAAAGTTGCTCTAATATTAGTAATAATAATAACAATTATAATAATAACAACAACAACAACAATAATAATAATAATAATAATAATAATTCAGTTTTATTAATTGATATTTGTTATTGCTGAAAGTTGCACTGAATTCCTTCCTTGGCATTTAGTAAGAAGTCATGTGGAAGTCAAAATGAAACTTTAGATGCGGGCACTGAATTAACTAAAACAATAGTTCCTCAACTGCAGTGTATGTCACACTTATATAATTTATTGCACACTGTTCAAAGTGGTAGTTGACTGGCTGGAACTGGTACTGCTGGAATTGGTGCCTGCCAACCTTTATTATGGTACCTGTTCAAAGAAAAAATTGTCACAATTTTGTCCTATTCTAGTATGTTTTTCTTGCTGCTTTCTTTTGTTTGATCGCATTTCTTTACAGTCTGAAATATAGACATGGGGCATGCATTTTAGAGTGGACAAGGATGACAGCTATTAGGAAGTACTAAAAACTTCATTCTCTTTATTTGGGTCAATGTGGCACTTGTTGTCTTGGAGAGTATCTTTTATGGTATATAGCAGTATCACCAGCAAGAAAACAGAGCAACGAGTATGGCTTTTGTTATGTGGGATAACAAGTTTGACACATCTTTCTTCCTGCTCATCATTTGGCATAGCTTTTTTATCTCATGAGTTTCTCTTATTTGAGAGACCTCAGCTGTAAAGGTTGAAGTAAGATAGTCTGATGTTTTCTTGTACTATGGAAACTCCTTTAATTAAAAATTACCAGGAAGTTTCTGAAGCTTCTGAATGAAAAAGTAATTAATGATTATGTTTGGGGCTCTGAGACCCAGAATGAGGAAATGATTGCATGTTTCTTCAGTTAGCAGGGTGCCCCTAAGACTACTGTATCATGGGTTGGCGCGGTTTTGTTTTCTGGATATAGAGAAATGTAAAATGTTTTTCCCTGCCCTAACCGTAGCGTAGGTTGAGGGGAGGAGGACAGGGACCTATCAGGGGGTGGGCTGGGATATTGGCAGCTGAGTTGACCTGTGAGAGGTGTCGGTGCGACTTTGGAAGGAACATTTAAAACTAATCTGCTGCTGACTGCCAACTCTCTCGCTTTAGAATCAGCAATGAGGTAACATCGGAGGCGGCGGGCGGCCCCGGGTGGGGCCCTGCTGCCCTTTTGGGTGGCTGGGCCGGGCCTGGGCAGGGGTCTGGGGGCCACTGCCTGCACAGGGAAGGCTTCCACTTTTTTTGTCCTAAAAAACTAAGATGAAGAATGAACTATAAGGGGCAATAAAGTTGATTTGAATGAGGTGTTTATGACTGATTACATTCATCAACTAGGTAGTTTTTTCTAAAATAGATGGATAGCAATATCTTACTGTCTCAATATTTCTTTGGATTTCCTTAAAAGAACATGGCAGCCTACACTGAAAACTTCATAGGTCTTTGCTGCTACTTTGTCTTAGTGGATGGTACAAATGGGTTGTATAGCTGTAATTGTTTATTGGCTATGTCATAATTAATTTCTTAGTGTCTTTCTGTGTACCACAGCATGTGAGGAACTTGGGAAGTTTATGATGCAAATGCAGCATGGTATTATTCCAAACAACTAACTTCCTGTGGTAAGAAATAAATCTCGAATTCCTGATTATTTTGCAGCAAGATCAATATAGAGCCCCAGAAAGAGAAGCAAGTCTGGTAGGGCAGAAACTGCTTATTCCTTATGCTATTATAGGTTGATTTTATTATGCAGAAATAATACATCCTGGTGTTTTATATGGCCTAACAAACGATAATTTTCTTTATTTGACTATCAGTGGCTTACAGTGCCAGGGTAGGCAGTAAATAGGGCTCCTGAACTCTGAAGAGGTAGCCTTCCCCTAGCTTTGTAGGCAATAGGTATTCGCTTAGTTTATGTAAAGATTCAAACGGAACATTGCTCTTTGGATAAAAAAAAGGCATCTCATTGCCCTTTCTTAAATGGTATATAAAACACATGTTTTATATATCATCATATATCATATCATAAATCATTATATATCATATCATCATATCATATGTCTCAATGCCCTAGCAGAAAAGAATCTCACTGCAAGCTCAGACACATGAATTTGAAGCTACTTCTCTCCAAGGTGAAATTCTGCATTTCTCATCTTCTCACATATGGATAGAAGATACTTGAAGAGAATACACTTGCCTTGTCAACAAATGCAACGACAGAGTACCCACTGGTTTTTTCCTTCCTTTTGAAGTCTGAAAGTGCCAACTGACCTCTCTAAGGCCGCCTGTTCTCTGATTTGTTTGAGTCAGCTTCATTGCACTGAGCTGCATGTTTTTCTCTTAATCTACCTGTGTTTTTTTTCCCCCATGTTTAAAGTTTCTTCTTATTGTGATCTCAAGCAGTCTTCCTGCTTTGACAAGAGAAGCAAAATTATTACTGTTCTTTGGCAGTGATGGAATTGTGAAAGATAACGTACAATTTCTGTTGTGATAAAATGCTACATGAATTGTGCTCTCACAGACTTTTTTTTTATTATTATTTTATTTTATTTATTGAAGGCTACTGAAGCTACTTACTTTTTTAAAGCTTTCATAAACCTTTATGTGTGATCAGTTTTCCTCTATGGGTCTCTCTAGGCATAACTTACAGCTCTCATTGTCTAAAGGCAAGTGTTATGAAATACCATAACCTTTTGTGGCACTTGGTTTCTCATCTGCCGGGAAAAAAATGCAGTCCTCTGTTGCGTTGCTGTCAGGAGTGGCTGTTCTTTAATGTTAGAGTGGACAGTTAAGCCTAACAGTTAAATATTGGTTTGATCTTCCAGGAGATCTTTAGACCTTAATTAATAGAAGGATACTACTTTGGAAAGTTAAAGGTGCTTGGGAGGAAAAACAACAACAACAACAACAAACAAACAAACAAAAAACCAAACCAACCAACCAACCAAGAAACAAACAGACAAAACCAAAAAACACCCAAAGCACAGAAATCACTAGTGGAGAAAAATGCAAGCACTTGGCTAACATAGAACTGCAGAGACTTGAAAATCTGTAATGTTTCAGTTCAAAGCTCCCTGCTGTTGTAGTTCAGCTTAACTTAGCTCTAGTTTTATTGTCAAGAAAGGTTGATGAGTTATGTGATTCAGGTAATGGCTTCAGTTTACCTGAAGTGCTGTCTGAGATCCTTCTTGCTAACTGCCTGCCTCCTGATAGCTGTTCTAAAACATAGAAAGGAATGGGGTTTGGTTGTTTTGTTTTTATGCTTGAAAGTCTAAAAAGTGTACAGAAAGGCTATAAAAGCTTATGCCAATTCAGCTGATTGTAAAACCTACTGATTTCAGTGACATAAAGTGCAGATTATTCCATTACCAGTGTGAACTAAAGCTAATATAGCAGAAATCAGGATATGATCCTGTGTGTTCTGATAACATAATTCAACTAATTTGTCATTTCCTCCCTTTTTACCTCTTTGACTGCATGCAGTAAAATCCTCAAGAGTATGCTTGATACAAACTTGCCTATAATGGTAACTGTAAAGCACATTTTTATTCCAGAATAACTGTGATTAGTTGTCTTGATGCCACTCCCAAACTGTCACCTATTTGGGTGCTCTAACCAAGCAATTCAGCGAAAATAAAATTTACTTTAAACACTGCTATGGTTTCAATTTCTAGTGTTTCACAATTGCTATGGCATGTCATGAAACTTGTTTTACTCTTGTGAATTCCTGCGTCTCTATAAACTATTGAGGTACAAAGGTGAAACAAATCAGTAAAAGTCATTTCAGCCTTTTTCAGTAGGATTCACACTTTCCAAATGAGTAGGTGCCATCTGTTCTGTTAAAGTACATTTTTGAAAGGCATCCCAGAGTGCTCTCTGTAAAGATATTGCAGAGTAGAAAAAGCCTAGTTCATTCATAGAATCATTAAGGTTTAAAAAGATCTCCAAGATCATCAAGTCAAACTTGTGGTGAAATAACAACCATGCCCACTAAACCTTCCCACAGAATGCCATGTCTGCTTATGTCTTTAGTACTTCCAAGGATGGTGACTTCACCACTTTCCTGGGGAGCCTGTTTCAGGACTATGCTGAACAGTCTCTCTGTTCACTAGAAGTCATTACATATCTTCATGTGAACAAATACTGTTTTTAATTATCTGGGTTGTTGTACTATTTTGTGAGAGTTTAGTTTCCATAAAAATTGGTTTTGGCTTAAGTCTGTAACAAGTTCCATTTTTTCCTGGCTAAAAATATAAAACTATAAAAATCCTTACAGGAATTTGACATGTCTGTGCAAAGACTGAAGGTAAAGTCTAACTCAGTCACAAATGCTTTCTAGCCAGATTTTAGGCCCTTATTATGTAGGAATTCTGATTAATAGGCATCTGAGAAGGAAAAGTTCTGCAGTTTGTTGGTTGGTTGGTTTGTTGTTGTTGTTTTGATTTGTTTTTTTTGTTTGTTTGGGTTTTTTTGTTGTTTTTTTTTTGTTGTTGTTGTTTTTTTTGTTTTGTTTTGTTTTTTAATCTGGAATCATCTGAGAAGGTACTTAAAATTTATTTTGGTTGAATGTAAGCCTCAATTATATGTTAACATTTCTTGCTGCATTTTCTATCAAGTTAAACTTGCTTTGCTTTTTCTGTTCCTCAAAAGTATTTCACTGAAATGGCAGTACATCTCTTGGTTCATGATAGTGCAGCTGGACTTTGTAGCTGACAGAGAATAAATTTTGGTAATCCTCAGGGAGTATTCTCTTGCCCTTATTTAATATTGCCTTTGAATGGGACTATGACTACAACATTGACTGCATATCAGGCAAGTTGATAAACTAGACTAGGAAGATAGTGGTGATGTGAAAGACAAGCCGTATCTGTTTGGTTTCTTAGACCAGACTGATTTCAGGAAACAAAAAATTTAAGCAGAAGTTGCTGTCTAAAAATGGTATCTTTTGTAGTCTGCTAGTATATTTGTGGGCAATCTTTTATACACATAATTGGGCAGCTTGTGAGGGCAGTTGTACTAAAAACGGACAATACTGCAAGAAAAAAATATGCAAGAGTTCGAGTTTTTTTCCATTCAAAATAGTATTTTAAAGCTTCAGCATCAATATGTGTGATACCAAAACAGACTTAACCTAAATGGAAAATTCTTATTCTGTGCAGTATTATTAAAAAAACCCCCAAACCCAAACAACCCACCCTGCAAATCTGCTAACATGATACCCTTTGGTTAGGAAAAGTGATACATGGTGTACAATTGATGCTTGTCAGAATACTAGTTTCATGTATTTATGTATCTTATATTGGGGCTGGAGGGAGGGAAGAGGAGACTTGGAGACATGGGAATTTGGGGTGAGCACGTCTGATAGTTTGTACTGTGGCGCAGTCTGTACTTGCAGTTCTGTGCGTAATTAAAGCCAAGGTGGGTCTGACTTCTCTGAACCACTTGATTCTTCTGGTTAATAACATGAACATGACAAGGGATAGCTAGTTTGGGGGGTTTTGTGATGGGGGTTTTTTTCCCTCTCCACCAATATGGTTATTTCTTCAATATGAGTTCTAAAGACAGTGTGAAGGTTAAATTGAGCTCAGTGGATATGCATGGACCAAATTGTTTTCATTGACTAGATTTTGAATGATACTTTTCAGTTAAACCAGTAAAAGTAAGTTTAGATCAGCCCTTGTACTGCTAAAATAAAAGACTTGAAGAAGGAAATTATGCTCTAAAACCCTGTTGTACTTCATTATCCTTCTTCCTTCAAAAAATAAGAAAAGGAAAGTGTCTGTATGCATGTATGTTTTTCCTCAACTCATTATTTCTGTATTTGTATGGGTATGTCTTCCTGGTTATTCTCTTCAGTGCTTCCCTAAAATTAAAAATCAAAATCAGAACCTAAAAAGTCTTTCAGACTTTAAATTTAGAGTTGTCCTAGGTTACAATGTAAGATGTGCCCAAAGTATGTATTCTATCACCATCTACATGAAATGTTGAAACTAGGTTGGGCAGTGTTTCCCTTGCCTCCTGCCTCCAGACTATCTTCTGTTAATGGCCCATCAATGCCCTGCTGCGTGACTCATAGATAACTCCCTCCCAGAGCTATCTCTGTTTAATAGGCAGTCAAGGACCCATTGCAAGACTGATAAAATTATATCAGCCCATTGTGAGATGCTCTGCCCAGGGGGAGGAGCCAAGCACTCACACCTGGATCTAATCTGGGATTTGGGACAGCACAGGCAGCCTTACCCACTGGATTCCCAGAGGACAAGAGCTACCAGACCTTTCTGTGGGAACACTGCCTCAACATGACTACTTCATCTGGACTGCTACCACCATGGTTTCAGGTTGTATTCTGACTCTGTCAGTGATCCTTTGTACTATTGTATGTGTTTTATTTTATTTTATTTTATTTTATTTTATTTTATTTTATTTTATTTTACCTTGGTTTTTTCTATCCTATTAAATTGTTTTTTCTGACTTGGAGTCTCTCACTGGTTTTGCCTTCAAGCCAGCATATATATTTTGGTGCCCAACGTGGGGAAGGAGGTACTGAGAAAAGTCAGAATTACAATTTTGTAGTGAAGAAAAAAACCAGCTGTCTGCTATGATGCTCAACATGCTTTCATATATCTTATACCTATCTCTCAACATTTTCCCACACATGGGGCAGTATTTTCCGGTCTTAATGCTCATGTGTAGACCAGGGTATGGTACCAAAATTGCTTTATTGGTCTATTATGTTTATTGTATGATAACCTCTGAGGCAATGAGCATCATTCGGAATATATACTCTATTTTGTTTTCTTGTCCTGGTCCAGAATGCTACATCTGGGCTCTCAACAATCGCACCCAGCTCCTGTGGGGAGAGGTAAAGAATGATTTTTTCCCCAGTCTTTTAGGCCTGGCACAGCAGTTTTCAAAAGTATTGAGTTCTCTCTAGGTGCCAAGGACAGCGTAATATTGTTGTTAGTTCTGCTTTGTCTTCTCTGCATGGCCTGCACCATGCTCACCATGCTTAGAAATCAAACACTACATGGGGTGGTGCAGCATCTCCTTGAGGAAGAGGGAAAAAGAAACAAATGCAAAACAACGGCATCCATGTCTACACAAACTGTCACAGAGGAAACAGTATCTGCATCTACTCAGACTGTCACAGAGGAGAAAGGAACCAAAACCAAAGCAACAGTGTCAGTGTCTACACAAGCTGTCACAGAGGAGAAAGAAACCAAAGCTGCCATCAGCATCTCCATACAAACCGTCACTGAAGCAGAACAACCTACACCAGTAGCAGTTGCCCCTGTTCAGAAGAAGAAATCAAAGCGCAGATCAGTCCACATAGTGACTGATGAGGATGTGGCAGGACCTTCGCATTGAGCAGAAGAGACAGAGCCAGAGATCATCACCCGCTCTCTATCCCTGGGTGAGCTGCGTGACCTGCGGAGGGAATTCACCCACCAGACAAACGAGTCCATCCTGACCTGGCTGCTCCACATCTGGGACGCTGCAGCCATTGACACCATTCTGGATGGAAGTGAGGCCAGGCAACTGGGATCACTGTCCCAGGATGTGGTCATTGACCAGGGGATCGGGAGAACCCAACAAACTCTCAGCCTCTGGCGGCAACTGCTAACAAGTGTGAGGGACAGATACCTTTGTAAAGACCTCCAGGTTCACCAAGGAAAATGGAGCACAATGGAACAAGGTATCCGATGCCTGAGGGAATTGGCTGTGCTGGAGATAATTTTCTCAGAAGACAAGAGATTTCTTAAAAGCCCAGATGATGTCCAGTGCACATCGCAGATGTGGTTGAGATTCTCACAGCTTGGACCAGAGATGTACTCCCGTTATCTGGCAACACTGCAATGGAGGGAAGGCAAGGACAAGGTGGGCATCTTGGTCAATAAACTAAGAATTTACAAGGATACTGTCACTGCCCTCTTTCGTACTCATGTCTCATCCATGGAAACAAGGCTGGCTGAACAAGTCCAGAGTTTGATTGAAGAGGGCCATCAGAAACTGCAAAAGGAACTTAAAGAAGAAATTTACCACATCTCGCCAGAACCAACAAGAGTCTCTGCCATTAGGAGCAGGTACCCACCAGCCAGGGAGAGAGGATACACTCCACGGGGTAACCTCTGGTCTTTTCTTCGGGAGCATGGAGAAGACATGAGGAAGTGGGATGGAAAACCCACCTCCTCCTTAGCAGCCTGGGTACGTGAACTGAAGAGAGAGACACCTACCACAAAGAGCTCATCTAGAGTCAACACTGCTCCAGTCTCTCAGGCACAGAACTCCAGACGGTATAGGAAGGATGATATGACTGATTCTCTTGAAGGGGCCTCAGGAACATATTTACAGGAAGAGAGCAACAATGTCCCATGACCAGGAATAGGGGGACCCTGCCTCTAGCCAGGTGGAGGAAAGGGACAATCGAATCTATGGGACTGTGTGGATTCAATGGCCTGGCACATCTGACCCACAAAAATATTAGGCTTTCGTTGACACTGGTGCCCAATGTACCCTGATGCCATAAAGATATGTAGGAACAGAATCTATTTCTATTTCTGGGGTGACAGGAGGGTCCCAGCAGCTGACTGTATTGGAGGCCGAAGTGAGTTTAACCGGGAATGGGTGGCAAAAACACTCCATCGTGACTGGCCCAGAGGCCCCATGCTTCCTCAGCATAGACTATCTCAGAAATGGATATTTCAAAGACCCAAAAGGATATCGTTGGGCTTTTGGGATAGCTGCTGTAGAGACAGAAGACATCAGACAACTGAATACCTTGCCTGGTCTCTCAGACGACTCCTCTGCTGTGGGATTACTGAGAGTTGAAGAACAGCAAGTACCAATCGCCACAGCAACAGTACACTGTCGGCAATACCACACAGACAGAGACTCTGTGATTCCTATCCATGAGATGATTCGTAAACTGGAGAGCCAAGAGGTGGTCAGCGAGGCTTGTTCACCTTTCAACAGCGCTGTATGGCCAGTGCATAAGTCCAGTGGAGAATGGAGACTGACAGTGGATTACCGTGGTCTGAACGAAGTCACCCCACCACTAAGCGCTGCTGTACCAGACATGTTGGAGCTTCAGTATGAGCTGGAGTCCAAGGCAGCAAGGTGGTATGTGACCATTGATATTGCCAATGGCTTCTTCTCCATTCCTTTGGCAGCAGAGTGCAGGGCCCAGTTTGCCTTCACCTGGAAGGGCGTACAGTACACCTGGAACCGACTGCCCCAGGGGTGGAAACACAGCCCCACCATCTGCCATGGACTGATCCAGACTGCACTGGAAAAGGGTGAGGCTCCTGAACATCTACAGTACATTGATGAGATCATTGTATGTGGGAATACAGCAGGGGAAGTCCTTGAGAAAGGAGAGCAGATCATCCAGTTTCTGCTGAAAGCTGGTTTTGCCATTAAGCAAAGTAAGGTTAAGGGACCGGCTCAAGAAATCCAGTTTCTGGGAGTCAAGTGGCAAGATGGACGTCGCCAGATCCCCACAGAAGTAATCAACAAGATCACCGCAATGTCTCCACCTACCAACAAGAAGGAGACACAAGCTTTTCTAGGTGCCATAGGCTTTTGGAGAATGCACATTCCCGAGTGCAGCCAGATTGTGAGCCCTCTCTACCTGGTCATCCGCAAGAAGAATGATTTCCACTGGGGCCCTGAACAGCAACAAGCCTTTGCCCAGATCAAGCAGGAGATCGCTCATGCAGTAGCCCTTGGCCCAGTTAGGATGGGACCAGATGTGAAGAATGTCCTCTACCCTGCAGCCGGGAGCCGTGGCCTGTCCTGGAGTCTTTGGCAGAAGGTGCCTGGGGCGACTCGGGGCCGACCACTGGGATTCTGGAGCCGAAGCTACAGAGGATCCGAAGCCAACTACACTCCCACAGAGAAGGAAATCTTAGCTGCCTGTGAAGGAGTTCAAGCTGCCTCAGAAGTAATTGGCACTGAAACTCAGCTGCTTTCAGCACCCCGACTACTGGTGCTGGGGTGGATGTTCAAGGGAAACGTTCCTTCAACGCATCACGCCACTGACACTACATCGAGCAAATGGATTGCCCTCATCACACAGCGTGCCTATATTGGAAACCCGAATCGCCCTGGGATTCTGGAAATTACAACTAACTGGCCTGAAGGTGAGATTTTTGGATTATTTTCTGAAGAAGACGAGGAACAAGTGACACGTGCCGAGGAAGCCCCACCGTATAACGAGCTACCGGAGACTGAAAGACAATATGCCCTCTTCACTGATGGTTCCTGCCGAATTGTAGGCTCTAACTGGAAATGGAATGCTGCAGTATGGAGCCCCACAAAATGAGTTGCACAAGCTACTGAGGGACAAGGTGGATCAAGTCAGGTTGCAACATTAAAGCCATCCAGCTGGCTTTGGATATTGCCAAACGAGAGAGGTGGCCAAGACTCTATCTCTACACCGACTCGTGGATGGTAGCTAATGCTCTGTGGGGATGGCTTAATTGCTAGAAAAAGGCCAACTGGCAGCGCAGAGGGAAACCCATCTGGGCTGCTGAGATTTGGCAGGATATCGCTGCCCAAGTAGAGAAGCTGACCGTGAAGGTTCAACCTGTGGGTGCACATGTGTCCAAGAGTTGGGCTAATGAAGAACATCACAACAACGAGCAGGTGGACAAAGCTGCCAAGGTGAAAGTATCACAGGTAGATCTAGACTGGCAACACAAGGGAGAAGTATTCCTAGCCTGTTGGGCCCATGACACATCTGGTCATCAGGGGAGAGATGCAACATACCGATGGGCCCGTGACCGAGGGGTGGACCTTACTATGGACAACATCTCACAAGTCATCCACAACTGTGAGACCTGCGCTGCAATCAAACAGGCCAAGCGGATAAAGCCTCTGTGGTACGGTGGACGATGGTTGAAGTACAGGTATGGGGAAGCCTGGCAGATTGACTATATCATCCTTCCCCAAACCCACCAAGGCAAGCGTTATGTGCTAACTATGGTGGAAGCCACCACTGGATGGTTGGAGACCCGCCCTGTGCCTCATGCTGCTGCTCAGAATACTATCTTAGGCCTTGAAAAGCAGGTCCTGTGGAGACTTGGCACCCCTGAGAGAATCGAGTCAGACAATGGGACCCATTTCAAGAACAGCCTTATAAACACCTGGGCTAGAGAACATGGCATTGAATGGATATATCACATCCCTTATCGTGCACCAGCTGCCGGGAAAGTTGAATGGTGCAATGGGTTACTTAAGACTACCCTGAAGGTGCTTAGTGGGGGCAGTTTCAAAAATTGGGAAGTGAACTTAGCGAAGGCAACCTGGATGGTCAGCATTCGAGGGTCAATCAATCGAGCTGGTCCTGCCCAGTCTGAACCCTTGCACACAGTGGATGGTGATAAAGTCCCTGTGGTACACATGAAAAGCATTTTAGGAAAAACTGTTTGGATTAATCCCACCTCAGGCAAAGGCAGACCCATCCATGGGATTGTTTTTGCTCAAGGACCTGGTTACACTTGGTGGGTAATGCAGAAAGATGGGGAAACCCGTTGTGTACCACAGGGAGACCTAATTTTAAGTGATAACTGGGTGTAAGTTTTCATTCTGTATATGTGTATGTATAAGCATGCATATATTTATCTATCTAGCTGTAAGAATGTCTTAATTTGTGTATGATGTAGATGGTCATAGAATAAGGGGTGGATTATGTCCTAGGTTACAATGTAAGATGTGCCCAAAGTATGTATTCTATCACCATCTACATGAGCTGTTGAAACTAGGTTGGGCAGTGTTTCCCTTGCCTCCTGCCTCCAGACTATCTTCTGTTAATGGCCCATCAATGCCCTGCTGCATGACTCATAGATAACTCCCTCCCGGAGCTATCTCTGTTTAATAGGCAGTCAAGGACCCATTGCAAGACTGATAAAATGATATCAGCCCATTGTGAGATGCTCCACCCAGGGGGAGGAGCCAAGCACTCACACCTGGATCTAATCTGGGATTTGGGACAGCACAGGCAGCCTTACCCACTGGATTCCCAGAGGACAAGAGCTACCAGGCCTTTCTGCAAGAACACTGCTTCAACCAGACCACTTCATCTGGACTGCTACCACCATGGTTTCAGGTTGTATTCTGACTCTGTCAGTGATCCTTTGTACTATTGCATGTGTTTTATTTTATTTTATTTTATTTTATTTTATTTTATTTTATTTTATTTTATTTTATTTTACCTTGTTTTTTTCTCTCCTATTAAATTGTTTTTTTCTGACTTGGAGTCTCTCGCTGGTTTTGCCTTCAAGCCAGCACAAGAGCGCACAAGAGTCATGGCCTTAGGCATAATTCTGTACAATCTCCTCAAACTTCCTAAAAATCCTCACTATCAAAAAATAAATTAAATGTGGAAAAAATAGTTTTTTCCAAAATTAAATATCTGAGCTTAATTTTCTCCATAATCTGCCATATATTGACAAAAAAAAAAAAAAACCAAAACAGATAAGTGAATAGTCATGGGACTGATGTATGGCTGATTAACTTTTTTTGTAGTGCTACAGTATGTGTGCCTCTATTTTCAGATAATGGCTTAAAATGTGTGTGTCTTGAAAAGGCTTTGTGTCTATTCAGAAGGTGATCTGTCCAAAAAATACTTTAATATCCATACTATTAATTTGGGTAAGAAAATCAACATTTTTGCTCTTAATTCCTATATTCTCAAATCTTTAAATATCTTTCCTTGTACTGAGTGGCAAAAATTATTTATGCTTCATTTTTTCAGCAGGAAGTGGGAAAGAGAAATAATGTGGTGCCATGTTGTACTGCAGAACAGTAAATCTAATAAGGCCTGCTGGGCCCACTTTTATAGTCTAAAATAGATTTGAAAAAGGCAGCAGAGGTTCCAGCTATGAGTTCTAACCATGCTTCAGAAGCTGGTATTACATACATATATAAAATAAATAAATTGTGAGGTATTGCTAGGTATTCATTTGGCACAGAAGAATGTTTTAAAGAACAACTTCAGATGTATGTTTGAAAGAATATTTAGCAGGTAAAAGCAAAGTATCTTGAAGTTTCCAAATAACAGAATTAGCAATTTTGTGTTGCAGGGTGTAGTAGGGAGTGAAGCTAGTTAATAAAATAGCTGTGAAAATAGCAGGAAGGATTTCTGATTTAGGAAGGAATGTATCTTTTCACAGACCTATGATACATGCTGTGGTGAAGAGACTCAGGGAGCAGAGACAAAGACAGAAGCCATTCTTATATTTTTATCATTTTCCTCTTCAGAGGTCACTGATGGTGTCCCATTTTCAGCATATGAAAGTATTAATTTACTTCTTTCTTCTCCCTCCATTGTTTGCCTTTTTTTTTTTTTTTTTTTTTTTTTTTTTAATCTGTGCATGAATAATCAAATAATACTATGCCAGGCAGTTGGAATTAATTAGGGTTTCAAATTTCACATCGTCCATCTTTTAATGTTATATCAGGCTAATTCTTAAACTGAGGGGAGTGAGGTGCATTTAGGGTTAGATGCATGAAGGCCGTATTCTTTCCCCATGGGAGGACATACATAGACATGGAAAGGCTTATACAATGGAGAAAGAGTCCAAAATCTTTATAGTTAGCTTTTTGAAATATTTCTATTCTGTGTGTGGGGGAAAAAAAAAAAAAAAAAAAAAAAAAAATTAAGGCCATCTCAAACTTTTTATAACCAAAATATTTTGAACTTCTACTTACATAAAAATTTTAAAGCTCTCTTAGTCATTAAGAAAATCAATGCTTCAGTGTAGTTAAAGCCATTCCTCGCAGCATTTGGTGTTGTATGTAAGCATTGCCACCACTTCCTTCTTTTGAATAACATCCTGCATCTTTAGTTGCAAAATTATGAAGTCTAGAAGCGTGCAGCTGATGGGCTGCTGGATCATAGCCAGTTACTGGCAGACAAGTCAAACCGCAGCAGGTAAAGTCATTGATGGAAATAAACAAGGAACAAGTTATTGCTTATTTTAAAAGATCAATTTCTTTAAAAGACAGTGCAATATAGAAAAAAATCTTAGAAAGTTTGTGTGTCTTTATACTGTGGTATAAGACCATGACCTTCATGTTTTTACTGTTTTTCTTTGAGGTTTTACTGTTTTGTTTTCTTTAGTATTTTTGCTTCTTTGTCTTTGGTAGTGGTTGAAATCATCTAATGGTATAGGTACAGTTCTTTCACTCATCCATCTTTCCACTCTGTTTATTTCAGGAAAGTCTCATCCAAGAAAGTTTTACAAATAAAACACTATTTACAGACCTGTTACTTGTAGCTCCTGTTTGTTCTAGTACTAAACTGAAGTTGGCTTTAGAATTACTTTCATGGTCCAAAATACAGAATTAATATTATCATTTGTTAACATATTTTCCTGAGGTTCTGTACTAACTCTGTGTAGAGTTAATAGCTTTCACTAGTAATTACATAAGGTAGGAAAATTATTTAAAAAACTATGTGTTGTCTTCAGTGTTTGAACTCCAAGTTCAGCTATTTCTATACAGTTAGAAAAGGACCATATTATTGGCAGAAATGGGCTAGATACAAAGTTCTAGTAAGCTAATTTCCCTTTTGTGATGTTCTGTTTTCCTTTAATTAGTTTAAAAAATGACTTGAACTTAGGTATTTCCATCACTTTGTATGTATACATCCATTCTCAGAGCAAACTAGCAGCTCAAGATCCTATATGTTGCTTAGATAGTTGTTGCCAAGTATTTCATTTCTGAAAACAGCTGAATTACTAGATTTTCCTTAGAAGTTCACTAAGAACAAATTTTCTTGAGACAAACCAAAAGCTGCAACTTGAAACTCAGAGGATGCACAGATTTTGGTTTCCTGCAGGTATCCCTAACTGATATACACTATAGAGGTTTGTGGTTTGATTTTAGGGTGTTATTTTTAAAGGGTTGGTGTTCTTTTGTAGTTGTTTGTGGTGGGGGTTTTTTTGTTTTTTTTTTTTTTTTTTGTTTGTTTGATTGTTTTTTTTGTTTGTTTGTTGTTTTTTTTCCCCTTGAAGTGATGTGGGTAAAACTTTCCTACCTGCTGGACTTGAAGGTAAATTCCACTTTAACAACTGTTGAGAAAGATGAACTTTAATACGCAACGTCAGACATAATTGTCACTAGAATTCTTCCAGAATGGCAAATAGTTCCCTGGAGTCGGTAATTAAACATTTAGAAGAATTTAGATGAATGTGTTTTCATGGGCTTAAGCTTATTACTTTTTTAAGACATCTCTGCATATTTAATAGTATTTTCTGACTTTATCCTGTCAATTCAGACAATGTATGTGTATATATACATATATACATATATATGTGTGTATATATATATATAAAGACAAGCTCTACTTTCCTGCTTTCTGACTGCTACCTGCTTAACAACTTGTAAGTAGTTTGGAGGATTTATTTAGCTGCTGTATATTTTGGGGATGTGATGCTGTTTGTACTCAAGCAAGTTTGCTCTTGGATGTGTTTTCAGTCTTGTTGTCTATATAAGTAACATATAGTCTTGAAAGCATCCTTAGAGTGTCTCATTAATATCCACTGTAAAAATACCCTAGGGTGTTTTCCCATTGCTAGTCAAGAAAAAAAAATTCAATTAATACTGTTTAAAAATGACTGAAGAAAAACAACAATGAAACCTCCATCACTGACTATCTATTTCATGTGAGAGATGTCTGGTCAATGGCTTCCTGCATACACAGTTGGGAATTCTCCTTTTCCTTTAAAATACGTTGTCTGCTTCACATGCTGATGGTAATTTTCAGCATATGGGGACCATTAGCAATATTGAAGCTGGATATAAGCTTGACTCGTTAAATCACTTTAGAATGTTGCATCTGTTTTTTTACCCTAGTGTTAACACCTGGATCAGTTGAACACCAGCCCAGAAGTTTAGGACATATATAGCTGTTAATTTTGAAAACATCTGGATTTTTTTTGTGCACGTATATGTGCATGTGTGAATGGCTGTATCTCTGGTATTTTTAGGTTTAATAAATAAAAGCTCAGTGAGTTGTGCTCAAGGTGTGTACTGACCTTTGGCAAATAAGTGATTTATGGCAGGAGGCAGAAGCATTGTTTCAGGTGGTTTAGAAATTATGATTTTGTCTTTACAACTTTTTTGTCTTTCTTCAGTTTTCTGTTTCTGAAGAACTGATTACGGAATCTAATTCCTTTTCTTTCCCCTGCCCCCAGCATGTCCATTTGTTGTATACTGAATAAGATACCCCATTCTCCTGGGATGTGTGAAACAGGCAGGCATTGCAAATTGAAGAAAGCAAGTTCCCTGCCTGAGTGTGCAACCCTGTTCAGAGGCTGTGGTGGTTCTTTAGAGAGACCCAGACAACTGTCGATGGCAAAAGGCACAGAGCCTGCTCCCTCGCCAGGGGGATATCATGGCTTTATTCTGGGATCTTGCCCCCGCCAGCCGGAGGTCTTTCCCCATCCCTGCTGGTGCCAGAGAGAGCAAAGCCCTGGCTGTCCCAGGGCTTTTTCCCTGGAGGGATGGGCCCAGAGGCAGGGACAAGCCACTACCCAATCAGGGACAAGGTGGGAGTGGAACAGAGTTGGGTTACATTCCAGTGTGGAGGATGGGCGTGGCCAAGCAGGGACAAACCACGGGATACAGTTTCCAAGGGGAACAGGGAAGAAAACATAACAAACCCCAATATAAAAATGAAACATAATAGAAACCAAATTAATGCACTACAACAAGAGGCTGCTTGGAAGTAAAATGCTAATTATGTTGGAATTTTGAGAAACTACTTTCTTAGGTGACTTCCTTTTAGCAAGAGCAGCTCCTTTTGCAGCTCTGGTGAAGGTTGATGAGTGCAGTTGGAGAGCTTCTCTTATGCCTATTAGCAAAACTGGGCTGATTTGCAGGACATAACTTCAAGGTAAACTGTGAGTGAAGCAGTAAGCAAGGCTAATATGGCCTTTTGTAATTTCCTTTATTCCAGAGTCTTTTCCAGAGCCAGCAGTGAATATAATTTTCTATCTGCGGAGAGTGAGGGTGGCTGCTAGCACAGGAGGTTTTGCTGGAGACAGGCTGGCAGTCATACCAGGCTGTGAGGAGGTGTTACTTTCAGAATTTCTGCTGGAACTGGAGACCAAGCAGGGTTAACAGCTTGGTGATAGAGTAACTAGAGAAAAAACAGAGCCTTGCCACAGTCAAGAGCCAGGGCAGCCCAAGCCCTGGGTATTGGGTACTTCCTTGGGGACAAGGACAGGCTGGGATCCAGGCTCAGCTCAGCAAGACCCTTGTCAGGATAGGGCCTGGAGAGCTGAAGACTGGCCCTCCTGAGGTGTCCCTGGGGCAGGGGCTGATGGCCTTGGGAGACTCACATGGGGTCCTGGGCAGCATCAGGGGAACTTCAGAGACCTGACATGAGGTCCTGGGACTGTGGGCAGGGTGTGGGAACCTCGGGAGGGAGGTCAGGCTGTCAAGGCTCAGTGCCCTTGGAACCATACGGAAACCATACAGAAAGAAATTTTATCTTTATTTAAAATTTTGATTTATAGAAAATACAGCATTTGGTCTGACTGAACACTGAGTAAGATGTCAGTTTCTGTATTCTTCATGCTGATGGGTAGGTACTAGAATTTGTTGCATTTACATGCACTAGGAGTATTATAAAACTACCTGCTGGAATCTGTACCCAAATATAGTTGGATCGATACTGTATCTTCAGGGCTTCCTTTGGTTTTTTGTTGTGTGTGGGGCTTTTTTTGTTGTCTGTTTCTTTGTTTTAATTTTTAATATGGACAGGTTTAAACAGAAAAGAATCAAGGATGCATTAAATTTGTTGCTAAAGCTGTGAATAAGATTTGACTGAATTAATGCCTTTGGAATGTACACTAGGTTTTTGTATGATACAATTTACTTTTGGTGGTGATGAACTCCAGTATGAGTGTCTGCTGCATGAAAACTATCTGCTTAGAGAGAAGGCAAAAGAAATACTAAAAGCTACCATTTCCTGGGAACAACCTGGGAACTGTCTGGGCTCTTTGTAGAAGAATGCTTTGCATTTGAGGAGGGTGGTTGTGCTGACAGTGTTGTTGCCATTTACTTTCTTATTGTTTCCTCAAGAAAAAACACTTTTGCAGTTCAGGGTTTCAACTCTAAATCCTGACATCTGATAGCAATTCTTAGCCTTTAGGAGCCTGTCATCTAATGTGTTATGTTTTTCTTAGAGAAAGGAGTCTTTCCTGCCTGACACCTGCTTTATTTTTTCCAAATTCCTGGGTTTCTGATAGTGGTTCTGAGAGTTATACTACAAACAGAAATCAAGAACAGAGGAATTAGGTTTCAAGAAAGGACAGTACAGAAGGACAAGATAAATAATGTGAAAACAACGATCTTGTTTTCCTCCAGTGCTTTTTTGTGACTCACCTAAAATGAGAAAAATGTGTGTGGGGTTGGGAAAACAAATACAGGCAACCTGATACACTTCATAAGCAGAAGTCAAAATGAAAATTTTCAAATATTCTAAAAAGCATCATCAGATCTTTAAAGGATTTAAGCTGACCTCTCTATAACCTTTATGTGCTCAGAGACAAAGGGACATGCTGAGAGGAAGCGTGTCTGAAAGCATTACAGCAGGATGCTCTGGACAATGGAAATGCTGAGCTGTGTGGTATTGGAGTATTTGCATGGAGATTCTGTGGCACAGTATATCAGTTTTGAACATTTTTCTTCCAAGAACAAGACGACATTCCTGAAAGGAATACACCCCGCCCCCCCCCCCCCCCAAAAAAAAAAAAAAAAAGAAAAACCAAAAACCAGGATTTGCATACAGGTTTGAAGGAACTGGAGAATGTGAGGGGAGTCTTGGAATATGAATTAGTCATGCATTTTAAATGTGGGCTTGAGTTTCACACCTTTTTTTTTCCTTCCTCATCTGAATTGAAAAATTATTAATTATAGGAGGGTATTTATTGAGGCAGATAGAGATTTTGAATAGAGAATGAGATATAAATCATCTCTCTTGTTCAGTATTTTGAATAGAAGAGTCTTGAGCGGGCTGGATTCTTAATTACCCTAATAAAATAAATGCTGAAGAGTTAAGCTCAGTAGTAGCAACAATGCATATTTAAATAATTACTTAAAGACAACTAATTAAATTCTAGTCATCTCTTTGTACTAAGCAGGTCACACACATTCTCCCACTGCATAAATTTAAACACAAATCTTTGGATTTATACAAACACTATAGGAGACAGATTTTTACAGTAATGAATTAGACTTAGAGACTGCTAATGGCTGGCATGAATTCTTGCCAGTGTGATTGTAAGCATAAATGCTGAAAGCTGCAACATTTTTTTTTTCTAATCAAGCTGACAGACTTGAATTCATAAGCTAATACAATGTAAAATGGTTTTTTTTCCTCCTCATTTGGACATACAGGAAATTTAAAAAGAAAGTGTATTATCATCTGTAAAATATTCTGTTGTCTGTCTTCAGCAAGACTTTGCAGGAAATGTTGTGAGTCAAAATATGCACAAGACAATTATACAAGGGAAGTGCCCTGTCCAGGAGCAGAAAATTGCACACTCCTACCACCTTCTGTATTTATTGTTCATCCATATTAGCAAAATCCATTCCAAGATCTAAATTAAATTCTGAATTACTGGAGGATCCATTGTTTCAACAATAATGTTTGCAAGATTTTCATATTTCTTTTACATTTTAATTATAACTCATCAAATCTTAGCTGATTACTCTTGGGTTAGACTCAGAAGAATGTCACTGAAGGGTGTTTTAATTTAACAGAAATAGCATGATGTCTGTTTCTAATGTTTTAAAAGCCAATTTATATGGAAATTTTGCTCTAGAAGGAAGTCAATAGGTATGTAGTTTTTAACACCCTCCTGTTAAAATTCAAAACTTGAAGCAGCACCAAAGCAATGCCTTTTTTTTTTTCTTGTGGCAGTGTGATTGTATTTTCACAACCTTTAATTTGTAGCCATTTTCTTCTGTTAAAATGAAGTTTTTCTTTGTCTTTTGTAGTCGAGCTATCAAGACAAACCAGGACCTTTTGCCTGAGACACCGTGGATCCATATCTTCTACAATGACTTCTGGGGGACACTGCTTACTCACAGTGGGAGCCACAAGTCCTACAGACCTCTCTGCACACTTTCCTTCCGCATTAACCATGCTGTTGGGGGAATGGACCCATGGGGCTACCACCTTGTAAATGTCCTCTTACATGCTGCAGTCACTGGCCTTTTCACAAACTTCTCCAGGATTCTCTTTGGCGATGGGTACTGGACTTTGATAGCGGGCCTGCTGTTTGCATCTCATCCCATCCACACAGAAGCTGTAGCAGGGATTGTAGGGAGAGCAGATATTGGAGCCTGCTTCTTCTTTCTGCTTTCCCTCATGTGTTACGTGAAGCACTGCTTTACCAGAGGTTCCTCACCAAGTACTTGGGGCTGGATCTTGGGAGCAGGGCTGTGTGCAGGATGCAGCATGCTGTGGAAGGAGCAAGGAGTGACTGTTCTCGCCATTTCAGCTGTGTACGATATCTTTGTATTTCATCGACTGAAAATGCATCATATTGTTTCTACTTTGTATAAGGTGAGTCTCCTTTGTGGTAAGCTATTGTGAGGCACCTTTCACTGTTAAACAGGTGCTAAATGAGTTTTTGAGTACACAGTAATTCTTAGTAGTTTAGTCAACTCCCAAAAATAAGTGCAGATGTTTAATGCTGAAAGAACACTTCAAGAGCTTTAGTATGGTCTTTATATGTTTTGTTTAAGCAATGTATTATTAGCCATTGCTCTTACTTGATGTTGAGGATGGGTTTTTTAATTACTTTCCTTACTTCCAGCAGCTTCCTCATTCTGTTTACTGTCAAGCACTGGACATCTGAGTCAAGCACTGGATATCTGACTGCCTTTTGCAAAGAATTCATTCATGCTCTTATCCTCTTGGTGTGCAAGGGCAGCAGCTGATATCATCAGCTTTGCTCCCTGAGGCAAAGATAAAACTCTTATTGTTCTAGTTTAACAGAGATGCATAGGACTTGGTTCATGCCTTTGGCATGTATCTTTTTCTTACCCTAGTAGGAGCTATGACTTAAATGTATTACTGTCTTAATAAAATAAATATTTCCTATTTTTAACTTCTTCCCCAAGAACAAACAAGTAAAATAAACAAGCAAAGAAGCTCACCAAATCCACTAGCTTACAAAAAACTGAGTGTATTTTAATGGTACTCAGAACCCCCAGTTAAAATCAAGAGTCCTTTACAGCAGTTGCTGTACAAATGAGTAAGCTGACTATATGTAATTTTATTTTCAGTGGAATGGCTGTCTTTCAGAAAAATACTGTCTTGACAAAGGACAGCAGTCTTTTATATGTGTGGTGGTTTCAGGCAGATTTTGGGAGAAATGCTCCCAAGGGGCTCCCCTCCCCTCCCCCAACTGGCTCGGGAAAAGACTTCCTCAGAGAGAAGTGGAAAAAACCTGTTTATTAAACAGGCAAAGCACTCACAGCACAATACCCGATGACAAGAGCTTCATGCCACTTACGGAGGGATAACAAACTTAAAGATTAAGTCTCCTCTTGAAGATAGTCACTGTGCTCCACCGCTCCGTCTCCACTGGTATTGGGAGAAAAGGAGATGTGCAGGGCTGGTCTTGGTGGGGTGGGTCCCCTGTGGAGGCCCCCGGTGCTTCCCCAGGTCCTTAGTCCGGAGAGGTTGGAACAGTTCCAAGGAGAGGGCAAAAAAGAAAAAAAGGAAGGAAAAAAAAAAGGAAAAAAAAGCAAAAAAGCTTCAGCTATTCTACAGTGTCTAACTACACTAGCACTAAACTAAACTAACTGCCGGGGAAAGAAACAACAGAGCTTCTTTCGTCTTGCCGTGTTCCAACTCCCCCGCTTCAAGGTCACTCTGATGAGCAGAGTTTTCCTGGGGAAGAACAAACCGTGCTTGCCCTTCCCCTTGCACCCAACAGACGACTGGGGATACACAGTCACCCCAGGACAATATGGACATGTGATGTCACATTTTTCAGTTAGATGTAGATTGCAAAAATGTATTTTGTTTCATTGCTTTTCTTGTTTATCTCAAACACCGTGATTTGAAAGTTTTGATTTCTAACCTTTAGCTCAGCCCTGTCCAGCTGTGCTGATATAGCTGTTTCCTAGGCTGCGCTGCAAACTGAACTGAGAGGAACCTTTGAATACCATAGCCCTTCCCCAGATATCCAGATACAGCTTTTAGGAGTTACTTAAACCTGAATCAGTTCAGTTGTATTCAGTCCTTGTCATTACTCTACAAATAGCTGTAGTAATAGTGAGAAGAAAGATGCAGTGTGGGCACAGAAAAAAGGAATGAAGAGAGATAGATTTGGGGGAGTGGCTGGTTAAGGACCTGGGCTGGTAAGCTCCCAGACTATGGCTTTCAACTTTGAAAACTATGATATTTTTCGGAATATACCACTGGGGAATCTGAGACACAATTATTTATGTTTAAAGAATAGTAAAACTGCTGATCATCTTCAGGATGGTCAGTAAAGTATGAACTGGTACAAGCAACTTGGAAAATGCTCCAGCTGATGGTAGGATATGGTATCGGGTGACAAGCCTATTTTTTGCAATTGTGCTCTTATCTTTGGGCCAAGTATGCAATGATATAAAATGATGGCTACTACACAAGACCGGTTATCATGTGCATCCTGATTTGTCACATCGAGAGCATGGAAACATCCCAGTGCAATTTGAGTAGACTGGTGGGACTTCTAAATGAGGTAGCTGCAAAGCTGGACCACTAGCTGAGCAGAATAATGCTACACCCTATTTAGAAGCTATTCTTGAGGTATTTTAAGAATTTTTATTGCAGCCACTTACTAAACTATCCAGCTCTTTTATCAGTCATCTGCGTATTGGTTATTCAGTAGAACTTGGCTGCTGATTTTTTTTCTTTTGCCAAGCCTTATATTCCTGTCTGCCTGTGATGCTCTCACTCTGGCTGGAAAAGTTGTCAGTCTGGACTCCATTTCAACTGGTTAGCTTTATTTTTATTCTGACTGGCTGACATGAAGATATTCACTGTCTTTGACTCAGAAGATTTTGATGGAATTGTATTCATTGCAGTCATAAATGAGTTGTCTGAAATGAGAGTAATTGAAAAAGTAGTGTTCTACTGGGGTAAAGCATTCCTCGTGGAAGTAAGTTAGAATTTTGTTTTATTTTTTGGCATTCTAGACCTTGAGTAATTTCCAGTGTAAGTTGCATAGCAGGTATGCAGATTGAGTTGTCACGTGTTATAGGTATCAGAGATTATACCTGTCAGCAGCTGGAGTTGCGCAGGTTAAACCACTGGAGGTGTAGCAGTGGGAGGGGGAGCTTGGATATAGGAGAGAGCTGTGATCAAGTTTGTTATTACAGAAAATGTGCAAATACAGAGACTCAATTGTTTCGTACTTTCAATATTCAGCTTGACTGTAGAAGCATTAATCAACAGTCTTCTGTCCAATTAATAATACAAAGCTAATACAAACCCTACTGTGCTTCTCTTTTTCCACCTTATGGGGTTTTTAGGGTTTTTTTGTTTGCTTGGTTCTTTAGGTTTTGTTTTGTTTTGTTTTGTTTTAACGTGTGATTGGATCAGAATAACATTAGTGGCTCAAAAGATGGGACAAATGCATTTAAAGCTCATTTTTAATATAATGGTAATGATAAAGTATTTATGGCTCTGTGGCTTATGTATACAAAATGAGGTACAGAAATAACTAAACCAGATGTAAGTTCTACTAATGTTGCACTGCTACAATACAGTAACATTTTACCAGATCAACATATTGTTAGTACAGGGGACTTGTTATAACAAAATAAGGAAATGTATCTTTTCCCATCACTTATTTGATTAAAATCTCCCTCCAAGAGGTCTGTCCCACATGTGGAATTAGTTATTGGTGTCTACAGCTTAACATGAACCACAAATTGGATTGCAAGATGCATTATCTAGCCTCCTGTGCTATTATAACAGTATTGGTTTTGTAAAAGGCAATTTTATTGGAGGCCTATATTTTATTTAAGGTAATGATGTAAACCTGGGGCCTCCATGGATGACGTGGGCAACCACCAAGCTAAGTTTTATAAAACTCTTCTTTCTTTGATGGTCTTGGAACGGTCTTAGTTGTGGGTGATATGCTGCTAGGTATTAGATAAAACTGCTGATTTTTGAGAACACTCTAAACTTCAAGTAGGCTAGTTTCTGCATTCTTTAGTCTTTTAAGTTGCTACTTTTAGAACTATTGTGCTTTGAAAAGCAATGTCAAAATAAAATGCTGTTCTTGATTTAAATTTGCATTTTTATCCTTCTCTTCTGAGGAGCTCTAAAGCCTTAGTAATGTAGTAGTCAGTGTTGCTTATTGTCCATCTCTTGCCATTTGCAAGTTATGCTTGCAGTAGTGTTTCATCATTATTTAAATCTAACTCAGTGGTTAATTTTCTGCTCATTTCCCACATTTAAGAAATTTTATTATGCTGAACTTACCCAGAGGTCTTGATATTTTGGCACAACTGATCAGAAACCTAGTATTTTGTAAGTTATTTCTATTTTGTGTGGTCAGGGTTCAAGTCTTGTCTCAGGTCTTTGAAGTATAGTATTTACAGTGTATAGACTGTTAGGGCAGCAGCTATTCCCTTGCAGGACAGACTTCATCCATGGAGTGAGATATTTTGAGGTATTTAGTAAATATGCTTTTCGTAGAGACTGCTTTTATTTCAGTTAAAAATAATAAATAACTTAGAGCTTCAAAACATGACTTGAACTCTCATGGGTTCATTTTGTCTAACAAGAGCTACATATTCAAGTGCACTGCGCTGTTAAATATTGCGTTTGTGGGCTGGGTAACCCTTAACATTTCAAGAACAGTGGAAGACTGGGGCTCCATTGCCAGCTGGGGCACCATTTATCCCTAGCATCTCTCATTCTGCAGTAATCAGCTGGGGGTTAGTTTTCCTGTCAGCTTTAAGGCAGTACAAAATGCTGAAGATGGTGAGACAAACGTGCCTGCACATACATTGCTCATATTTGCGGATGAGCCAGCCTGATGCTTTTCTCTTCTCTCTGCTGGATGGCAACAGCATGAAGCCTGTGTGGTCTTGACCATCGCTCCTTCCCTGCCCCCCCCCCCCCCCCCCCCCTCCCCCCCCACCCCCGATATTTCCTAGACAAAATAAGCTTTTTTCCAATTTATTTCTCCCTTGACAATTTCAAGTAGCTAGTAATGCTGTTTCCTGTAGTTCCCACAGCTCCTTGCTGCTTTTCTGTTTGATCCTGAAAGAAGAAAAGCAATATTAGCCTTCACTATTGTCTCAGAGATACTGATCTCCTGCAGGTCCCTGTGATGTCGGTGGAGTGGTACTGAACTGGACATCGATATGTATAAATAGCCATTGTTTCCTTGATTTAAACCACTGGAACAGATCACATATGACAGAAATACAGCATTCTAAGGGAAATTTATCAGAATTGTATCTTATTAAAAATGTGGAATCATAAAATGTCTTGCTGAAGTCGCTGACACTGGCATAATACGAATTATATTTTCATATTAAATCTGTAATATTTTCATTGGAATTGCCACTAAAATCCGCATTACTTTTATCTATCCACTTGAAGTCTACAGTAATATTTAGGAGCCTATATTTGAGAATGCCTCTCTAGAAGGATGAAAAAAGCAAAGTCTTCTTTAAAAAATGAGTAAGTAAATAACAAAAGAGAGAAGGCTTTTCATATTTACAGGAGCTGTGGAGAACCTTCAATTTACCAGAGAGGTTAGTTTGCCCCGGAAAGGTTGTTGCTGTCTTCAGTGCTGCATAAGAATTATACTGCATGGTAGCATACAAAGTATGCTGTATTCTTGCCTGTTGTGGTTTAACCTCAGCCAGCACCTCAGCCCCACACAGCTGCTTGCTCACTCTGTCCTCTTAGGATGGGGAAGAGGGAAACTCAGAGATTGATATAAAGGTAGCTTGATAGGAAAAGCAAAAGCTGTGTGAGCAAACAAAGCAAGGAATTAAATTCATTCACTGATTCCCGTGGGCAGGAAGGTGTTCAGCCATGTCCAGGAGAGCAGGGCTCCATCATGCACTGCTTTACTTGGGAAGACAAACACCATCACTCTTGATTATCTACTGTGATATATGTCCTAAAGTTAATTCGTGTTAAGCAATAAAATATATAATTCGTTCGCGGCAGAATATAATAATGTATCATATAGCATTAATCTACTTTAAACTAAAAGGTGTGTACAGGGTTAACTGAGGCGAAAGCTGCACGGAGGGGCACGGGGAATTTCTGCTGGGAATCATTGCAAAGACAGCACAAAGGAACGGAAAGGGAGATGGGTGTCCTGATGATCTCCTGATTGTATCAGATCACTGTCTTATCTGTTCCGGCCATGATGTTTACAATTCCAAAACTTCTCCGGACGCAGCAATCAGACTTGTTCTGCTTTGAGGAACTATTCAATGGACCCCTGACACGGACATGAATATCTAATGAAGCTACCGCGAGGCACTGGTCTCACAGTCTCGGTCGGCCCCTCAGCGAGAGACTGTATAAAATCGGCAGTATGAGACCCAATTTGTGAACTGAGGGGGATAACAGGCTGGCATAGGTCAGTTACCATGTTCACCAGTGCCCGAAAGTCCCGAGATTCGACGTCCTGTCCCTTTTAATTGTGGCTACCGAGAACTGTGTTTGAGTCTCATAATAAAATTCTAAATTTTGATTCACTGAATTTGGCTTATCGAGTTTATTACAAGTTGGTGACCTCGACATGATGGTCTGATCGTGGGACCCTCGGACCCCTGTCTCTGACCAGGAGGCACCCTGCTGAATTCAGCAGCCTGGCAGAGCCGGGAGACCTTGTGGAACCGATCAAACCACACGACGAACTTAAGCAAAAGCCACACTTAAAAGGGGGTTTAGGTGAGGTCAGAGCTCTCAGGGAACTTGGGAAGGTCCGGGGTACAGGGCCTCCAAAGCCACGGTGAAGACACAACTCATAAAAATCCACGTGCACAAAGAATCCACACAGGAAAAGGATCGTAAGTATTGCGTGGTTGAGTGGGGGTGACTGAGCATGTGAGTGAGACGCGATTTTATCATGAAGCGAGTGGGGACTCCCAGACCACAGTTCCACTTCCCCCGCGAAGGGGTGTGGTCGGTCGCGGGGGAAGCGAAAGTTTCGGGAGTAACAAACGCACCTCACACGTAAAGCCCAAAAACTCGGGGAGTTTTGGGGGTCGGTCACAGGAAGGCTAGAAGGGAAGGGTACATCCTCAAGAGTTCCGGGGATTGGTAAACCTTTCAGCCTAGGACCAGGGAAGGGTCCAGAAGAGAGAAAAACAGGAAACGGAGAGCTCAAAAATCACCAGGGAAAAAACCCTGGGAGGGATCGATCACCCTTAACGGCCAGTAGCTGGTGACTCTATATCATGGGACAAAGGAAAAGTAAACCCCAGGAGAGGCTCACAGGGAAATCCAAGAAGGGAACCGCTAAGGAGACTCCCAAAATCCCACTTGAAAGTCTTTAGGATGGATGTTAGAACATTGGGAGGGAATGTCCTATATGGAAGAAAAAGTCTAAAGAACAAATGATATATTATTGCATAGAGGCGGGGTGGGGGGGGGGTTGAAGTACGAGACCATGTAACATGGCCCGTCTTTGGGACATTTGAGGGGTGGATCTGTACTGCTTTAGTGAATTACGTGAGGAGGGGGAAGAACAAAGAAGAATATGAGTATGCTCAAGTTTGGGAAAGAACTGATACCAAGCTTTTACCAGTGAAACTTAAAGGTCCCGCAGGAACCTCAGGCGATAAATGGGAACCTTTAGATAATCTCCCTCCACCATACCTCTTGCCTCCATCCCCACCAAACCCGGGATTCCCTCAGAACCTCCCAGGGTCTGAGCTTCCCCCTGGGCAAGGGGCCCCCTCCCCTCCGCTGATTGCGTCAGCTCCGCCACTGGAGCTACAGCTCTCATAGGCGGTTGCTATGCCCCCGCCGTCAGGGCTCCCTCCCCTGCTAGAACCCACGCCAGCTCCTCAGTCGTCCTGGCAGGGCACACCGCTTTCCAAACCCCAGACCCCGCTCCTTGATTTTCCGCCACCCGAATTAGACTTGGCCCCGTTTCTCAATCCCGCTGTCCCGACCCCGCAGAACACTCCACCCGCTAGGAGAACGAGGAGACAGTTAAAAAGGTTGAATGAAGTGGAAAGTGAGAATGAAGGAGAAAGAGGTAACCTCTTTCCCCTGAGGGAGGTGCCCATGGCCCCAGGAATCATCGGATACGTAAATGTACCGATCAATACTAATGATGTGAGAGCCTTTAAAAAGGAAATGGGAAAGCTTATGGATGATCCATTGGGGGTATCAGAAAGACTGGATGAATTTCTGGGAACTAGTATATATTCATATGAGGACCTTACTGCAATTTTGAGGTCATTATTTAATATGGAAGAAAGGGAAATGATAAGGCAAGCCGGGATGAGGGAGTGGGAACGCAGGAACCCCCAAAGCACCCCCGGGGATCAAAAATGGCCAAGCCAGGATCCCCAGTGGAATGCTCAAACAGAGGAAGGTAGAAGAAGTATGATTGACATGAGGAATATAGTAATTCAAGGCATCAGGGAGGCGGTACCCAGGGGACAGAACCTAAGCAAGGTATTCGGAGAATGCCAAGGGAAGGAGGAAACCCCTGCTGAACGGTTAGAGAGATTAAGAAAAAGCCTGCAAGTATATTCCAGAACTGATCCTGATTCTCCCGTGGGAGAAGTTTTATTAAAAACCCAATTTGTAGCAAAGTCATGGGAGGACATATGGAGGAAATTGGAAAAAATCGAAAATTGGAAGGAGAAGGGGTTAGAGGAGCTACTGAGGGAAGCTCAAAAGGTATATATGAGGAGGGATGAGAAAAAACAGAAAATGCAGGCGAAGATATTAGTGGCAGCTGTAAGGGAAGCCCAGAAGCAGGAACATCCCCAAGATTCGGGGAGAACACTAAAATGGGCCCCTCTGAAAAAGCTAGTTTTTCCTCCATAAAGGACCCATGGTAATCAGAACGAGGGACCCAAATGTTTCTATTGTAAGAAAAAAGGCCACCTAAAAAGGGACTGTAAGAAAAGAATAAGGGATGAGAAAATATTCCAAGAAGATTAGGGTCGTCAAGGGCTTTTTATTTTGGGGTCCATAACATCTAAAAAGCCCATGGTAAAACTGAAAATAGGACCCGAGGGAAAGGAGATGGATTTCCTAGTAGATTCTGGGGCCGAGAAAAGTACATTTAAACAATTGCCCCCGGGGTGCCAAATCAAGGATTCTGTGATGGTTATAGGGGCAAAGGGGGAACCTTTTAAGGTTCCCGTAGTAAAAAATGTAGAAATAGAGTCTGAGAATAATATTTGTTTGGGGGACATGTTATTAGTTGAGGAAGGAGATTATAATTTATTGGGCTGGGATCTAATGGTTGCATTGGGCATTAGTTTAATAGTCAGAAATTCCAAATTAATGGTCAGCTTATATAAATTGACCGCAGAGGATGAGAAAAAAATTAATCAGGAAGTATGGCATACGGGAAGGGAGGCGGGGAAACTGGACATGGAACCAATTTCAATTGAAATTGAGAAAACTGAGAACCCCATAAGGGTAAAACAATACCCTATCTCCCTGGAAGGGAGGCGGGGACTAAAACCTATAATAGATGATCTAATAAAAAAGGGAGTTTTAGAACCATGTGTGTCTAGACACAACACTCCTATTCTGGCAATAAGAAAAATGGATGGAAGTTATCGGTTAGTGCAAGACCTAAGGGCAGTTAATGAGAGAACAAAGACCCGGTTCCCTGTAGTGGCTAATCCATACACTCTTTTGAACCAGGTCTCCCCAGAGGATGTATGGTACAGCGTAATAGATCTAAAAGATGCCTTCTGGACATGCCCATTAGCAGAAGGGAGCCGAGATTATTTTGCTTTCCAGTGGGAGGACCCAGACACTAATAGGAAACAACAGCTAAGATGGGCTTCTCTGCCCCAAGAATTCGTAGACTCTCACAATTTGTTTGGGCAAGCCTTAGAACAACTGTTGAGTAAGGTTTCCCCTAGGGAAGGAACAAAAATCCTGCAATATGTAGATGATCTGTTAATTGCTGGACCAAAAGAGAAAGAGGTCAGAAATTGCACTATATCATTATTAAACTTCTTAAGAGAAAAGGGACTCAAGGTATCCAAGTCAAAACTCCAATTCACAGAGCCTGAGGTGAAGTACTTAGGACATTGGATTACAAAGGGGAAAAATAAATTAGACCCCGAGAGGGTAGCCGGCATAATAGCGCTGCCTCCCCTGAGGAACAAAAGACAAGTGAGACAGCTACTGGGGCTCCTTGGGTACTGCCGACAATGGATTGAGGGATACAGTGAAAAAGTAAAATTCTTAGATGAAAAACTAACCACAGAAAAAGTAAAGTGGACTGAACATGATGAGAGGGAATTGAAGCAGTTAAAAGAAGCTCTAATAGCAGCCCCTGTCCTGAGCCTCCCCAATGTAAACAAACAGTTCCAGTTATTCATTGATGTTAGCAACCACACAGCCCATGGAGTCCTAACACAAGATTGGGCAGGGGATAAAAAACCTGTAGGTTATATCTTGGAATTGCTAGATCCAGTAAGTAGGGGATGGCCCACATGCTTACAGGCAATTGTGGCTGTAGCCCTACTGGTAGAAGAAGCTAAAAAGATTACCTTTGGGGCCCCTTTAATAGTCTATACCCCCCATAATGTAAGGACTATATTGCAACAAAAAGCAGATAAGTGGCTTACAGATGCAAGACTTCTAAAATACGAGGCCATACTCATACATGCACCTGAATTGGAATTGAAAACAACAAAAGCAAAAAAATCGAGCTGAATTCCTTTTTGGGGAAACATTAGAAGGGCCCATTTATAATTGTTCTGACTTAATAGAACTCCTAACAAAGGTAAGGGCAGATCTAGAAGATGAGGAACTGGAGGAGGGGGAGAAATGGTTTGTGGACGGATCTGCCCAAGTAGTAGAAAGAAAAAGAAAATCAGGTTATGCCATCGTAGATGGGAAAACAGGGGAAGTAATCGAATCAGGCCCTCTAAGTGCATCTTGGTCAGCCCAAGCATGTGAACTATATGCAGTCCTACAGGCTCTAAAAGGACTAAAGGGAAAGACTGGGACCATTTACACTGATTCAAAATATGCTTTTGGAGTGGTACACACTTTTGGAAAAATTTGGGAAGAAGGGATTAATAAACACTCGAGGAAAAATCTAGTGCATGAAAATTTAATACGACAAATCCTAGAAGCTATAAGGGAACCAAAAGCTATCGCTGTAGTATATGTAAGTGGGATCATCAAGTGGGATTGCAGTTCAGAACTAGGGGAAACAACTTAGCAGATCAGGAAGCAAGAAGGGCTGCACTTCTTACCCTTAATGTCCCGGAAAACCCCAGAAGTGAACCCCAGGAGTTCCCCCCCTTGCCCCACTGAAAAACAGATGGAGGAATTCAGGAAAATAGGGGGAACACTAGACGATGGGAAATGGAAACTACCAGTTGGTTGAGAACTAATACCCAAGGCCTATGCCAGAAAAATACTGAGAAAGTTACACTTACAGACCCACTGGGGAACTCAGGCCCTAGCTGAGCAATTTTTGAAATTCTTCAGATGCAAAGGTATCTACGAATTAGCAAAACAAGAGGTATAGGGATGTATTATATGCCAAAAGATAAATAAATCTAGAATCAGGCAAGCTTCACAGGGAGGACATCCTTTAGCCTACCATCCCTTTGGGAGGATCCGGGTGGATTTCACTGAGTTACGTAAAGTGGGGAGGCATAGGTACCTGTTGGTATTAGTGGATCAATTAACCCACTGGGTAGAAGCATTCCCCGGTCCCCGGGCAACTGCCCAAGTAGTAGCTAAGAAATTATTAGAGGAAATAGTACCTAGGTATGGGATTCCAGACTCCATAGATTCAGACCAGTGGACACACTTCACCTCCAAAATCATAAAGCACTTAGCGGATGCCCTAAGAATTCGATGGGAATACCATACACCATGGCACCCCCAAAGCTCAGGACAGGTGGAACAGATGAACCAAACGTTAAAGGCACAAATATCGAAACTTATACTGGAAACCAGGATGCCGTGGGTGAAATGCCTCCCCTTGGCCCTTCTGAACATCAGGACCCAACCACACTCAGGATCTGGGCTATCCCCTTTTGAGATGCTATATGGAATGCCATACAAGGACGGAATGCCAGTGGGACATCCTCGAATTGAGGATTGCCAAATACAATCTTATCTTGTTTCAATTAATAAAAATTTACAGGAGCTTCGAAAATGTGGTCTGGTGTCTCAGAGCACTCCCCTGGGGTTTGCAATCCACAAGATCCAACTGGGTGATAAGGTGTTAGTCAAGACGTGGAAAGAAGCACCGCTGACTCCTTGTTGGGAAGGACCCTTCCTCGTCCTCCTGACCACTGACACCGCAGTAAGAACTGCAGAAAAAGGTTGGACACACTCTTCTCGGGTAAAAAGAGTCGAGCCAAGAGACAACCCTCCGCAGTGGAAAGCCACCTCTGCACCAGAGGATTTGAAGCTGAGGATTCACCGACAGACCCGATGACCAGTAGGGTGTACCTGCTATCCTTTTGTTCATTTTAAGTGTGTTCATTGTAAACAGATTTGGGTAGCCCATTGTTACAGGGGAACTAAGCCTTGGAGCCTGTGTGAGAATTGCAAAGAGGAGGAAAGGGAGCTCACAGACCGCTTTCTATACGTTGCCACTGAAGCAGGTATATTAGAATTAGACTTCCCGGAGTGGTTCCATTTATTCATAAATGGGTTAAGAGGAAATCTAAATAAAAGGGCTGAACCCCTGGTAATTGAGTGTAGAAGGACAGTAAAAGTACCTTGCATAGCGGACCAAATAAAATTGGCCAGGTGGGGACAGTACAAAAGGCGAGATGCTCAAAGGACTAACCATGGAGACCCGGAAGAATACCCTTGCTGCCAAGAAGATGGTTTACCTTGCCGCCGGTGGCAACCTGGTGGGCAGAGGCCAAGGCAGAGGGGTACACCCATGGGCAATCCTAGTGATCCTGAGTCTAGCCATGTACCCCACGAATAGACTCCCCAACCCTCAGGGGCAAATGGGGCAGGAAAAAGAATGCCTAAAGGAGACTCAACAAGAGCCCACCGGGGGCCAAGATAAAAATTTCAAGGTACATTTTGACTGTCCGGAAATCCAAAAAAGGGGAATTTGTTCTCTCAACAAAAGTTGGTTTAAAATATGTGAATTAAAAGAAAATACAATATACCACAACCTGGTGGCAATGTCTAGAAAGAGGAGAGAGCTGGGTAGTATACCCATAATTCCTATATGTGAACAATGTAACAAAACTGTGTGGGTTGGGGGTAAGAAAGAGTCTACCTTTGTTGCCTATTTGCGGGTAAACAAGCTGTGCTACGATCAGAATAATCTAAGAATGTGCACCGTGAACAGAAAAACCTATTGGGTGGGGCAAAATACGAAACTCCAGACAGCTGCTTTAAACAGCGGGCCCATCATTCTGGATATGTTAAGTGAGAATGATGAAAGGGTCTGCTTGAAGTTAGAGAGAACCTTCTGTTTCTCTAACAACGAGGAGGGGATGGATCTGAAAAGCAAGATACAGAGAGTAGCTCAAAAATTAAAAAGGCAGAAACTAGAAGCAAAAAAGGAAAAAGATGGAGCGGGAAAGGATAAAGTCACTTAGTGAACAGTACAAACAATTAGAGAAACAATCTGGTGATTGGAGCTTGCCAGCCTCTAGCAAAAACCTTTTTGTAGACCTAGTACAAGAAATTGCCACTGAATTAGGGCTGTCAAATTGCTAGATTTGTGGAGGATCAAAGTCAGCGGAGAGATGGCCCTGGAAAGGAGAGAGCCTAGCACCAGAACAACTTCTGAGATGGGATAACCAAATAATAAAAACAATGTCACGACCTGAAGGGTGGACCTTAGATAAACGAATAATAGGGACCACCTGCATTAGTAGAGAAGGAAATACATACACTGAGATAGTGGGATATACCCCTTGTTTATCCACTTTAGCTGTTAACTTGAACAATAGAACAAAAATCTGGCAACCAGAGCCACTAGCTGGATTCTGGAGCAAGGAAAAAGAGGAAGGATGTAAATGGGTAAGCGAGATTGAACTGTGCTGGAACAGCTTGACAGGGGCAAACCCCTACCAGTCACTAGCGAATTTAAAAGGATTCTGGGAATGGCCAGAAAATGTAGAAAGCCCCAAATGGAATATACTGGATCTGTGGGAAAAAAGCCTATAGTGAGCTACCTCGCAAATGGAAAGGATCCTGTACCCTGGGAATGATCAGACCTTCATTCTTCACACTACCCCAATCAGATAGTAACCTGTTAGGAGCTCCATTATATGAAACCTTTAGTAGGAAAAAAAGGGAAACAAAAAGGGAACTCCCGAATGCGGGGGGAAATCAGAAATGGGGTAGTGAAGAACAGCCCGCTGAACGTATAATTGAATACTGTAGTCCCGCAACATGGGCTCAGGATGGGAGTTGGCATTACAGAACTCCAGTCTATTTACTTAACAGATTAATCAGACTGCAAACCATAGTAGAAATAGTCTCGAATCACACCTCAGATGCTTTGGAGCTGCTGGCACAGCAGCACTCACAGATGAGGGCTTTTGTGTATCAGAATAGGATCGCTCTGGACTACCTGTTAGCAGAAGAGGGAGGTGTGTGTGGAAAATTCAATGAATCTGAGTGTTGCATTGAAATAAAAGATTACGGGGAGACTGTTAAGGGACTAGCAGCTGAGATCAAGAAGGCAGCTCATGTACCTGTCCAAAAATGGAACTCAATCCTCCAAGCCTCCTGGTGGGATCAATTGTTTGGGACAGGAGTTTGGTGGAAGAAAGTGGAGTTTTTCATCTTATGTTCAGTGGCTGGGGTTATCTTTTTACCATCTCTAATTCCTTGCTTTATCCAACTTATTTACACAGTAGTTCAAGGGATGCAAATAGCATCATTGCCAACAGATCCGGAATTGGCGTCAGGGCGTCTTAACAGAAATAATACAATACCAAAAATCATGAAATTGAATGAGAAAAAGAGCAGGGCAGCAGAAGTGCTGGCAAAGTTTGAAGCTCAAGTACAAGGAGGAGGGAAAGAAAGAACGTATTGGGGTGAACCCGAAGAATAGAGGCACATTAAGAATAATGTAAACACTTTTTCATGTTTGGGGGATAGTTGGTTAAGAGGCTTTTTTATCAGAACGAAAAAAAGGCAATAACCAGAACACAAATTAAATAAGTTTATATAGAAGGGGAGGGATTGTGATATATGTCCTAAAGTTAATTTGTGTTAAGCAATAAAATATATAATTCGTTCGTGGCAGAATATAATAATGTATCTTATAGCATTTATCTACTTTAAAAGGTGTGTACAGGGTTAACTGAGACGAAAGCTGCACGGAGGGGCATGGGGAATTTCTGCCGGGAATCGTTGCAAAGACAACACAAAGGAACCGAAAAGGGAGATGGGTGTCCTGATGATCTCCTGATTGTATCAGATCACTATCTTATCTGTTCCGGCCTGATGTTACCATTTCCAAAACTTCTCCGGACGCAGCAATCAGGACATTGTTTTGCTTTTGAGGAACTATTCATCGGACCCCGGACACAGACATGAATATCTAATGAAGCTACCGCGAGGCACGGGTCTCACGGTCTCAGTCGGCCCTCAGCGAGAGACTGTATAAAAATCCGCAGTATTGTTGCCCAACGAAGAGAAACACAAACCACAAAGTAGTTTATGCGGTGCTTTATTCGGGCCCGGGGACCCGGGGACTAGCGTCCCAAATCAGAATCCCACCGACCCTCATTTTCTTACAGGTTTTATACTATTTCTTACAGATTACATCAACGTACGTGCTATACATGACATTTCAGTTTAACATTAATCTTCTAATTTCTATAGGCTATACTTCTCCTTATCCCGTTCCCACAACACCTGCTTCCCTATCTTTATTTACACAAAAGGCTCCCACCATAAATTCTATTCTTCTTTGACCACCGTGATCACCTAACCGCGACGTCTTGGTCCGTTCCTCATGCTTCGTTTGTCAGCATATTCTTTCCTTGTACTTCTCCTAGCAACATGGTTAATTTCCAACAAGTCCCCCCTCTTGAGCATTCTTCAATTCTGTTGCAAGGATGCTCAATTTCTTAGGTTTGAGTCTCAGCTACACGAGGTTGTATCACTTCTCTTCGGGTAACTGCTTGTATTACCCTTTTGGTATGAGCCCCTTCTTTCAGAATCATTCCTAAAAGACATCTATATACAATGATCACTACAATTATCACGATTACAAACATTATTACATATTGTATTATAGATGATACCCAACCGGAAACCTGGATCCCTAAGGAGCTCAACAGGGCTCCTACCCAATTATGCTCAGCATCTTTTTGTATCTCCTTTGTTTTGGATTCTATTTGTTCTAATTGATCTATATCTTTTTCTATTTCCTCCGTCACATTTGGGATGTGCACGCAGCAATGGTCTACTCTGTTTCTTAAGTATCCACAAACGCCATGTTCCTTAAGTAGCAGCAAATCTAATGCCATTCTATTTTGTAATGTCATTCTAGTAGTCGCTTGCAGCTGAAGATTCAAGTCTCTAAAACCTTTTTTTAGTTGTAGCTGCAAGCCTCTCCGTCTGTCCTAATAATCGGTACAACATCTCCCTGTTTCTGTAAGATGATATAGGGGCAAACAGTGATTCTAACATCCATCCTACTTTTACTCCATTATCAGGTTCATGCCAATCTTCCTGAATCGAAGCATCATCTTCTATCTCCCTTTTCTTTTTGCTTACCAATTCTTCTTCTTGCAGCTCAGAAGTTTTCCAGAATGGGCATAAGGTAGGAACCCCTAATGTAATTTGTGTAACTGCACCATCTATGGGCATGTGCGTAGTCCATAATCCATGTCCCATAACCCAAACTAAATTTCCTGGGCTCCTAACCATGGTCGTCTTGCAATCCCAGGGCTCCTTTTCTTTCTTTGCAAGGGTGTGATTATATCCTCTACATTCACATCCCCACTGCAACAGCACTCGCACTGGTTTAAGTCCAATCTGCACTGGTGGAGTGTCACAGGTTAGTACCTGTGTACAATTCCATAACTCCATCATCTCCACCTTTTTCCTATATTGTTCTTTGAATAATGGCTTCTGCCCAAAATCTTGATTCTTTCTCCCTTCCCACATTATGCACCAATTCACTTTCCCTAGGTAACTATAAGTTTCTAACAGACTAGGTCCCCAGATTGTTTTCCACTCCTCCATTGTCATTGTCTCAGTGCTATTCTGACATACTTCTTCTATCTTCTTTCTCTTATTCCGAACTCGGATCTTATCGCATGGCTCGGACACCTTTCCAATCACCAAACAATTTCCCTTAAGCTTGGATCCTCTATCCATCCATAATATCCTGGTATTTGCTGACAATTTTGGAT
Source organism: Hirundo rustica (assembly GCF_015227805.2). Taxonomy (NCBI): domain Eukaryota; kingdom Metazoa; phylum Chordata; class Aves; order Passeriformes; family Hirundinidae; genus Hirundo; species Hirundo rustica. The sequence goes on from NC_053453.1 coordinate 41,688,161, forward strand.
CCTCTATCCATCCATAATATCCTGGTATTTGCTGACAATTTTGCTTACTAATCTTTCATACAAACCTCTACCCAGTCTAAAATCTCCTTAGACACTATTTCACAGTTCCAGGTCACATTCGCAGTGGCGCTTGGCATCTCCCTTATGGGTATAATTCCCCACGGGATCGGGTCTCCAGACGCTTGAGGAAGAGGCAGGCAGGCTGTTATTGAAGTTGTATTTTGCATTCTTCTGAAGTCTCGAATTAGTCCTACTATTAAATTGTCCTGTCCTTCTCCTATTTTTAGGGTTTGATTTCTCTCTGGGACCTGTCTGGTAACTCGTATGTCCCTTACTCTTAACGTTACCTGACTGTGACCCCACCAATTATCTCGGGCTATCCAACACCAATATTCTCCTTCGTCATCCCCTTTCTGTACATTAGTAATTTGCAATGCTATTTCCTTTCTCCCTGCCATGATTTTATACTTTGATCCCGGCCTAATCCTTGTTTCATGCCACCACCCATACTCAGTGTAATTTTGTGATATTGTACAATGTAAAGCAATATTTTCCCTTTCTACTGCTAAGATTGTTCTTTCAGTTGCTCCTATTCCCTGATCTGGGTTTGTTCTAGCGACCACTTCCCGAAGTCCAAATCCTCCATCTAATCCACACTTAACTATACACAGATAATTCCCTGCCATAGTTGTTGAAGCAAAAGACGTGATATTATACCACCCGACCCCTTTAGACTCTTTCTTCCACTCACTACTTCCTTCCTTCAATTGATCCCATTCCATCTCTCTCTTTTTCCACCAGCTAATCCTTATTCCTCTTTTGCAATTATTCTTCAAGGTGTATTGACAACTAATTCTCAATGGCGGGCCCAACCAAATATCCTGGCTTGTTCTCAAGGGTGCTACTATTACCGAACCTGCACTGGTATAGTTTTCATTTATAATTTTCAACTCGAAATCCCCATAATCAAAACTATCTTTTATCCATACTATACAGGTGTATCTACCTTCTCCAGAAGTTGTGATTTTAGGAATCCTTAAGGTAGTGTTTCCTGATTGCTGATGGTCATCCCAAAGTGTCATTATTCCTTTACTTACGATGTCAAGGCCTTTTCTCCATCTCACATTAATTTCATGGGATCCAGCTTTCTGGTTGTCAGAAAACAAACAGGTTAATTCAACATTTCCACTTTCCGGTACTAAGACTAAAGGGTCTGTTACATGAATTATAACTGCTGAGGCTACTAACTGACAAACAATCAGTATCAAGATGATCAGGGCTTTGTTCGGAATACCATCCGGGTGTCCGTTATTGGCTGCACCTCCCATCTCGTTGGTACCTTCTTCACCCTGGTGTAGTGTATCCAGTTATCAATCCCAGCGACCTTGACGGCGGTATACGTGGTCATCAGCACTTGGTAGGGGCCATTCCATGACTCCTTCAGAGGCTCCACGCTCCAATTTTTCACGTACACATGGTCTCCCGGCGAGATGTCATGAACTGGGTTCTCTAGTGTAGCGGGCGGTTCCACTGCAAGGCTCCCCGTACAGCTGCAAGAGTCTTATTCAAAGATAACACATAATTTAATAATACCTGGTCTCCTGTCAAATGGGGGTCCCCCTGATAGGTGGCAGCATGATAAGCTTTACCATACAATACTTCATACGGACTGACTCCTATCCTCTCCCTGGGTTTTATTCGGATGCGCAATAATGCTATTGGCAGAGCTTGGGGCCACTGAACTTTGGCTTCCTGGCAAATCTTTTTTAACTGATTTTTCAATGTTTGATTCATCCTTTCTACCTGGCCACTAGACTGCGGTCTCCACGGAGTATGTAAATCCCATCTAATCCCTAATGCCTTGGCTACACCTTGAATGATTCCTGCCACAAAATGCGGTCCCCTATCTGATGACATTCCTAACGGGATTCCAAACCGGGGGATTATCTCTTTCAAAAGGGTTTTAACCACTTCCTTTGCCTGATTCGTGCGACAGGGAAATGCCTCCGGCCATCCTAAAAAGGTACATACATACACTAAAAGGTATTTATTACCTTGGGCTTTAGGCAGCTCCGAAAAATCTATTTGCCAGTAGTCTCCAGGCTGTGGGCCTACCTTTAACCCTCCCATTTGAACCTGTTTTCGCACTAGGGGATTATTTTTCACACAAGTGGGACACATTGCATTAACCCGCTTTGCCATTGTTAACATCTGATTAGAGATTACCTCATTCTTTAAAAATTTTACCAAGGCCTCCGCTCCCCAGTGACACTTGTAATGTTCAGTATCCAAGATTGCTCGCATTATCTTCGCAGGTACTACCACCTGCCCGGTTGCTGTTACATACCACCCTTTGTCATTCTTCTGAGCTTTCACCAGGTGGGCCAACTTCACGTCATCTGGTAGGTATGGAGGCTCATCTTTCATGTAGGAATCCGCCAGATTTCCCTTAGCTGGAATAAGAGCTGATTGAATCCTTATTTCCTTCGCTACTCTTTTAGCCGTTTTATCTGCCAATCGATTACCTTGGTATATCTTTCTATCTTCTCTTCGGTGTCCTGGCACATGCATTACTGCTACTGCCTCGGGTTCTCTTACAGCCTCTAACAGGAGTAGGATCTCGTCCCTATGTTTTATTGTTGACCCTTGAGACGTTAACAATCCCCGCTCTTTCCACAGAGCTCCATGTACATGCACCACCCCAAAGGCATATTTTGAATCAGTCCAAACATTGACCCTCTTTCCTTTGCTCAATTCGAGGGCTCGAGTTAAGGCTCTAATTTCTGCTTTTTGAGCCGAGGTTCCAGGGGGAAGAGAATTTGCTTCTATTATTTGAAGAGTTGTGACTACCGCATAACCCGCATACCTGGTGCCATTCTCGACAAAACTGGACCCGTCGGTGAACAACACCCAGTCTGGGCTATCGATCGGTGCATCCTTCAAATCTTCTCTGCTTGCATAGACCTGCTCAATTATCTCCACACAGTCATGGACGAGTTCCCCTTCCTCTCGGTTCGACCTGAGGAATTCTGCTGGGTTTAAATGGGGTGTTATTTTCAGTTCTATATCATCTTGTTCCCGCAGCAACGCCTGATATTGCAACAGACGGCTGGATGAGAGCCAGTGACCTCCCTTTTGCTCTAAGACTGCAATTACCATATGGGGCACATATACTTCCAGCTTCCTTCCCAAAGTCAGCTTCCTTGCTTCTTGTATTAGCAGCACTGTTGCCGCTGCCGCTACCCCTCACAGGCATCCTGGCCAGCTGGCACTAATGGTGTCCAATTGTTTAGAGAAATACCCCACAGGCCGCTTCCATGGCCCTATTTTCTGTGTTAGTACCCCTAATGCCAATCTGTGTCTTTCAGTAACATATAGCTGGAAATCTTTGCTCAAATCTGGCAATCCCAGCGCAGGGGCTTCCTTTAAGGCCTGCTTAGTTCTAGGAAGGCTTTTTCCTGTGCACGTCCCCAAGTCCAGTGCACTTCTTTGAGGGCCTCATATAGGGGCTGTGCCAGCAGTCCAAAGTTCAGAATCCACAGCCGACACCACCCCACCATTCCGAGGAAAGATCGGAGTTCCTGATGGTTTCGGGGGACGGGTATGGCGCAGATAGCCGCTATGCGGTTAGTCCCCAATTTCCGCACCCCCCTTAGAGATTTCACACCCCAAATAGACAACCTCTGTTCTTACCAGCTGTGCTTTGTCTCGCGAAACTCGATATCTTCCTTGTCCCAGCATGTTCAGAAGGCTTATGGTTAATTGGGAGCAGATGTCTCGTTCCGTAGCTGCTAGGAAAATATCATCCACATATTGGAGAACCACATAGAACATGCTTGGTACTGTTACCTGGGTTGTCTTCCACTCTTCTAGTTCCCAAGCTAATTGGTTTCCAAAAATGGTAGGGGAGTTCTTGAATCCCTGTGGTAGTCGGCTCCAAGTCAGCTGCCTTCTTCGTCCTGTGTCTGGATTTTCCCATTCGAATGCAAAATATTTCCTACTTCCAAGTGCCAGTGGGATGCAGAAAAAGGCATCTTTTAAATCAATCACGGTAAACCATTCAAATTTCTCTGATACAGATGTCAACAAGGTATAAGGATTAGCAACTATGGGATGAATATCTTTGGTTATCTCATTTATTGCTCTTAAATCCTGCACTAACCTATACTTTCCATTAGGCTTTTTAACTGGAAAAATAGGAGTATTATATTCGGATTCACACTCCTGCAAAATGCCTAAATTTAGGTATTGATCAATAATTGGGGCTACCTCTCGCCTGACTTCAGGTTTGATTGCATACTGCTTCAGTCGTATTGGTTCTTTCCCCTCTTTTAGTTCTACTACTACTGGCTGTGCTGCCTTTGACTTTCCGGGGGTCCCAGTTTCCCATACCCAGGGAACTACAGCTTGCTCAATTTCTTCTCTAATGGGTTGGGGCTCTACCTCCTTAATAATGAACATTTTACCAATATTTTCTTCCGGAATTTCTAACTTGACCCTACCTCCTTCAAAAATAATTCTGGCCTGTAACATCGACAATAGGTCTCGTCCTATCAATGATTCAGGGCTATTTGGCATGTACAAAAATTGATGATCAAATTCCTTTCCCCCAAACTTTATATCTACTGGCCGAAGAAATGCCCTTTCTTCAATTTTCCCAGTAACCCCCACTACTTGTATCTTTGTGTCACTTAATGACCCTACCCGTGTATTAATTGCGGAATATGTGGCACCTGTATCTATTCTAAATTCTAACGGTTCTCCCTCTACTTCCATGATAACCTTGAGATCCCGGTCTAGTCAGCTCTGATTCTGATATTCCCCCATTACCAGCGCCTGGGCGACCTCTGCCGACGAATTCCCAAACTGTCTCGGAATTCCAATCCCACTATTCAATGGGCACTCATTTTTCCAATGTCCTTTATTTTTACAAAGGGCGCATTGGTCATATCCCAATCTCACCTGGCCCCCGCCACGACCCCTACCAAATCCTCCTCTGCCTCGAGCACGCCCCCTCCCATTACCTCTCCCCACAGCTTGCTGGAGTACTGCCAACATGCTAGCTTGTTGCTTCCTGACCGATTCCTTTTCCCGATTGTTATAGACCTTCCAGGCAACTTCTAACAATTTTTCTAAATTACGGGTATCCTCACCTTCTAACTTCTGCAATTTCTTTCTAATATCCTCCTGGGACTGCCCCATAAAGATTAATGCCAATTGTAACCTTCCCGCTTCCCCCTCTACTTCTAAACTAGTATACCGTCTCGCAGTTTCCTTCAATCGTTCTAAGAAAGCAGAAGGGGATTCATTCTTTTCTTGTTTCACTGAATAAAGTTTGGACCAATTTACCGTCTTTGGAATGCCTGTTCTAACTCCTTCAGTTAACAATTCCTGGTATCCCTTCAATGCTTGGTGTCCCCGTGCTGTATTGGGGTCCCATTCAGGGTCTTCCCTTGGTACTAATTCATTCAGAGTTCCATCCGCCACCCGCAACCTTATCATTTCTCTCGCCTTTTCTGTCATAGCCCGCAACACCATTTCCTTTTCAGTAGAGTCCATCAAAGTATCTAATAAAACCTGTAAATCATTCCAATCAGGGTTCTGAGTTTTTATTACCATTTTTACTACCCTGGCCGTACGGTCGGGATCCTCCCTATAAGATCCTGCAGATTGCTTCCAGATTATCAGGTCATTCGGGGAAAACGGAACTTTCACCATTACTCGATCTCCTTGGGGTCCCACCGCCTCTCTCAGCGGGGCCATTACGTGTGTTCCCCCCTCTCGGCCCCCTTTCTTAGAGACTAGGTGACCCCTTGTTCGTTTAGATATCGGGGTATGCCATTTACTCTTGCCATCCCCTTTTTCCCTTGTTTCCCCACCCTCCTCTCCCTCTTCTTCCAAAGCGGTTTCAGGTGGGGGAGCGCTAGGGGAGACCAGTAGGGATACATCCTCCTCAGGGTCTTTATATTTAACTAGATAGTCCGCCTTTTGATCCCGATTCTCGCAACCCCGACACTTCTCATTTGCCACAGTTAGAACCATTATTCCACATTCCTTCTGCCAATCCGTTCTCCGTCCCAAGTAATAAAACAGATCCAAATATGGTATCTCTTCCCATTTACCATTATCCTGTAAATAATGCATCATTCGAGTAATAATATCATGATTCAGCATCCCATTCCTAGGCCACTGCATTCCCGCGGTGTCATATTGTGGCCAAACATGATTACAAAAATCAATCAACTTATCTTTAGCTAATTCTTGACCAAAATTCCCTTCTTCCATTTCCTTATTAAACCAACCTAGTGGTGAGTTCCTCCGGGATTTCAATTCCCTGCGAGGATGTTTTAAACCCTTTAAATGGCATCTTTTGCCACCTTATGTCGCTTTACACCTTATATCCTGCTAGCATGTATTGATCCTACTCAACTTTCGTCAAGATTTACGGTCAATTTTTTTTCCACCAACCTGGGGACGTCCAAGCCAACCGTGCGGATCGTAGGTCGTCTTAATCGGCAGGCGTCTAAAATCCTTTAAGAATAAAGCACCTTGTGGGCTTACCTCTGTAGTTGTCCGACAGGCGCGGGGGTCGGGCACGGGTTGATGTCTCCCCAGAAATCACCTTGTGTGCCGGCGTGAGTAGATCACCTCGCGAACCACCCCAGCAACCTTCGGAGTCCTGCCGCCGGTCGCCAGAAACTGTTGCCCCACGAAGAGAAACACAAACCACAAAGTAGTTTATGCAGTGCTTTATTCGGGCCCGGGGACCCGGCGACTAGCATCCCAAATCAGAATCCCACCGACCCTCATTTTCCTACAGGTTTTATACTATTCTTACAGATTACATCATCAACGTACGTGCTATACATTGACATTTCAGTTTAACATAATCTTCTAATTTCTATAGGCTATACTTCTCCTTATCCCGTTCCCACAACACCTGCTTCCCTATCTTTATTTACACAAAAGGCTCCCACCATAAATTCTATTCTTCTTTGACCACCGTGATCACCTAACCGCGACGTCTTGGTCCATTCCTCATGCTTCGTTTGTCAGCACATTCTTTCCTTGTACTTCTCCTAGCAACATGGTTAATTTCCAACAGTATGAGACCCAGTTTGTGAACTGAGGGGATAACAGGCTGGCATAGTCAGTTACCGTGTTCACCCAGTACCGAAGTCCAGATTCTGACGCTGTCCGTTTAATTGTGGCTACCGGAGACTGTGTTTGAGTCTCATAATAAAATTCTAAATTTTGATTCACTGAATTTGGCTTATCGAGTTTATTACATCTACCCCTTCCTGCTTCTTGCCTTGGCTTTATATGCTGAGCATGATGCCAAGTGTCGGAAACATCCGTATGATGAGCTGTCCTGGCTGTGTCCCCTCCCAGCTACTTGTGCACCCCCAGCCCCCTCACTGCTGGGGCGGTGTGAGGGGTAGAAAACCTTGATGCTGTGTGAGCACTGCTCAGCAATAGCTGAAACATCCCTGTGACATCAACACTGTTTCCAGCACAAATCCAAACAGAGCCCCATTCTAACTACTATGGAGAAAATGACCTTTTTCACAGACAAAACTAGCACATTCTCCCTGGATTAAAAGGGATCTCTTTAAGAGGGTGTTTGGGGTTGGGTTTGTTCCTTTTTTTTTTGTCTTATAGAATTTTTCCCCTCAAGTTGCTAAGAGACTAAGTACTGGTGCTTAGATGGTGCTTGACTAACACAAAGGAGGGGGAAGATCACTCGAGTTTTGAGGCAGGCAGGAAAAGGACAGGGTTGGGGGAGCTGGGGTGGGGGTCTTCTTGCTCTGGGCATCGGAGAGGATGGTCAGGCTCCTGCTTGCTGCAGGAGAAGTCCACTGTCAACAGAAAGTGCAATCCTGGGAGATCTACCATTGTGTGCCCAGGAATTCTGTGCTCCCTGCTGGAGCTGGGCCAGCCCTGTCTGGCCGTCGCGGCTTCTTCAGCACAGCTCTTTGTACTACATTGTGGCCCTGCATCCCCCACCCCCCCCCCCCCCCCCCCCCCCCCCCGCCTGTCGGGACACCCCCCTGCCTGCCGGGACATCCTCCCGTTCCATCTACCAGCCCTGGAGTTTCCATCATTCCAGCTTGGTGCTCTCGGAGTCCCAAGAGATCAGACTGCCCCAGGCTTTGTGAAAAAAAACCTCTCGAGGTTCTTGGTTCTGTTTATTATTAATGCTGTAATTGTTGTTGTTTGTTTTTCTTGTTATATTTACTAGTAAAGAACCGTTATTCCTTCCCCCATACCTCTGCCTGAAAAAGCCCTTTTAATTTTCTAAATTATAATAACTTCGAGGGAGGGGATTGGAATTCCCCATTCCTAGAGAGGCCCCTCCCCTCCCTAGCAGACACCTGTCTTTCAAACCAAGACAGAGGGACAAGTTAAGAAAGGTTTTGCATAGTTTTTGTTAACACTTATTTTTCATTCTGAGGTTACATGCAAATTACTGACATCAACAGCATGACTTTTTCATGGTGGTTTTTAATTACAGGGTATTTGGGGGCTGGCTACTTTCGACTCTACAAAATCTTTGCAAATAATATCAATCAGAAAATGTTACCCTACTAATTTTTAATGCTGTCATAATATTTAAGGAATCAATTGAAAGCACCAAAGCTTATAGTATTGTCTTAACACCTGAGTTTCAGAATATTAGGCATTATTAGACATGTAATTTTTTTAATCTTAATTGTGATAAACACTAATCACTTGTTTTAAAATTTTAAAAGTTTATTAGTAAATAAGATGGTTATAAAAATAGAATTAGAGTAAAAATTGAACAGTTTTAGAGATAGGACAATATGAGACAATAAAAACAATGTTACAGACGTCTGGGTGCCTCTCCCGAGCCACAAGCTCTGGAGAAGGACCCCTGCTAACAAAGGACTATCTCTTAAAAGCAATAGCCTGTTGAATATTCATATATTTTATACATGATGCATAAACTTGATTTAAACAAAGAACTGTCTCTGGTTAGTATCACTTTTTCCTTTAATCTCTGTGGCATTCTCAAGGCTGAGAGAGGCAGGAGGAGCTGGTTTCTTTTGATTAGGAAGTAGGAGATTCTTCTTCTCTGAAAGATTTACGTCTTCCTGTGGTTGGCATACAAAAACTACACTTTAACTACAAAACTTCCTTTACTATACTATCAAAATATTAATACAACACCAACAATTAACACAACACAACACATATAGTAAATATCTTGCGTAGAGCCATATAATATGCACTTTTCACATTAATGATTAGTTAGCTCCCTAATTAAAGAAACTGTAAAACTGTTTTTCTAGAAGCTGACAATTTTCCTGTTTAAAATACCAGTATTAAAGAACAGTTACATTTCATGCATTTTGGTAGGGTTAGTCAGTGTTTAATACTTAAATGTATTTTATGCTGTGGTAAGGGGACATGGGTTTCTGCAAACTTTGAGGGCTCTGCTAGCTTTGGCCAATCTTCAGTTTTCCATGTGTTCACTAGCCATTTTCCTTTCCTCTCTGGCTCAGATTCTTCCATGGGTCAGTTGACTGGGTACTGGGCACAGAATGGGAAAAACACCGTCCAGTGCTAAAGCTCAGTGGTGTTTTAATGAGTTAAACATTACAATTTGGTGTAATTCCTTTTGTGCAGATTTGCCTCAGGAATTATGCCTTTCTGCTTAAACCTGGTGTAGTGCCATGGTTAAAATGCATGCAATTGTGGTTGTATTCATCAAGTATGGACTGTGCTTGTTAAATGCCACACAGAAAGTTTATGCCTGTGCCTGTGTGTTCAGTCATAAGTACTTCACATTAGCCTCCTAATGTCATGTTTAGACACCTAAATGTCCTGGTTTGATGAAGTGCAGAATGCTTGTAGCTCCTGGTGAGCTTTACCTAATGAACCCATTGCACTTGGTCAATCACAGCTAAATAGCAAGCTAAACCTCTTGCTCCCAGAAGTCAGGGCATACAATAATAGTGCCAGAAGAGGGAAAACTTGGAAGTATGTCCTTGATCAGAATCAGATAGATTAAGGGAGCAGGTGCAGCTTCTGGATCCTCTGAGTTCTGACTTAGAGCAGTTGGTTACAGCACCTTTGGGAAAGATAAGGCTGCCGAGGGTGTCAAGGTCAGACTCCTGATTTTTTGAGCATCTTAATTTTGGTCATCTATGTTTCAGCACTGTAGTTCTCTGACAGTATTGCCTGAGTCTGTTCTGGAGAGCTACATTCTTAGTTGTGTTCCTAGAGTCCTACACAAGAGAGAGCCATTCCTGGTACATGAACATGAGGTCTGGTTCCAAACCAGAAAGAATTTCTTTGGAAGGAACAGAACCATACAGAAATCTTGAGCCACAAGGGAGATTTTTTTCTGATATGAGGTTTCATTTTGAGCTTTCTGATTTATGCTCAGTTTTCTTTAAATCATAATGATTTAATGATTACATACATGCTTTTTCTGAGTGAGTGGTTCTAAATGTTAACCTATGTAGATGGTTACAATATTAAAAAGTGGGGAAATACAAGTGTATGAGATTTACTCATCCTCCACTCAAGTGTATGAGTGGAAATAGCCAGTTGTGATAGAAGACAGTAAACAATTTTTGGCATATTTACTAGAAGAACTGAACAATTTTTTGTACCTGCTGCATGTTTTTCTTTTTTTCTGGCTGCAGTATAGATTAGGTGTGGGGAGGGAAGGAACCCATGCTTGCAATTTTGTAGTTGTCTTTATGTGGGTCAGTTACTACTAGGTGAATTTCCAGCCTCACTAACCCTGAATGTCACGTAAAAAAGAGAAGAATCTCTTGATACTGTGGATAGTCCTCACTGGGAGAAAGGGAAAACAAAATATGTTTTATTCTTGAGTTTCTAGGAAACAGATTGAAAATGCGCATGCAGAAATTATGTTAAATTAGCCAGAGGGTTTTGGGGGAAGGGAAAAAAAAATTGTACTTGGCTTTGAAATGTTAGGTAGAACATATACCTTTTTATTATCAGAACTGTAAGACTTTCAAACGCATACAGATTTTTTTTTTTAAGGCTGTAGATTTGATTAGGTTGTGCAAAAGTCAGAGCTTCTGTGACATTTAATCACCAAAATCTCATTTTTCTCCTTGACAATAAAATATGGAAATAAATTCCCATAGCAACAAAGTCTTTAAACTCAGTGTAGGGACATACTGAGTTAATAAAGGCAATGAGGGAGCAAGGAAAAAGAGAGGGTAGAATTGTATTGAGTCTCTGTAAATTCTTCCTCTCCCAGAAAACAGGACTTTAGGGGTTATGGATAAATTTTTTGCATGTTTTCGTCTGCATGTTTTAAAAGTATCCTGGGCAGCTTGTACTGCTGTAGAGTACAATGAAGGTTGCATCAATAGAAGCGTTCATTTAGTAGAGATTTTAAAATATCTGTTTATTTTAGTTCTATCTCTATACTTAGAAACTTTTCTCCTTAAAACATTATTAAAAGTAGCAAAACATCACCATAAAATATCTATCACAAGTTTTAAAACAGAAGTAATGCCAATTTTTTAAACTTTTAATTCTTGCTTCTTTAGACTTCTTCATTTTTGGCTGTTTATAATTTGAAATCTCTGGAAAGTCCCCATTAGCAAACTCGTGGAGTGATTTTTCTTTGTTTGTTTCTTTGTTTAAACAATTACATTTTTACCTCTTCTGATCTGAGCTGTTAGCCAAGAACTTGATAGTTTGTGGGAAATTCTGGTGGAGAATATGGATTGAAAGATACCAGGTTGCATGATTATGCAATCCTGTTTAGTTACAAAGAAAATATCAAGGAAATTTCTTCCACAGCAAAAATAACCAAACTATGTATCTTTATCTCAGTTCTAAACCCCTTTCAGCTAGATGGTACCTGCATAATATTTTTACCTCCATAATATTTTTATTTATTCATATTTTTACCTTGCTTTCTTTGTACCTCCTCTGATCTCTTACTGATTCACATACATACAATACCATACCAACCCAACCCTCCCCACATCAAGATAGAAAAAACACCCCCCCACCCCAAAATTAAAAAACTCCCTCAAAACAACCCAAAATTTAAAAACTCCCTCAAAACAAACAAAAATCCCCCAACCACACCCCCTCCATATACCTTTGTTCTGGTAGTGACATTTTTGCTTTGAAAAGCACAATTAATTTTTTCAGTCAACTTGTAAAAGCTGGTTGACTTTAGGGACCTAGGTACAGGCTGCAAAAATGCATTTAGAGGCAAGGTAAGTAGGTAGGGTCCTTGGCTGCCTCATACTAGACTGATACTTGTAGTTTTCCCCACGAGACTAGACGGCTGCCGATGGCAAAAGTAAAAGAGTCTGCTCTCTGGCTTCAGATGGTATTTTACAGCTTTTATTCTCAAGTCCTGCTCTGCTTAGCTGGACTATCCTGATGACTCACCGATGCCAGACAGTCCTGGCCCCTCCCCCCTCAGGGCTTTTTCCCCCAAGGGGCAGGGCCCAGAGGCAGGGCCCAGAGGCACCACCCAATAAGGGGTAAGTGGGAGGGAACAGGGCTGGGTTACATTTCAGTGTGGGGGATGGGCAGATCATAGGACAGATACATAGAAAAACCATTACAAATCCAATGAAATATAAACTTAATTAATGCATTACAACAGATACTAGTGCACAAAGTTTGTGGCTGGCCAGATAGTACATATCTGCTAATTTTATAATTTGACCTAAGTATTTATGAGCCCTCCCTTTGTCAGGACACCTTGTAGTCAATATAAATTAGCACTGTTATCATCTCAGGCCCTTCAAAATAAGAAGGAAGCGTTAATAATTTAGAAGTAAACTTTGGAAAGTTTTAATTTGCTTTCTGCTTTGCAAATCTGTAGAATAAATCTTTGCAGGCTTTCATCTCTAATACTGAAGTTTGAAAAAGGGGAAGAAAAATTCCTTACTTGCTCAAAATGGTATTTCTGCTCAATGTTAGGATACTTTCAGATAAAAATGTGTCCTGGCTGCAGTTATGGCAGATTACTTGATATCTATAATCCTACTTTTTACCTGCAGTTGCACTTTAGTTACTATATGTAAACCAAATTTTGGGGGGAAATACCCCCCACCCTCCCCCCACCCCAAAAAACACCACCACTACCACCACAAAAAAAAAAAAAAAAAAAAAAAAACAAACAAAAAAAACCAAACAAACAAACAAAAAAAAACCACCAACCAAACACCTAAAAAAATCCCAAAACACAAACCTAGCCAAAACACCACCAAAAACCAAAACAAACAACCCCCCCCCCCCCAAAAAAAATAAAAGCAAGCACAATTAATATCTGTTTATATTTTAATTATTAGTTTGATAGCTCTGTGTTGATGCATTTTGAAGATGTGGTTTCTAAGTGCAACTTCAATGAATTTTTAAAAGGTGTTTTTTTTAATTTTCAGACCAGAAAATTGTTTGTACTCCAACACAGACCACCAATATATATGGTACTATATTATTTCTATATCCTATTAAATAACCATTTCTGCCTTGGCACTGCCCTGCTTATGGTATGGTATGTTGTCAGCAATGTGTGGTCGCACTGCAGCGAAAAGTGTTGATATGTCCTTGTGCTCTCAGGTTGGTCTTGAAGGCTCTGACATACCCAGATGGCTCCTCTGTACTCTGATAATTACCCCTGGCATCATCAGGTGAAATACTGAAGATACAGGTGTCAGTATACTTTCTTCACTGTTAATCTGCCCTACTCATATTTGTGACTGAAAATCTACATCCACTGATGGAGGTGGTATGTCTCTGTAATAGCTACATGGCATAGATATCTCCTTCAGTTATAGCCTGGTTTTCTACTGGAAATTAATTCAGTCTGAGACTAAAACCTCACTCTGAAGCAGCAGAGATTTATTAGTAGGTTTATTAATGAAGACAGTGCTCTTTGACTTAGTTCTTATTGCCCAGTGTTTTTAGCTTTAGGTCTACACCAATCCTAATTAAATGTTTGGTTTTCTCCCTGTGATATTTAGAATGAAAGAATTTCAGTGCCTGCTTAAGTCTAAGTCTTTGGACTATCTGCTGAAATTATAAGGAAAAAAGGGACAAATTAGTAAAGGTGGAAAAGAAGCACATTTATTGGAAATGGAAGTGTATGGAATTTTGGGAACCTATACAGGTCAAATATCTCTAATAATCAGCAGAATTGTCCTTATCAGCCAGATGATATAGCTCCTTTCCTCTGTACTTATTGTATGCAGTGTTTCTACTTTTTCTTGCAAATTTTGGCAAAATAATGAAAAGTGAAATTTTAGAAAACCTTTTTTGATATGTGACCTTCCATTCCATGGCATTGGTGGTTAGCAATCAACATCCTGCCTCCATAGGCTAATAAATTCATGTTTTAATACAGTAATTTGTTTTGCTTGTAGCGTAGCAGACAGCTTCAAACCCTCAGGGTGAGCTTTATAAGTGCATCTGTCAGGTGCTCTGCTTTGCTGCTTCATCCTCTGGGCATGGTTACAGTATTTTGATTAAATGTTATATTACTGCAATACACAAATAATTTAAAATGCTAATTTTTTTTCCTAAAAAAAGGGTATTTAAAAGAACCCCAAATGTACATGTCTGAAAATGCTGGTTCAACCTTTTTGTGAGTCTCAAAGCTGTACTGCTTCACATCAACCAACTTCTTCCAAGGTTGTTAACATGAAGAGATTTAGTAAAATGGCTCCAAAATTTTCTAACTGGAAATACGAAAAGTCTTTTTAAAGGAAGCTATTTTTTTCTGTGCATTAAAGGAAATAAGTAATGTTTTTCTTCATTTTTTCCCCTGTTGATACTGTCACTAGCTCCAAAAATTTAAGTCTGTCATGTTTTTAATATGTAGTATTTTGGTAAGCTGATACATTCCTCCAGTAGCTGGCTGCTACAGGAAATTGTTAATTGCAGAAATACAAACTCCTTGTGAAAGCCTACTTAGGTGTCAGTGCCCTGGTAGCCAGGAGGGCCAACCCTATCCTGGGGGGCATCAGGCACAGCATCACCAGCTGGGCAAGAGAAGGGATTGTCCAGTACTTCTCTGCTCTGCTGTGGCCTCACCTCAAGTGCTGGGGGCAGTTTTGGGTACCACAGTATAAGAAAGATCTTAAACTATTAGAGAGCATCAAAAGGATGGCAACAAAGATTATGAAGAGCCTTGAGTGAAGCTGTATGAGAAATGGCCGAGGTCACTTGGTCTGTTCATCCTGGGGAAGAGGAAACTGAGGGGACAGTGACAGGACCTGAGGGAATGGCCTGAAGTTGAGTCAGGGGAGGTTTAGATTGGATATTAGGAAAAGGTTCTTCACCCAGAGTGTGGTTGGGCAGTGGAACAGTCTTTCTGGGGAAGTGGTGACAGCACTAAGCCTGACAGAGTTCAAGAAGCATTTAGACAACAGGCACACATTGTGACTCTTCGGGAAGATTCTGTGCAGGGCTAAGAGGTGATACTGATGCTTGTGGATCCCTTCTCATATGTGGGTCCCCACAGCATATTCTGCAGTTCTGTACATTGCCCTTTTACTAAAACAGAGGATCTGAAAAGGATAGGGGTTTTTGTGTTTTTTGATTTGACATACTAGATTCAACCCTGTGCCTCTTTGCACCTTGCCCATCTGCTGCAATTTTTATGACACCAAGTATTTCTTTAATAGGTGCTCTGTTGAGCTCAAATGTACATTTGGAACTGGAAAGCAACCCAATTTTAATGATGTGCAATTTCAAAGTGGCTTTAAGAAATCAGACTGATTTTCTTCTGAGAAATTGTAATCTAAAACTAATGATCACAGATGTTCACTCAGGTATAGGAAATAATTACCATACTGTCTTGGTTTTAAAAGACAGTTGCCTGCCAGGGGAAACTAGAGCCTCCCTTGGAATGGAGAATTTAAACCCCTTTCCCTCCAAATTATTATATGCCAGTTAAATTAAGTAGTAGATCTTCCCCTTCTTTTATTTAGGTTTAACTGTATCAGACTCCTGTCAGTTTTGTCAAATTACAATAACCAAAAAGAAAGCAGTGTAAAGACTGGAAACACCTTAGTCTTTGGAGAAATGTGATTTGTGTCGCTTGTCTCTATCAGAGCTACTGGCTCCATTGCGCCCAGGGCAGCTCGAGACTGCGACAAGACAGGAAAACTCCCCTGGGTCCTAGAAACCAGGGGAGCAGCCAAGGGGCTTTTTCCCCTTATCACAAGAGAGAGAGACCCCGTTGGTGCTGGAGGAAAGGAGTCAGACTTGACGAGAGGGTGAATCCAAGGCCAGTCTTATTCCAGTCTTTATCCCATCCTGTTTGGATGTCTGCCTCAGTCCACAGCTCAGGCCAAGTCCTGGTCTGGGCTTATATACAGGGGAGGGGCTAAAGGAGGGGACAAACCAACACCCAATGAGGGATAAAGTGAGAGTAGAACAGGGTTGGAGGGACATTTAAAGAAACCAATGGGAATAAAAAGGGAGGAACCTCCTCGGCTCTCGCCCTATCATTCGATGTCCTTACCTGAACTCTCCAGAAGCTGGAAGGAACAGCTGAATGACAGACAGGGTCTGTAGGAGGGGACTGGGAGCAATGACAGGGAAAAAGGGATAGGGACAAACCTCGGAACATAACATTTCCCAGGAAAACAGGGGAGTACAAGACAACCATTTCAATGAAAACAAACAACATTAAATACAATATGAAAACAAGTAACGCAAAGAAGCAGATTTGCATATACATATGTAGATATCTACATATCGTAACTTTGGAGGAAATATCTGTGCTGTTTAGTGGTAAGTTTCTTCATTCGTGCTTTATCTGCTGCACTGGCCACTGTAGCATTATGAAAACCTGCTCTATCTCCATATGTCTGTCAACAGGTCTTGGCAGTTACTCATCAACTGTTCATTTTGCTGCAGCTATGTTAGTTTGGCATGGGGGATGTTTTCTCTTAAAGCAGTTTGTTTCTCACCTGTACACATACTTGCTGGTCTGCAAATCTGGGGCCTCACTTGGGCCATGTTGGCCTATTATGCCAGATGTGCAATCCATTAGGAACTTGCATTGCAGCATTTCACGCATACTTAACTGTTGTAATGCACTAATTTGGTTTACATTGTGTTTCATTGGATTTGTAATGTTTTCTTCCCTGTTCCCCTTGGAAACTGTATCCCGTGGTTTGTCCCTGCTCGGCTGCGCCCATCCCCCACACTGGAATGTAACCCAACTCTGTTCCACTCCCACCTTGTCCCTGATTGGGTAGTGGCTTATCCCTGTCTCTAGGCCCTTCCCCCCTGGGAAAAAGCCCCGGGACGGGCGGGCCCTCACTCTCTCTGGCACCGGCTGGGACGGGAAAGGAGCTAAAATAGTTCTGGACCAAATAAAGCTAGGCTCTTTCCTTTTGCCATTGGCGGTCATCTGGGTCTCTCTAAAGAACCTCCACACTTAACAAAAGATTTCTATAAAATAGAATGACTGTTGGCCACCTGGGACAAGGCAGAAGTCCAAGGAGGTGCCCAAAGCAAAAGGTCAGATTCTAAAAATTTGCCCAGTGCCTCCCCTGCTGCTTCCCTCCTCCTGCTCTCTGTATGAGTGCTGCACCTGATAAAGCACCACCCATCATTTCCCAGCAGGGTCATGAATCCTGAAAGCTTTTCTAGAGATGATTGACAACTTGATGGAAGTGCCTGAGCTCAGGCATGATGGCCAAACCAGGCAGAATTTCCATTAGACATATTTATCTAGGAATTAATACAATTAATTTAATCCACTGGACGAGCTGTCTAATCTCATAGGTCAAAGAGTAGAAGGTGTCTTTAAGAATGTCAGTGTTGGCAATAGAACTAACACATATTCATGGTTTTCAGTTATTGTGGAAAAATTGTGTGGGGTCAGATGATCACTTTCTAAATAATTTCTGAAATTTGTTAATCTTCTTTAGGTATTCACTCAAGACTGTGTTTAATGCATACAAAGTGCTTGTTGTATGATGTAGAAAAAAAAGTCTACCCTTGCTTTAAGTTATTAAGGAAAATATTTCCTTGACAGTAGGGTCTTACAATTAATCTTTGGAAGACAGCAATATTTTGTACAAGCTCTTTCTAGTTGCCCCGTAGCTGCAGGAAGCAAGATCCAAGATGGACATGAGAAGGTAAAAAAGCTAAGCTAATTTCTAAGAAAAGTTTGCATTCCCAGATACATGTTACATTTACCAGGCCCATATTCCTATTTTAACTTTGTTTCCAGGGTAAAGTATTATATGAATTGTTTGTCATAGTGTCTATGAACAGTGCTCTGTGGCCAAGTACCATGTGCACAACTCTGTCTAGGTACAAAGGTGGACTCAGCATTGTCCCAGAAGGCTTGGGTTGTGAGAACAACTGTTTAGTCATGGAGAGATGTTGCTTTGCAAAGTACAACTCTTGTGGATATTCAGTAACTCAGTAGCTAAGTATAGGCTAACTGTACAAAATTTCTCTTTGTGTTCTTCACCATGTGTTTTATTTTCTGCATGCAGTGGGGTATGTGGGGTAACTTTGAGATCAGTTATAGGTTGGTGGGTGATTTGAACTGTTCTGATTCTTCAGTTGCTCACATCCTCATAATATCTTCCTTTTTTTATGGGCAGTACTGTTAAAAAGACATGGTTATGGCTGTGAAAACAGCAAGTAGACATCACTAGTAATACTTTTTTTTTTTTTTTTTTCCCCAACCTCTTTACAGTTCAGATGTACAGACCAGTGAAGTCTTAGGGGAAACTTTTGGCTTTGGATAACATAAAGATGATTAGCCAACCAAAAATATCTCCAAGTAGCTTCTTCATTTGTTTATCCACCCCAAAAAGCTAATCTTGGATTTCTCAAAGCTGTTTTAACCCTCTTTAGACTCTGCTGGAAACTTTCAGGCTAATCCCTAAGCAGTTAATGAAACAATGAATGTTGTTAATTCACAAAAGGAGATCAGTTTGTGTAAGCTGATGGGTTTTGTCAGTAGGAAAATATCATTGTCAGCTAAAGAACAGACGCTTTCTTCAACAAGATAAATTTATAATTGCAATGGTAAAAAAACCCAAACCAACCACCAAAAACCTCCAAATCAGTGAAAAAAGTTGTAGTCTCATCTCTTTAGGTATTGTGGAGATTGTATGCCTAGAAGAATGGGAGAGCTCTTAAGCAGTTATTTTAGTAGCTCATCCAGCCAAATCCCTGCCAATTCACTGTATGTGTGCTCTCTCTGCCTTCAGTATCTGTAATTGTCCTTCAGTCTAAAATAGTATAATCTACCAAAAATGTCACTGTGCTAAACATCTCATCTTTAGTCCACTTACCAGCCTGGTTTCTTTCAGGGAGAGTTATGTCACTTTCACACACATGCCTTGCAAAGCGCCTTCTGCCTTGTCATGCTTACTGCTGCCCTGTCCTGCTCTTCCCTTACTCCTTAACTAATCTGCAGAGAAGAGCTGTCCCAGCTGGGTAATAAAGAGGGAGTTTGGGACAGCTGGTGGGTATGGTGAGGAGAGAAGAGGGGTCTGTATAGCACTGAGAATCAAGGTGGGCATGAACAGAAGACCTGGGACTGACATGGGAGGGTGAGGAAGGAAAGAACAGTTTGCTGGAGCAAGCTTGTAGATCCTACTTTTGCTCAACTGGAGGAAACACAACAGATCTCAGGAGCAAGTTCCTGTACTTCGTCTTAATGCCACCCATGTTTTGTTCAGTGACATTATTTTTCACGATATCCTTCCTGAAAAGTTTTGCAATGCCCTTTGAGAAACCTGATAAACTACTGGTAAAAAAGTTTTACTAGGTATGGGAAGGGAAATTAATTTAATATTATTAAAAAAAGAACATAAGATTAAAATAGTTACTTTATTGCAGAATTATCTAGTACATACATTTAATCTTGCTACAATGATCCCCAACCGTGCACTTGGTGTTTTTGCAACTTGGCAACTTCTTGTTGGGTTTTTTGTTAGTTTGTTTTTCACTGACCGAGTTTTGGAATTGCTGAGGGTTTTTTCCCTGAGTGTATTCATTTTGCATGCTCTCACAGTCTGCAATCCAAAATGCAGTAACTGTGCAGAGGAAAACAAGCATATTTTGGTTATAGATTTATTCTTTTCTGATATTTTCAGTGGCATAACTTAGTGGATATATCCTGGCTAGTCTGGTACTTCTAACGACATTTGAAAGGTACACCTTCAAGCCAGAAGGATTTAAAACTGGGTCATTATGATTTAATTATTATTTTTAGACTATATACAATCACTGCTGAATCAAAGGAAACTATTTTTCTCCCATGTCTTTTGGGACGGAGGGAGAATTGTCAGCCTGTCAAATTATTTTAATCTGAAGGATTTTGACTTAATTTGGAAAGAGCTCGCGTGTTTTCAGTTGGTGTAAACACAGCCACAATGATGTGTTCAGGACCAAAGATGTCTTTTCTTATGTGGAAATGTATACTGTGGCAGAGACAAAGTTTCAGAGGATTCAAAGCATACCATTCTTCAAAATATGTTCTTCACTTGCTTTTACAGATTTCTTTTCTGCAGAAATCAATATTCTTTGCAATTATTAAACCAAATTTAAATGGTCTTTTTTTCCTTGTCTCAACTTCTCCATTAATGTCTGGCACAAAACAGTTTAACAGATGGGTTGCATAATGACACCTAATATGTTTATACTTGAAAGAGCAGTATTTTAAGTACTCAGTCATGTGGATCTGTCCAGATCAAGAACTCAGTCACAGCATAAAGGGTTTTTAGGGGTTACATTTTTAACATTCCTCACATAAATACATCAAAGCTCAAGTATTTCAAGAACAACCCAAAGTCCTTATGCTTCAACACACTGATGGATCTGAAGAAAAACCAATCTGCCAGTTCTCCATTTTTCTTTTTTTTTTTTACTGAAGAAGGGATATTGGCAGGAAAACAAAGATCTTATGCAGTGATGCAAGTTAACTTAAGCGTTAGCTAGATAGCTAGATGCTTGTGCTGAGGTGTCAAAGTGGCTTGTCAAGAGCACAGTCTTTGTAAAATGAAATTTCAAGAATAAAGAGTCTCTTTGCTGCTTCTTTTCCTTTTCTAACCATACTTATATGCTGCCTCTGCTGAGACATAGCAACCTGGTTCAGGAACGACACGACAGCCACACCCAGGCTGCTTGGTCCATTAGCTCACAGACACCAATGTGGTGGACGGCTAATGGCGTTTATTAACTGATTACATCGGTTTGTAAAACTTCTGTTTGCTACATCACTTTCGTCTGCTTACGTTACAAGCTATGTGTTGCTTAGCTAATCAAGGACACTAAACAACTAAGTGTTGAGGGAGGGGTTCTGTCTACCTGTACAACGCGATATCTTCCGATCGCCTGTCCCTAATCTCCCACACTTATATATTCTTAAGTCTTCATCTCAATGCATTTTTCTTTAAAGCATGCTCTCAATTTCAAAAGCCTTTTCCTATTAGCTATGTATGTTGTCACAGAAAGACAATATGAGATAAACAATGCTGAAATTTTTGCTAGCCATAATGCATTTTTTAATTTTTATTTATTCTCAGAATTTGGATGTCTGTATTTTAATGTACAAAGCAAAACCCTTTCTTTCTCACTGGCTTGCAAAATAACCTTTTCCAGGCTGTAGCTATAGGAGGGACAGCATGCTTAGCATTAATAATATTTTAAAATATAAATTCTACATGAATTGTAATTGTGGAATGAAAGAAAATTTACCTTCTAAGAAGTTAGCAAATGTTCTAGCAATAGGAGCTGCATCATCAGAAAAGGTTAGATACTACCCTTCTGTGAGTCCACTACTGTTTGGCTTTGTAAGAAATTGGGAAATATTCAAGAGACAGATTGGCTTAAAATACAGCTTTCAGGTGGCTTCAGGATAAAAATTAACAAATCAGGGCATTCAAAAAACAAAGCTCAAGCACTTGCTACTCATCTGTGCTCCTTTCCAGTAAAGAACTTTATTCCTGCAAAATCCTTAGACATCCTACATTATTCTGTACTTATCCACAGGAACTTAAAGAATCTTAATGCACATTTCTGCTCACCACCTTCACCCTCATGAAACTGCCACTGTTGTCACTCTCGTGTTTGTAGAACTAATCCTCTGATGTCCTGAAGCACTTGCAAACAAACAGACATTTGATGAAAGGGTTTTCTGGTTACAGTTCTTTCCTTTTTTTTTTTTTTTTTTAATGTTGTTTTTGTTTGTTTGTTACTTTTAAGTTGTATTCTTACATAGTCAAAATTGGTTATTTAGTTCCTGTCCTTTAAGAAACTGATTAAAAAGCAATAATTGAATCTGGTGAGGAAGTGGCAGGTCATGAATGAGTGTACTCAAAATCTACACACTGACACTGCAGTCCTGGGCTGGTGGAAACCCTTCCAGGACTGTAGCTTAGATTCCAGGCAAGGCAGTCTAGCTTTCTGGGCATGCTTTTAAACTCTGCTCTCTGTGGAGCTAAATTTCCTCCTATGTTGATTTTGCTTGTGACCTTAGAGAAATGGAAGGTTTTTGCTGTTAGTTTCAAAATGCTGTATGTTGGTTGATCTTTTATATTTGAAAAATTATATCTCTCATGAAGACATGTTGGCCTTTTACTCAATGAGGTTTCTTTCTGTCAGGGTCAGTGGCATTTTTAGACCAAAGGGGAACCTCCATGTAGAAAGAATTGTTTGTTGACAGTTGAAAAGAAAACAGTTCTTTGCATCTTGAGAAAGAAGGTTCATCATGCAGTTCCAAATTGTGTGTCAGCTTTCTTAGCATTTTCTGCTGTAGATCTTAGGCCAGTAATGCCATATCAGAGCTCTGAGAAATGACCTGTCTGGATATTTTCATTAAAGAGAATACCCCAAGAATATATATATTATATACCATAATCTATATATAAAATATATAATTATATCACATATAAATAATCAATATAATAATTATTTTTATATATTATGTTATATATATTTATATAATAGATTAGAAATATCTTATATATATATATATATATATATATACACACACACACACACACACACACAATACCCCAAGAAAAACTAATATATATATGTGGGGTTTTTTCCTAATATAAATATTAAAATAAAGCAGATACTCATGAAAGAGAGAGCAGATTTGCTGGGTGGTGTGTATTCAAATAAATGTGTTTGAAAGCAGGTTTGATCCTTGTCTGCTGTCATCCCTGAAAGAGAAAAAACTCTTAATTTTCCCTTGTTGGATCTTTCTGTGTGGGAGAACAGAGAGAGAGAGTGCTGAAGGCACTCTTGCCCCTGATATATTGCAGCTGTGTTAATTACCAAAGAGTGGGAACAGCCTTACCCTCAGCTATGGGTGATAAAAGAGTGAGTTAGTTGGTGGAGTGGTCAGTTAGTTGGAGTTTGTTGGCTATGCTGTGAGGAGGAAGGGACAGGAAGCAGTGAGCTAGAAATGCGGAGAGAAGGAGAGAGAGCCAGAGCTGTGTGGAGTGACTCATGCAACTGCAATAGCAAAGGTATGGAAGACTTTTTAAATAACGTGTGGCCATCTTCATGATGAAGACAACATTTGTGGTCTCCTGTAGATCTCTAGAAAAGTCTTCAGTTGTCTCTGAGATGTCGTTCCCTCCTTTATTCAAGCCTCCTGTTTCCATCATCGTGGCTTATTGCTTGCTACAGCTTTCCCTGTTGAGTCCTGCACTGCAGCAGCATTTCCCAGTTTGATGCTCTCTGAAAGCAAGTTCCCTCCTCCTTCCCAACATTCAATTGAACCAGTGCATAATTGCCTAGTAAGACAAGCAGCCAGTCTTGTTCTTTTGACAAGCGACAGCCCTTTAACAAAACATGTACGTACAGTACATTGTGAGTGGCAAACTACACCCTTGTAACATCTATCCCAGTGAGAATCTCGGCTTTCACAGAAAAAAAACCCAAACCAAACTGATATGTGTAGTCATTATGGTTTTGGCCAGTGCTTACAAATGTAAACCTCTTTAATCTTGGATTTCAGAAAGCAAGTAACAAAAATTAAAATTGAGTGGGTTTTCTAGCCTTCCAGTTATCTCTGTGATAAGATTCAAAGGCTGTGGGTTCGACTGAAGTGAGGTCAGCCCCAGCTGCTAATGCTCCAGTCCAAGAGAGGCCTGTTGCAGGAGGTAGAAGGTGTTCTTCATAATTTAACTCTCAATTTAAACTCCTCTTTGTTTATGCTTGTAGTATGGGGGAAGTATGTTAACCTTGGCCAAGATGTAAAGGAGGAGGGACACAGTTGATTCTATACTTCTGCATTACCCTAGTCCAAAAGTTGTGTCTTAAGGTCCTGTTCATCCGTTGCTTGCAGCTGAACTGGATCCCTGCATACCATCCTTACCTCCTTTTAGGCATACACTAACCAGCTTATGAGCAGAGTGTTTGTACAGCATGTCCAACCGTGCATCTTTCCTTCTTCGTTGTCAGGATGCTTTATTCCTTGTGTGCTCTAGCACACCAGGGCTGCTGTAGGCAGAGTGTGCTCTGAGTGATGAGAATATGCTCAAATAGATACTAATATACTTAATCTGTGAGATGGCGTAGCTCAGGTCTCCTCCAAAACAAAGGACTCAATCATGTGCACTCGTGGCAGTCTTTGGAAGAGAATGTTTGTATAGTCTGGAGTCTATCACAGATATTGCATAGAGACTGAAATGTAGATATCCTGTGGTGTTGGGTGTTTTTTTTTGTTTTGTTTTGTTTTTTTTTTTCCCCTCTTAGGAGGATTTTTCCATAATTCTGGAAAGTTACTGAGCAAAAGGAAGGAAAATACATTGTCTTCTAAAAAAAGTTCAACTGCCTAATTCTTCTGTTTGTGAAATTAAGACAGGTAAGCTTTCTGAGGAACTTGGGAGACTAGCCTCGACAAAGTGATGGTTTCTGTGGAGCCTCTGCTTTAAGGAATTTCAGGTTCAAATGTTTGAAATGTTTGAATACTTTTAAGCTGATAGATGATTAAAAATAGGTTTTCATCATTGTGATGTTTTTATAATTTTCACAGTTTTCATTATTTTAGTATTAAAAACATTAATCTCAGAAATCATCTCAGAAGAACAACCCAAGAATACTGCATTTGTTTTAAAGTACTACATGACCTATTACACCGTTATCTTTACAGTTTAGTTTCTGTTTAGGTATATGAATCGTGGAAGATGTAGTTTTTAATAACTGGAAAATCTTCAAAGTCCCTTCATAGAGACTCTTGAAAATTTTAGCAATTGTCATTTCTCTCCCGGATTGTATTTTGGTTAGTGATTTTTTTGTAGCAGGATTTTTGGAGATAGACATAGAGAGGCCTTACAGTGCTGGGAAAGTTCTGTTACTTTAGCGCTGTCAAGGACAAAGAGTCTGGGAACAAGCTGTTGGCCCCTCAACAAAGTATAAACAGGTAACTGCAAAGGAATGCTTATGCAGATAACACTAGCAAATAGTATAGCCGCTTGGGACTCATGGACGCTAGGAGGTAACCAATGGCAAGTAGTAAAATGCTGCATGAACAGGTTATGCACAAGAATGATATATGTATAAAAGAACCCTGTGTGCCCTCAATAAATGAGCATTCACCATTACTTCTGTGAAGAGCATGTTTGACTCTGGGCTGCTCCCTGTGTTTTCTTTCACCTTTAATTTTTATGTACTTGTGTATATAAGAAGGAATTCTAATGAAAATTGTAGGTACATAATTTAAAATATTAGTCTTTCCAGTCAAATTTTTCATCACTAAAATGAATATTTTAGTTGCCAGGTAAATCCATAATGTGTGATTATTCCTAGTCTTTAAAGGTTATTCTCTTTTTTTTTTCTAAGCAATGTCAAGAAATGTGTTTTGTTCATTGATTGCAAAGCTGAGAGGAACATGAATGATTAACAACTTCTGAGTTTTCTTGCTGTTCTGAGCCACCTGATCTAGTTGAAGATGGCCTTACTCATTGTAGGGGTGTTGAATTTGCCTTTAAAGGTTCCTTGCAACTGGAACTATTCCATGAGTCTATGAATATTTACATGGGCTTGCTAGGATGCAGCGTTCAATCATGTTAGATTTTACAGTACACTGGGTATAAAATAGTGGGCAGCATAATTTTGAAAAGCACCATTGCAGTTCAGCGTGTCTTGGTTTTGAAAGACAGTTGTCTGCCAGGGAAAGCTAGACCTTCCCTTGGAATGGAGAATGTAAACCCCCTTCCCCCCAAATTATTATAATTGTGCAGTTAGGGGCTTTCAGGCAAAGATATGGGAATAGGAGAAACAGTTCTTTACTAGGAATATTAAAAACAAAGAAAATACAACTGTAGGAGTACAAAAAAACAAGCAAGGTAGCAAACAAAGATCCTGGAAAATACCCTGACAGAGTCAGGGATACGACCTGGCACCCTGGTTGACAGGGTGTTCGCAGCAGTCCAAATAAGTCCTCCTGGAATAACAGATGTGGTTCTGTGGAGTAGAGATGGTCCTGTGGAAAGTTCAGTGGTGACGAGATGGGTCAGGTCTTCCTCTGGGAATCCAGTGGAAAAACAGGATACCTTGTGTCCTTCAGGCCCAGTTTTTATCTAGCTAGGAACAGTTGGCTCCTCCCGCACTGTGTGGTGGAACATCTCACAATGAGATGATGGAATGTGTCATGTCATTGGTAGGCCCTAATGGCCCATTATCAGAAGATGTCCCCTTGGAGGATGGAGGGGTGGTGAAAGAGATAAGAAACACTGTCCCACCTGGTTTTAATGGCTGGGCCATTATCAGGAGGCATCCTCCTCCCTCCGCCCTGGAGTAAGAAGAATAAAACATCTCCCAAAAAACCAGCTTTCAACAGATTAAATAGAATACACATGTTTAGGTTACATAATCCAAGACACAGGGTAATATTTGTCAGAAACAAACAGAGAAATGAGCGAGGGGCAAAGAAAGATGAAGATGAAATCATTGACAGCTGCTACTTAGGCTGGATAAATATGCAGTAGGAGCATGTTGGATGATAATTTCCAGATCACACAGTTAAAGAGTTGACTGCTGTCTGTAGTGCTTAATTATTTGTTTAATAGAAACTTTTGTAGGGCCAGTATCGTCTCATAGAAAGCATAATTACAAATTCCTACTACTGTTAGGAATACAGTGACTGAATTTAGAGGAGTATGGAAGGATCAGAGCAAAAGGAGACAGAAGGTGGTTAAGCAATCTGCTGAGTATCATTCAGCATATCTGTGTCAGTTGGTGACAAAAACATCATCTTGATCTGTTATCAGGTGTATTTTATCATGGTAATTACAGCAAAACTGATGAATTTTCATTTTTTGGAGTGATTTCAGTGTTACTACCATCTATAAGGTGTAGATGAAAAAGGTTTCATAGGAAGACTTAAGCTGCTTTTTATAGGAGAAAGATGAGCTGATGAAGGATGTGTCTCTGGGTTGAGCAGATGGTTTGAAGTGCAGACGAACACAGCAACGAAGTTCATCCTTGTATTGGAGGATTATCTTGAAGCTGAAGATGTGCATACTTCCAAGGAACAAGGAAATATGTCATAGCTTTCTGAAAGATTCAGAAATTTGGACCTTTACTGTCATGACATCTAGGGTAACCTGTGCAGTAACCCTGAAAACAAGCATCTGGTGTAGAATTAATATTTAAGACTGTCAGGTTAGGAGGGAATTTTGTGGCCATGTAATCCGTCTTTGTGCCTGGTAGCTCAAGGACTTCTCATTTTAATGTAGACTGTGTATCTTCTGTTCAGTGGAACTTGTTTATTTTCAAGCTTTAGAAAAATTAAATGTTACTTCTTCAGGTATAACAGTTGTAACTGTTCTCAGATAAGTATTTCTGTTACAAGTCTCAGTCTGCTGAAGAAGCAAGGATGGGTGTGTGGTGTTCTACCATGTGTGGAAGATTGCAGTTGTCCTAGTGATATTCTTGGAAGTCACATTTTGATAGGCATTTTTGGTAGCAGTCATGGCTTAATCAAATTAACCATTTTCTTTACCTTCCCACTTCTATACACTGATCCCTCCACTGGGCTGACCCAGTGTCACTCTGCACAAGGAACGGATCACTCTGGAAACAATAGGAAAACGTAAATAAAAGAGTTCCTACAACATCATCAGTGTTTAAATTCTTCTCTTGTCAAGAAGCCTCCATCTAAATTTACTCATTAGAAAAATGCAACTTGAATCAGTTATGCCTACATTTTGATTTTAAGAATTCTGGCATACTGTGCTCCATTGTCTTCTTCCCACCTTCTTGCTGTCATCCTTCCTCAGCAAACTCAATAATTTAATTGAAAGCCAAGGTGGATGATTTCTAGCATGCAAAGCCTTTATGTCCCCATCATGTGCATAAAGATTATGGCATAGAGTTTACTGAAAATATATTTATTTTTAAATAAGTATTGGAGGCTGGATGTAGCTTTTTTCTGGAGGTGGATTAAAGGGAGGCTTCAGGTTTGTGTGTAACTGAATTTAAGTCATCAGCGTCCTTAGTGCTCCTCAGCAGGGGAGAGTGCTGTACAGAGTGGGGAACTGAGGGTAACTCAGGCCTCTCCTGAGCTTGCTGACAAAGGGTACTTCTCTGCTCTCTCATTGTGTCTTTGCCAAACAATGTCTTGCTTCAGGACACATGTTTTTCTTGTTTGCTCTATGGAGTCCCTGACCTTAGGCAGCTTAATTTAGTTCATTGAACTTTGCTCAATTTTTATATATTGAATTGTGTCTATCTGCTAATCTCTACAAATCCATGTTTTACATTTGAAAGAACTTATTAAAAAATGAGCCAGAAACTCAAGATAGGAACAACTTTGAGGATTTTTCTTTTGGTGGTTTTTATTGTAGCAGCAATGTTCAGTGATGTGGTTGTCTGCATAATGTAACACATCCTATTCCAAATCTTGCCTTTTTTGAATTCTTGAAGAAACCCACACTCATTAAATAGCTTTCTGTTATGGTAACTTGCAGAAAGCACTGCTGTACTTTAGCTTTCCTCCTGAGTGACTTCTCATTATAAATAATCTCTTTATGGCTCAAAAATACTGCACTTCCAAACTCCACTCATTAGTGAGACTGGAATAAATTTAATAATAGCTGGCTGCTTGCACCAGAGCTCCGCTAAGGAAAGACTGTTGCATTTATGTCCTTGATACACAAAACATGTTTGTAATGCATTGGATCTGAACAAACCAGGAATTACCACAGCTAGCTCTGTGTGTTTGTGTGTGTAAATGTGGATGAGTACATGCAGGCAATGTGATTTCTGATTGCACTTCTTTTTCTTCTTCTATTTTGTCTATTAAAAAATGACGAATTTATCTAAATCAAAGGTTTTGATAATGATACTGAATGTATTTAAGAAAAAATAAATTTCTTCCTTTCTTCTAAAAGAGTATGTAATTTTTCATTTCCTTCCGAGAAGCTGGATTGATTTTACAGGTAGACTCATTTGACCACAGATCATTATCTCACAGGAAATATTAAAGATCTTTTTTAAGCTAAACAAGATAACTGTGCAGGCTTTCAAGTAAGTTTAATATAATCAGTTAAGGGGTTTCAATACACCTCTTACAGTACCAGTAACTGACCTCTTAAGTACTTCACCCCCTAATGGTTGAGAAATATTTTTATGTTGGTTCACAGGAGATTGCTACTAGAGAATAATGACATGCCATGTCATGAAGTAAGTTTTGTCATCCATGTTCTGCTTCACCATTTTTAATCTCTCTTTATTTGAATTATTGAAGATTTGGTTTTGTAATACAGAGGTCAGTAAATGCTTTGCCTTTTACTCTGTCTCTGATTCAGACTCTAGTAATGCAGTTCATATTTTTAGAAGGCTATCCTTAAATATCCTTTTAAATACACCTTAAAAGGATCCCTGGGATAAGGGGAGAAAGAAATTAACACCAATGTTTTTTTATATTGTTTTCTTCATATTTCATGTATAGGGAAACAAAGTGGAAGATGTCCCATTCAAGGTGTATTCTGTTACTTTTTTCAAGCATACTTTGGAGGAATTTTTCAGTTGAATTATTTGCAGTTTTAATTATTGGCTAAATGTTCTTATATTTGAGCATTTTTAATCCTGTGATATCTTTGCAACACTCTTGCTATCATCGAGCAGTAATTACCTATGTAGTTAGCCAAGAATGTTTACTGTTTAATTTGTTTTCTCTATTAATTTTTGGATAGGTTTTCATTCCCATTTCTGTTTAGTTTATTCCATAGGAAATGCATACAAAAAGCTTCTCCAGTAATTAACACAGAAAACACCAAGCTCTCTCTTCTTTAAATTAGTCTTTGACCATAACCAATTCTATTAAAAAGCTTGCAATCTAGTGAAAAAGGGAAACAAAATAAGTTCTTATTAAAATGGTAGTTTTCCCAGTCTTGCTTCTCAAGATTGCAGTACTTACTGGTCAGGTCTTAAAGAGGTTGTGTGTTTAATTTCTTTTTTGATCTGTTGTTTGTTTGCTTGTTTGCCTTTGGTGGTTTTTTTGTTTGTTTGTTTTGGTGTGTGGGGGGTTTTTTGTGTTTTCTTTTGGGTGGAGTTTTTTGGATTTGTTTTTTTGTTGTTGGTTGGGGTATTTTTTGTTTGTTTGGGTTTGTTTGTTTTGGGGTTTGTTTTTGGTTTTTTTCCTCCAGTGTGTTACTCTTCAAACTTTCAAGCACATATATCCAGAATTTAATTGCTAGTGCTTCATAGCTACTTGGATAGATGTGTGGAGGCAAGACTCAGTTAGGTGAGAAAGGAGAGGCATGCAGATGTGCTTCGGACTGCTTGTTTTGACTAGGAGTTTGAGAGGTGTTCTTGTCAGTACACCTGGGAGCAAAGCTTTTCATCAGTCATGGTGCCCTACTATTTGTCAGCATACTTTGTGAATTACCTTTCATCTGCTGTTGGTGGGACTTTCAATCTTGAAGATATGTCATTCTCAGTGTAAGCCACTTTGGTTAAGGCTTTCCAAGACTTAGTCGTTACTGTGTTGCCTTTAGCTTCTCCAGTTCTTCCTGCTTCTCATGTTTTGAACTGTTATCCTAGTGGAGCATAGAAAAATGAGTAAACAGAGGTTGCATCCAGACTGCAGGAGATGTTCTTCAGTGCTATTTATAATAAGCACTGAATATGAAATAAATGCCCAGTAAGTAGCTGATGCTGTGAAATTTATTCCTACTCCTAAAGGGTACTGTCATCAAACATAATACTTACCTACTTAGGAGCGTCTTTTGGCCATCCTATCATCCTTCTCGTAAATAAGTGTATTCTGTGGGTGTAGAATGAAGGTGAGTTTTTTAAAATAAGTTTTTAGTTACAACTAGCCTGTATTCAGTTTGTCCCACAGATAGCTTCAAAGTCACTTAACAATCTTTTCTTTATCTTGTTAAACTGCTAGATCTGAAAATAAAAAAAATGCACAAAAAATAGGCTTTAAATAATTTTTAAGGAAATAAGTGTCGTCTTCTTGATCTTAAAAAAGTCTTTCTTAATAGTATGCCTTCTGAGTTGATAAGCAGGTTCTGTGTTTTGCATGGACTTTCAATACTACTTGTGTCTCTTTTAAATGTAGGTTTTTAAGCTTTACTATTAGAATTAGATGTTCAAAATTGTAATATTATATTTTCCTTGTTAGGAGTATATTTTCAAGATATTTTGCTGCTTGTTCTTTTGACACATTTTAAAAGAACAAGTAAAATAAAACACCTTGTTTTTTTTTTTTTTTTCAGTAGGCAAAGAGAAAAATGAAAAAACCCACACATAGGATGCTAGTTTTTTTCCGTGTTCCACTCTAGAATCCTGTTACCCACTGTAGCGACTCCTGCTATAGCTTGATGGGCTTCCAGCTGATAGACTTCTGTTATACCTAGAGAGATTGTTCTGTCAAACCTAGAGCCAACTTGCTATTTATCCCATGTGCAGAAATTGATTATCGATGGTATTCTTCTGCTGGGTTGTTGAAGTTGCTTAGTCATTGCCAGAGACTTAATCTGGGATTTAATGACATTTTTGTTTATAAAATCCATTGGTTGGTAAGTGTCTATTTGCATTCTAACAGTGTGTGCTTTTCTCCCACTGCGTATTAAACCACTTCATAGGTTTGAATATTCCTTTATTGCCCTCTTATTAATGTAGGAAACATGAAATGTGCCATTACAGTTTTTTATGTTAGGTTGGTAGGATTGTGGTCTGTGCTCTTAGGAGCCATTTTATACTTGGTTTTTCTTAAACATGGCAGTACATTGTATAGAAGAGGAGAAGGAACTGTTAAGAAGAAAACTGCCTATCTGTCCATTCAAATAAGCAGAGCTTTAGAAAATTGCATTGTCAGGTCAGATTTACTTAATGTGATGAAGGGGATATAAATTATATCGTGAGCCTTAGCTGTTGGTACTCATTTTCATGTTACTCTGGAGGATGGACCAACTGTACAGCAGGTACAGCCTTTGTGTTCCCAGCTAG
Organism: Hirundo rustica; assembly: GCF_015227805.2. Lineage (NCBI taxonomy): Eukaryota > Metazoa > Chordata > Aves > Passeriformes > Hirundinidae > Hirundo > Hirundo rustica. The sequence continues at coordinate 41,720,612 of NC_053453.1, forward strand.
ACTGGGGTGAGGCTTCCTTTCTCCTTGGGGCTCTGCATGCCTCCTGATCCATATGCTCAGGTGTAGTGCTGAACTGTGCTCGCCACCACTGCTGTGCCACGCATCTGAGACTGACCTGCTTCCTTGTAGTCTGTGTGGCAGTGGCAGAAACAAACTGGTTCCATTTTACACATCTGCAGTCTTCCTTTGGTTCCCTTTGAACTTAAACAAATTACTCTGTCATGTTGCTCTCTTCAGTTCCTTCTTTTATTTCTAAAAGATCTGTATTGGAACCAGATCCTTTTAGGATTTATTAGTTTTGAGAAGAGTGGAAGGATTACCTCACGTATCTTGGAAGACATGCTTTCATTTGTAGCCCCAGTAGAGACTTTATCTTTCTAGCAGTGGTTTAAAAGAGTTGCTTGTGATCTGTGATGATCCCTTATGCTTCTCTGAAGATGAGCCAATTACTTGCTCCACTTCTCATACTTGTGTACCTTTAAGTAAACAGTGTTGCCCTGCATTTTATGCAAGTTTGTTTCTGAACATTTCTCCGTTATTTCAAAATCATTTTGAATTCTGGTTCTGCCTTACAACACACTTGTGTGTTCAGTGAGCTCTCAGTGTTTTTGTCTAGCATGGAAAGTGCAGTGCTCTTCTTCCACTGCAAAACCTCTGGATGAGACAATACTTGTTAAATGAAATGTAGGTATGACGACCACCTGCCTACCTGTGTGATGGTAACAGTAGTTCTGGACAGCATCCCTGAGCAGTCTAGCAGTCCAGGAATGTCTTTTGGTCCCAATAGTTTAAAAATTTCCTGGGTAAAGTTCTTGCTGCTGTCGATAGATGGAGTTACTCTGGGTAGATATCCATAGTGTCACCGTTGTCACACAGCCTTTAGTTATGTGGACTTAGAGAAAGCCATTCCTTGCGCTGATCATGAAAACTGATTTATCAAGCTACTTTATTTTCATACTGAAATTGGCCAAATGCAGATTTGAGTATTACAAAGCAGGCATTGTTTATTGCAGTGCTGGGCATTTGGAGGATCCTTCCACTAATCAAGTACCCTGAGCATTGGGTAAACAGAATTCTTATTATATACACTAGTTGCATATCATTAGCTATCCCCAGTTGCTTGATGTGTATGTATTACTTTGTTTACATAGTCACAAACCTTATCAAAGTCCTTTTAGGGTTTTTTTGGCTGGTCTTTAGTGGTCTTCAGTGTCCAGTGTCCTTTTCAGGTGGCTGTTCCTAGACCTCCACTTTTGAATAAGTGTGATATTGTTTTGTTTTGTCAGCCTTCCAGAGCTGAGCTGGCATCCTGCTTGTGTTTTGCATGACTTCTGTTTTCCTAAGTTGCATCTTTTACCTACTTCTTCAAGATTTTTTTTTTGTTTTGTTTTCCTGTCTGTATCAAGCTGTTCCGCTCTTGTACTATCTCCAGTCATTCATGCAGTTTCTGATCTTAATGCAGTTGATCTTTTCCCCTGTTGTCCTTATAACTATTTTAAATTGTACAGATAATCTTTAGCTGTTTTGTGAATGCACTGACTTCCTTGGAAAAGAATTGTGTGGGGTCATAACACTAGAAGTAAATGCCATCAAATATGCACATTTGGTCCCATTATTGGACAAGATGTTGACAGAGTTCCAACTCTGAGGGAAAACACCTTCAGGTCAGTTGTTCAATCACCAGTAAAAATGAGTAAACGTCATTTAGTGGGTCATGCAAGTAGGAACAAACTGGGTAGGTGATCAGGCAGCCTCTGTCTCAGTACTGTGACTCAGCAGGTGTTGTAGCAAAAGCAAATTCCTGGTGGGGATATGTTTTGTAGTGTAGTTTGTCTCCAGCCTGGCTGATCTCTGCCTACTGTGGGAAGAAGATGCTGTTAGTCTGGTGATCTGGCAGCATTTTACTACTTTTGTAAGTCTCAGTTTTCAAGCCAACATATATTTAAGGAACTCTAATTTGGAAAAGAAATTCCTGTGAGTAATGCCTGATGACACATCTTCTTTCATTTCTGCATTTCCTGAGTACTAAGAATAATATTTTGTATGTGATGATTTTGATATCTGGACTGTCTTGATCACGTGCCATATTTAATGCTGCTTGTGAAATGGACAATGTGAGGTTAAAAGAGTAGTGTCTTTTGAAAGTGCTTTGGATACCACCTAGGTGATTACTGAGTTTTGGCAGTGGCTGCCCAATTAAGAAACCTGCTGCAGTGCCTTATTTAAGGGCAATGTAATGAAGTGAGGAATTAGAATTTTAATGCAAGGGAAATGTGCAATGTGGGTGGGTCAGGCAGATGGATTTTGGTAGTGTGATGAAAAAGGTTTCTACAGCCACAAAGACTAAAATTGCAGCAGTGGTTTTTGCCTGTTAGCAGGCAGGAGAGATGTTAAATCTGATCTAAATCAGTGCTCATTTTTTTTCCTCAGATGAAAATGGCTACTTATGAAAGGCTGGAGGATTTATGGCGGTGTCAAAACGTATGGCAGATGGGCTGCATTAGGACTCATGAGTATAGTAATCGAAATACTTTCTGCCGAGCATTACGGAGAATCTCTTCTGCTCCTGGGTTGCACAGAATGTACACAATCAGATCAGAGTAGCAGAGGCTTTCAGGAGGCTCAGAAGAACAGTTATGAGTGAAAGTGCTTGTCTGAGCGGAGTTCATTTTGAAAGCACTTCCTTTGCGGGCAAAAGTCTGCTGGGGAACTGGCTACATTATTCAATTTTATTAAATTGCTGGAATGATTTTCTTCCAAAGCCTTAAAGAAAGTAAAGCCAAAATGTGTGCTAAACCTTTCTAATTATCTGTGACTATATTAGCACAGAGGGATAAAAGCTATGCAAAAGTCATGAATGTTGAGAGAGGAAGAAAAAGGGAATCAGTTTCTTTCCCTTCTAGGTCAATGCTATCTGTGAGATTTGAAAAATAAAAACTAAAAGAAAAAGGCGTCCTACTTTAAATTGTTGTGTTAGATGTTTAAGTGTTAGGGACAGGTTCTTCTTGTCTCTAAACTGAGCCACCTCTAAAATTTGAAAATTCACAATGATATGTCAGTGTTATACAGGTTATTGCTAACAGAACTTAACATGTAGTTAATTTTTAAAAGTTGTATAGCTACTGGCTATTGAAAAGATCCATGTGTGAAATCTGGGGAAGAATGCAAACCATTTGTGTCTGAGGCAGCAACAGGAAATTTGCACTTCGCTCCTGTAGTCAGTTAACTGAGTTTAAGAATCTTCCGGAGCTCAGTCTCCAGTTGACTAGTGCCTTACGGCATGATAAATTGATATGCTGGGATGGTAAACCTACTCAGGTATTTCTGAGCTCTATGAGTAAATGCTTAGATACTTCATTTGAAAATAATGTAAAATGCTTAAAAACAGTAAAAAAAGTCTTGTTACAGCATGACACACAAACCTGTATATGGATAATCTGTATTCTTTGTAAAACCTACAAGTGTGAGGATACAGATATTACAGACCTTAAATGTAAAGCTTAAAAGAGAGGCTGCAAATAGTTACTCCAGCCGTAAAGATTGATTAGCTCTGAGCTACAGATTGTTAACATTTTTGGGATAGGAGCAACAGGCAAATTTCTAATTGTAAGTATTTGGTTAACATATGAGGAAGATCTGAAAATTTTTAGAAGGTTTCACTATTATCCATTAGGAATTGCATATCTGCTCTCATGTGCTTTTGTCAGAGAACTTTGCCATGTGAACTTTCTTGGCATTTAATTGAAAAGTGCAACAGTTAGGACTCCAGAAAAGTGAGATTTTCTTCCAGTTGTTAAGTATTAACAAAATAACAAATCAGCCTAATCAGTCCATGAAAGCTCACAGTTTTCGTCTCTTAATCAAGTTTCACTTCCTTAGTATTTGGGATGTCTTAATCTTTCATGTGGTACATAGCCTTCCAGAAAAAACTATTTCTAACTCAAATAAAAATGACCATCTTTCACTTCCCAGCTTCTTTCTGCCTTAGCAGCCCCTTCATAAGAGATTCATAAGAAGAATGTATGAAACAAACTGGTCACGTTTAACACTTGAGAGTTGTTTATATGTATGTTTGAAGGAAATGATTTTGAAAATTATTGAGCCAGAAGGGTGGGCAGAAAAAATTTCATGTAGAAAAATATGATGAGAATGAAAGGACAAGTTGAACCAGAGACATAAGGTTTTACTGTGAGGACATATATGCAAATCCATGAAATCAATAAACTTTTTATTCCAAATATAAACTTATTTGGGAGTTTCAGTGATAACCAGTTTACACATTTGCACCAGTTTATAACATTAAAAGCATTTAAAAAATTACTGCAGGCATGGATGAAATCATATGTGAAGTGAGTTGTGAAGTATTATCCAGCTTACAAATAAAAGTAAGTTGTTCTAATGGGCTTTCTGGGGAATGTAGTCATTGTGATGTGTAGATGACAGTTTTGATCAATATATTACCAAAACATTGTGGATTATCCAGGATGTAAAAAGCTAGTAAATCAAACTGATATTAATATGGCAAATTAAACCTGGACCCAGGCTTTGTTTTATGTATAAAAAGTGGCAGTGTTTTTTAGATGTTCACAATTCGAGTGAGTGTTGCCATTATAAATTCGTTTGTTCCCTACTAATGCCTCCATTAAATTCTGTAATGTAGCATAACTGAATTAATGAATCTGATATTTAATATTTTAAAATTCACAAGGAGGAACTCTATAGAAATGTGAAAAGGTATTAATTTCTTCCTGATATAAGATAAACTATAAATTATCATTACTAGACTGTGTCTTCTTAGTTGAACATCAGTAAACTGTAGAAAACTATTAGTAATTCACCTAAAATAGAGCAACACAATCATCTGTAATTCATTTCAAGGGTTGATCCCACCCACAAAGGAGAAAAATGAGGTTTTTTTTAGAAATAAGATTAAACATTCTACTGTGAGATTCTGCTTCTGAATAACTAAATAAACATTGAGTAATCATCCCAGGAATGTATAGCGTGAGATGGAAAAAACAAACCTAATAAAATGAAAAATGCTTGACAAGTAATTCTTTCTAGTAATGGGGAAAATATTATCAAAGCACTTATTCTGTAGTTGGAACTATTTGGCAAATAGTTTTTTTTCCTTACAAAAGGTATCTGAGAAATTGAAATATTAAAATACATATATTTTAGCTTCTACATAGAGAGTATTATGTAAGCCATCTTTCATGTAGAGTGCCCATGTAACTGAGAGCAGAACTTACCCAAGAAGCAGTTCCTGCTGGAAAATGTTCAGTTATTCCATAAATATGTGCAAATTCTTCAAGTTGCTAGCATGATGATATTGGTAGGTGGAGTCAGCTGCTTGCTTCCCATAATGTTATTTAGATTCATATGATGTGAAAGATTTTGGAGCGCTTATTATGGTGTGCTTGAAGAAAAAAAAAAAAAAAAAAGTATTTTTTGATTCTGAGATCACAGAATCATTAGGGTTGGAAGGGCCTCTGGAGATCATCCAGTTCAAATCCCCCTGCCAAGGCTGGCTCACCTAGAGCAGTCTGTACAGGAACAAATCCAGGTGAGTTTTGAATGTCTCCAGAGAACGAGAATTCACAACATCCCTGGGCAGCCTGTTCTCAATGTAAAGAAGCCCTTCCTCATACCGAAGTGAACTTAACACATAAGCTTTTTGTGTTTTATGGAAAATTAAGTGGGACTTTCAGTAGTTGGTAGATCTAAAGTTTCCAAGTGATCACTGTAGTTAATAGGTAGGAGCTAGGAGACCTAAATATGGAATCTGTCTCTTTTCCTCTCTTGCTTTCTTGAAAATTTTAATCAGTTCTCTAGTGAAATGCCTCAGGAGAGACTTTGATTAAGGAAAATGGAACTGGAACATCCTTTAGACTTTAAGTCTAGCTAAGCCAAACTGGCATTTTGAAACAGAGACGGGAGTTGGGAAGTTATGTAGGAACTAATGTAAGATTCCATAAATTCCTCTAAAATAAGAATTTCCAGAGCATTATACAACTAAATCTTAAGCAAGGATTGACAGCCCTAAAATATCTGAAGGCTTGAATCTGATGCATTCTTGATAAAAATTAAATGAATGAGCCAGTTCCTTTAGTCTGTAGTCAACAATGTACTCCAACATGGCGTGATCCAAATGTCAGAGATGGAGATCTATTCTGTTTGTTTCCATTACTGAAAAAAAAAATTCTCAGATATTTTCTTGGTTCTTCTTTGTATATGATTTACACAACTAAATAGCTAGTGTTGATTTATGCTATTTATTTTTTTTTCTTTTTTTTTTTTCAGAGAGAGAATTTGACCCTGTTCTTCAGCATTGGTTTATTGACCACCTGGGGAACTGCATTGCTGGGTGTTCGCTTATACTGGATGGGCAACAAGCCCCCAAGTTTTTCTAATTCTGATAATCCAGCAGCTGATTCAGACAGTTTTCTCACGCGTACCCTGACCTTCTTCTACTTGCCAACCAAGAACCTCTGGCTGTTGCTGTGCCCAGATACACTCAGCTTTGACTGGTCTATGGATGCTGTGCCTCTTCTTAAAGCAATCAGCGACTGGAGGAATCTACACACTGTGACCTTCTATGCAGGACTCATCCTCCTTGCCTACTTTAGCTTGAAGGGCTTCAGCAGTGAGAGAGAATGCAATGGGAGAATTGTAGTGAATGGCAAGCAAAATGCTAATGGGCATAGCTGCCACCCAGAGATGGAGTACAGGACACTGGAAGTGAAGTCAAGCTTTGCATCAAAAGAAGAGAACGGCCTAAAAAAGCATGAAATTCAGAAACTGCAGCTTCCTTCAACCGAGAACATTGTCATTCTGTCTCTCTCTTTGTTAATAGTGCCCTTCGTTCCTGCCACAAACCTGTTTTTCTATGTTGGCTTTGTAATAGCAGAGCGTGTGCTGTATGTTCCTAGTATGGGCTTCTGCCTGCTGGTTACAGTAGGTGTCAGGGCCCTTTATGTCAAAGCCCAAAAACGCTTTCTGAAGAACTTGGTTTTTTGTTCCACTGCTGCATTAATTGTTTTCTATGGACTCAAGACTGTTGTCAGGAATGGGGACTGGCAGAATGAGGAGATGCTGTATAGGTCAGGGATAAAAGTAAACCCTGCTAAAGGTAATTTTGGCTCTTTATGGTGAATGCATTACTTATTCCTGTCTGTCTTTGCCTTTGAATTGTCTGATTTTACTAGCTACATCTAAAAAGGATACTTTAAGAAATGTCATTTCAAGTTGCATTAGTAAAATGGGGAAAAGTAGGAATGTGTTTTGATTAGGTGTTCCCGGTTTAGCATTAACATGGAGAAAAGGAGACCGTAAGGTAAGGGGATACTTTCTTTTTCACCAGTATTGGTTCTGCATTTTGAAATTAAAGATGCATTATTAGTATTATAGAGACCACTCTGGTGTTTTTCCATTTGGAATCTGATATATAGTATGCTAATGAAGATTCTGCATTAGTTTACCAAATGTTCTGTTTTCTGTGATTAGAAAATAAAAGAAATAGTCAAGGACAGCATCAGGGAAGTGCTATTCCTTTATTTCATCTGATGCAAATAATGTCAATACTACATAATAAAAATGAGGAAATAAAATCATATAATTCAGCTGAGGAGATGACTGTAGTTCCCCCTGCCTACGAGGACTGTAAAGAGTTATTGTTAAATACTTACACCTTCCCATTCATGTGAAAAAATCAGCTATTTGTAACATTGCCCAGCCATATCTCAAAGGTTATGCTGTAATGTGATGTGACCATAGATAGTGTAAACATATCCAAACAGGCCGTAAACCTGCTAATTTAGGTATCAGTAACAATGTTTAGCTGTGGCTTTGTGGTTTCAAGCATGTATGGCAGAATCCAGCTTGGATGCTGAACTCCATGCTGCCTGGCTGTACTGCTCTTGGCAAACAAGCAAGTTTATCTGAGAATGGTCAAAATATCACCTGTGAGTGCAATGTGGACATTGACTAAGCCTTCCTTATTCACATTTCATCAGAAGTGAGAAGGAATTACTTGATTGCATTGCCTATCTGTGAAAGAAAAATTTGACAGCACTTGAATACTTGAGTTTTTTCAGTCCTCTGCTCAGAAACCCATTATATGATTCAAAGTCATTGCTGATAGAGTTGTGCATTTTGGTTAGACAGTTATATCATGCCATAGTCTAAAAGCTATGATAGTAAGAGGCAAATGCAGGTGATAGAGTTGTGCATTTTGGTTAGACAGTTATATCATGCCATAGTCTAAAAGCTGTGATAGTAAGAGGCAAATGCAGGTGGTTACTGTGAACTGATAGGGGGTGAAAAAGCATATTTGGCAGATAAAATGCCTAGCAAAGCAGCATTTTAGTAGTTTATCAGTCTGATTTTGTAACTCTTATTCATAAACTTTCTCACCCTAGGGAAATTGCTATACTTGTTGCAGCAGTAAGTGACTTTTTTTTTTTTTATTGTGAACAAGCACATCCCATTTGGTTTTGTGTTTTTTTTGGAAAAAAAAAACCAAAACAAAAACAAAAAGAAACAAAAAAATCAAACAAACAAACAAACAAAAAACCAAACAAACAAACAAAAAAACAACAACAACAAAAAAAAACAAACAAAAAAACCCCCAACAACTAGAACAGGAGAGCAAGAAATGAAGTAACTGAACAGCAAGCCAGGACACCAGAGTGGTTATATGAAGCTGAGAGACTTGCAAATTTAGTGGCAGTATAAAATTTGTGTCAAAACACTGGAATTCCTTGGAAAGAAAAGTGTGTATGAACTTGATTAGTTAATGCATATTCCATTTTTGTCCTTGGTGGAGAGCCGCAGACATTAACAGTTGTCTGCTTGCTATGAGGCAAATTTTGTGGTTAAAAAAATCCTATCCTAGTTTTTGCCCAATAGTAGGATTTGCTGCAGCATTTTCTGGAAATTAGACTACTGGGTATTATGCTTCCAGGATACAGGATAAGCTATTTTCATCATACACATCTCAGTAGGCAGAATTGTGTGTATATGATCTTCTGAGCTTCTTCTGAGCTGACATTAAGTGTCTTGTAAGATGTGTAAAAGCAAAGACAGTATGTCAATGCGATGGCATAGATGTGACTGGGGTGACTTAAATAAATCTACTTAAAATATCCTGTTAAACTTCTGAATATTTACTAGCCCAGACACATGGCAACAAGGCTGGGTATAAGAAACCCCTAGCTAATGTGACCTGTCACCCAACTCTATTCATTATTGTGAATATTTCTAAGATTAGCATAGTCAAAGCTGGGGATAATTTTATTTTCTATAGTCAGGCAAGCCTGACTGGACTAGACTGGTTGCCAATCCTGCCACAGCATTAGGAGATTAACAATTCAAACTACTCTTCAGTAATAAAAAGAGGTTGCCATAGGAAAAACAATTTTTTGTTTGTTTGCCTCTTTTTTCTAGTTTTATGAATGTTAGTGCTAAATAGCCTATTCAGAGAGTGGGACGATGGGCTGCTCAGTCAAATAGTAGACTGGAGAAGTGTTTTCCTTATTTTTAGGCTACTACGAAGAGGCTGTTTCCTCATTTTTCTGCTTTCCTTAACTCATAGCAAGTTTCTCCTTAATAGTATTTTCTTACTTCTGAAAATTGTGGAGTGGCAGGATCATTTCCCTGGTAGTTCTGCTTTTTCTCTCATCTCCTGCTAAGTGCTGCTTCTGAACAAGAGCTGCTTCTGTCATAATCTAAAAAGCAATGATGTATCCCTTGAAAAACTCACAGTGTGGAAACTGATAAAGAAATGGAAATCTGTGAAGACCAGCTTTACTAAAGCAAAAAGATGAGTGTTTTGTTCTGGATCCATCTGTATTCTCAGCTAGCAGGATGAATGCCACTGATGGCTGAATGCTGTGCAGCACTGAGCTGATGTGCTGTAATCATAAAGGCATTTACGAGGCAAGCTTTTAGCATGGGTGTATTTGTGTACTAATGTGGCTGAACTGCTTTGGAAATGGAGTTGTCTCATTTGGTAAGGGTTTATTATCAGGTCCTATGTGTTGTGATATGTTTAAGATCATAATCTCATCTGCTGCTGTGGGACTTGCAGGCAAACATATTCAGCAGCTTCTCCATCTTCAATCCTCAGCGAAGAAATGGGTGCTAATCACCTGACTGGTATTTTCTTCTCGTCTCTTCAGGGCTACCTTGCAGGCAGTGTTCTGCCACAGGTGAGAAAGCCTCTACTCCTGTAGGGAACCACAGCCTTTCTGCAGTTTGCATTTCTCCTGGCTGTTTTTGTCAATCACTGACAGCGTGGAAAAAATACTCAAAAGCATATGGCATGGATTATCTCTTAAAAAACCTGAAAATGCACCGTAGGAGAGTCAAATGAGAAGAAGGTGGTGAAGCTGCCTCCAAACTACCCTGTGTGTGCCAGCTTTCCTGGCTGCCTCACTGTGTGGAGGCAGCTGCCACCCCTTTGCTGAGGGAGACCTTGTGAGGACTTGGGGTGCCTTAGCTGCATCTTTACTAGTATTGTTCTGCTAGTTTGGTTATGACTAGTATTTCAAATAACTTTAAAGTGATTCAAGCAGTACCTTGTTGCAGTTTGTCAGCACTTGAGGGAGAAATATGCAAGACTGACTAATTTAGTTTATGGATTCTGAAGTGGGTGTATGGCATGTTTTGACCATAGGAAGGGAAAGACACAAGTGTTTCTCTGTTCTGCCTTCAACTTTATGAGCAGCTCAACTCATATGAAACCTCTCACATTATCTGAATGTTCTTTTATAGCAAAGGAAGGCTCTCAAAATGTAAAAACAAACAAAAAAGTTGAAAGTGGGTGGTAGCTGTCACATCTTTTGTGGTTAGACTGAGGGTCATTCTGTGGTGATGATTATCTTGTGTCTATATATAAAATTGTAATGACACATGAAATAATTGTGCTTATTATGCCTCATTAACTCCAGTTTTCCCTATGGTAGCAAAAATAAGATTCAAAAAGCATGATCTTCCTCTGGGCCATTTCCTACCTTGCAGCCCACATCTGAACATCAAAGATCATTATGCTGTATTTCCCATACCTGGTACAGATATTGATTAAAGAAGTAGAAAATAGAGAGGCTTAAACTGCTAGACTGCCACAGGGGTGGGTATTAGTTGCTTGGTCATATTTACTGATGAAATTTTAGTTGCCTGGTTCCATTACGTTTATAAGTAGGCTTTGAGGATCCTTCCAGGAAGGATCCTGCTACACAAAGTGGATGCTTAACTGAAAATTCAGCTAACAGTTCAGTGAGGAAAAGCAGCTACTATACTTTGTACTAAGCTAGGTAGAGAAGCCATATTTCCAACAAACAAAAAAGATGCAATACAAAATTATTTTCCATTATTATTCTTTTTATATCACTACTGATAACTGTAAACCAAAGGAGATTAAATATTTTGAGATACAGCATTCTTCAAATATGCTTATTATTAAGAGCTTATATTATACTGACAAGATCTTCTCTAATATCTTTGGAGCTTTCTGTAGCTATTGCTCTGACACAGCTTGTTGTTCCCTACACATTTTTTATACCTCCTAAATATAGCACTGTCTGTCTGAATAAATACCACATTGGGCGTTGAAAAAATAGTTTCAGCATTTGTGATTGCATTTCAGTGTTTTGGTGCATATATTCAGGTTTTTTATATGTAGCTTGTCAGTAAAACTCCAACTCATTTTTGGCCCAACAACCCAAAATACTGCTCTGTACAGTAATTACTTCTTTTTCCTTTGGCTCATTTAATGTCAATAATAATAAAATTAACTGTGTGATTAATATAACATTGCACTGAATAGAAAATGTGGGTTTGGGGAAAAAAGGCTTGAGAGAGAAAGTGATTTCAGTGCAAAGATTGTCATATAAAACCTGCTGATAAGTGTGCCTAAGAGTTTTGCATATTATCACTGTTAAGAAATGCCAGTGATATGAACATACCATCTGGAGTTAGGTATTCATGAGATAGTTTTAATTTTGCTAATGAACTCTTCTTTAGTTTTTCAACAGACAACTTTAATCTTAATTTTTCTCTCTGGAATGGAACTCATATTACCTATTACCATAAGATACTAATTTTTTAAAAATTTATTTTGATGATTCATGGTTGTTTTAAAGCCTCTCTGTATTTATGGCAGTATAAAATCCCTCCTAAGCCAATTGATAAATATATATCAGAATATATAGTCATTATGGTGATTCTTGACATTCTTTTTAGGCAATGTTTTTAGAAATTGTCAGAGAAACATAATAACAAGTAATCATCCATTTTACCAATATCTTTGCCAAAACTTTCTGATACTTAGTCTTTTTTGACTAAATGTTGCATGGATATTTTCCTTGACTTCTATAATAATTTTCAGCTTTAGCTTTTTTAAGAAGAAATTACTTTAAGATATATCATCTTTCAATGGTGTAAAATGTTTCCAGCCACCAGTAAGAACCTTTGTAACAGCTGGTGTATGGCAGAAGCAATGATCTTATTTAGGTAACAAAATCATAGCTTAGAATTATGTGTTAATGTTATCTGGCCATATAAGTTATATATTAATTTTGCAGGATATACCAAGATAAATTTAGTGTCTGTTTTGTTTGTTTGTCTGTTAACAGAATCGTCAGAGTTTGAAGGATGAATGATCTACAGGATTCTTCAAAGTTCTTAAAATAAATTTTATATCCGCCACTCTTAAAATCTTGTTGTGGTTTAGGAATACTGCTACCCAAATCAGTGTCCCCACCCAGGCTCTCCCAAATGCCCTCTTTCTCCCCTGACTGGAGGAGAGAGATCTTGCAAGTCATGGAAGAATAACCTTCCAGTCTGGGTATGCCTGCCAGGGTAGCTGGGACTACAGGCATCAGCTTGCCTGGCTCCTGTAAAAAAACTTAACTCTGTCCTGGCTAGAACTAGGACACAACTTTAAAACAGTTAGCTCAAATGAGCCACATAGAAGTGTTTGAAAGTTAAATAAAAAGTCTACTCCCTGAAAACAGTGTGGGGCTCTCTAACTGGATGGTAGTGCTGCTCTGGATGATTTAACAGTGTAGAAGGAATGGTAATTTGTAAGTTGTTTGGGAAACAGCCATAGTTATTTAGGGCATTTGAGCCTGCCACAGGCAGCCCATCCTCAGCAAAACAGTCTGGTTATGCTAAATATGGTAGAGAGCTGAAGGAAAGTGGTTTACAGTTAAGTTCAAACTCTGAATTTATTCTGCAGTAAGAGTTTTCTTCCAGTTCTTTAGAAGTACTGTAATTTCCTCTGAAACAAGTCAGTGTGGGATGTGCGTCTTCTTCAGCAGGATATGCAAAAGCCTGGTATTCTTCCTTTATATATGTGTAGATCTCTGGAAACAAAGATTTTTTTTTCCCTGTGGAGTGTAGTACAACAGTATCTCTAATATGGGGATCTTAAACTGTAGGGGGATAGGAAAGAAGCTATTATTAACTAATAGTTAGGCTTTTTTAAAGGAACAAACATGAGACATTGAGACATGAGCCAGTCAGACTATTACATCTTCCCACCTTCCCTGAGCTGCTCTGCAAAATCATTCATGAAACTCATCTAAAAACTATAGTGTAGGAAAAAAAAAAAACAAAACAAAAAAAACCAAACAGGCTGAGTCAAGGAGGAATCAGCTTTGGCAAGATGAATTTTTGTAGCATATCAAGCGAAATAGCAGAAATAGGTTTATGTTGGTTTTGTTTGTTGTTTGTTTGTTTACCAGAAAATTATAGATTTTATTTTCTAGTTTGGTTAAAAGAGTGACCTTTGGTCTATATTTGTGTGTTCTGCAGAATTAGCCTGAGTTTTTTGGTTTTTTTTTTTTTTTTCCCCCAAAGGAACAGAGTTACTTTTAATTATAGGAAAATGAGATTTTCTGCATTGGTTCTCAAACTGAGTATGTTTAAGTGCATTAGATAATCATCTAATTGGTTTGGTTTTTTCCCTTTTTTTTTCAAAATATGATAACTTGGAAAAATTCCTTTTAATTTAAAATTTTTGCAGGGGATTACATGTCATCATTTTCCTACCTTTCAAATACCCCTCCTTTGGAATTTGATGGAATTTGGAATGGGGATTTTATTATTTAAGCCTGAACTGTCATCATTGACAATCTTCATGCATCCAAAAAGTAAATTATGGCTGATGCATTTACAGTATGCTCAAGAGGCTTGCATATAGTTTTGTTTTAAATTGCAGAAAAGATCATGAAATGATAATAGATCAATGCCATTTCCTTCCCTTTCCTTAGGTGCTCTAGCACACTGAACTTTTCTTTGAGGTCTTAAAATACAGAAGGTATTTTAAATATGGACCATTAAAAATGCTAGCTAATAGTTGTAGTGTCTTTAATTAGTTTCACTGATAAATGAAGGAGGTAATTTTATGACCTGCCTTCCTTCCTGCCACTTTTATTTCCATACCAGTGGGGATACGTATCAGCTGACAAAGCTTCACAGGCTCTTGTCTTGGCTTTCTAAGTTATTTTAAAGCAAAACAAACAAATCCAGGCAACTTGAAGTGTTATGAAAAGCCTGCTACCTGGATATGAAGTAATTTGTGTTTGCCAAGTCATTTGAGCACATCTGAAGATTCTCTTGGTTTGACAAAGCCATATGCTGATTTTCTTCTCATAGTGGCTCCTCTGGGATGTTTCCAGGACGCTTCCTTCTGGAAGGAAGCCCGCAATGATCTATCTACTCCTAGCTTGGAGGATCAGGGCTGACATTTCAGTGCACTCTGCCATTGCTGCAAGAGGCTGGCTTGGGAAATAAGTGACAATTTTGAATGTATCATAGATACTTTTCTTAGAAGGCTACTCTTAAGAAGGTTACGTAATTTGACAAAATTACTACATGGTCACCTCTTTGCCTGAGTCACTATAAGGCTTTGAAGAGTTCCTCAGGGTTCATCCTGAGATGACTGGGGTGCCCAGATATGTCCTCTTATTCCATTTGTATTTTTCTGCTCCTTTTTCCTCCTTTCATTTTTTTGCATGATTTATATCCATTACCTCTATAAAATAGTTTCTCCTATAATGAGAATTTCAGGTCAGCCCTGTTCACAGCTCTGTTCCTGACCATTGTGAAGTTTCATGGAATGGGAACTGCGTGGCAGTAATGTCTTATGGTCTTGGAATGTACACTTAGCTAACAAAGCTGTGTAAAGGTGTGGTTGGGCTCTGCTGTGAACAGAACAGTGAGTAGATTAGATGTTAAAGGTACTGTGGTCATTCTTTTCTCATTGTTTTCCCTAACTTGGGTCAGTTTAGTTGTCTGATTGACACCATGCTCTTCACAAAAATCATTTTAGCTTGAGGGAAGCTGTGGCAGAACTTGATTAGCTGTAGGGTTGGGAGGTAATGGTGAAGCCAAAGAACACTAGCAGCTGCTTAGTCTCATCTCTCAGGTTCATTGAGTTGTCAGAGTCACTCTGCTATCCTTTGAGGAGGACAAGTTAATTTTCTGTAACATAGGGGGTGAAGGGGGTATATCAGCAGTGGAACAGTGATGAACATGCATTCACATTCATTTGCATGAGGATTTCAGAGTTGAGAAACCAAACCGAAGCACTGCCTGCCAAATGTGAGTTGGTTAGTAGTACCCATGCGGACATGTTGCTGGATAGCTTTCAAAGCAGTGCATAGTTTTCAATTCTGTTTTTCTTTCACCTGCTGTTATTACAAAAGCCCTGCAATTGATCAACAAATGAACTGTTTAACAAATTATCTAAATAACAGCCTTAATAAATACAAGAATATGTGAAAGTTAAGAGGTGGTAGATCTCTAACACAGTCTGTCTCAAAATGACCACATACCCACTGATATTTAAAAAAAAATAAATGTGCAAACTAGGTTAAACACATAAATTATGGTTATGTAGAAGCCTTTGGAAAACAAGAAATTGGACGATTTTGTCATTGAGTTAGCAATAGGAGGTAACTTGATTAAAATGTTCTATTAACAGGTGAAAATTTAGAGGAAAATTATTGCAAATTATATGCATGAATTTATTGCATATTTTGAAAAAAAACCCAAACCTATTGCTTTGAAATAATAGGAAAAATAGGAATACCTTATACAAACCATTGTACAGAGATTATGCAAAAACTGTCCCACTTTGAAAGTAGCTACCTGTAGCATTTAGATAATTTTTCCATTCTCATACCACTTAATAAACATGATCTAGTTGATCTTCTGGCTGTCTTTGTGAGTGATGGTGTCTGTCTTTGTGAGTGATGGTGTCTCTGTATTGTAGAAAAACTGTTTTAGCTGTTCAACTCTTTTCATTATGTTTTTATGAATGTGCAGTGGAGGTTTCAGAGGTTTTCTTGGGGAAGCCTGTCATTCCTCTGTTGGTGAAACCCTTTCCCCCTTGAAGAAAAAAGTGAAGACTTTTCTTTCTGGACCAGCATCACTTCATCCTTAAACACTATTGAAGGAAAAAAATAGACATTCTAGTTGTCATGCGTTCATTTCTTTTTCATAGAAAAGTCAGAAGAAATGTGGAAGGATTTTAAAGAGAGGGAATGCAATCTGTAACTGCTGTTTCTAATTTTACAAGCTAAAAAATAATAAATAATACACAAATATCTGCAGAGCTCCATAGAGGTTTTCTTGGCTTGATGTGCATTTTTCTCTGAACTAAGGGTTCTAGTTTAGAACTGCTGACAAGTTGATTACAAATTACTGAGCTCTTCCCTAAATACTTCAGTCTTTGCTCAAGTAGTTTGTTTTACTCAAATAATAACCCACTTCATGCTCTTTAATGCATTCATCAATTTGTGGATTAATTTGTGTGAGTTAATCTGATAGCATAAGGTGAGAACAATATTACCAAACTTCAGTAATTTCATGTGAATAATGAATGTTACGTATCAATTTTTTTTTAAGTCTTGCATTTTGTTTCATTGGTTTTCAAGTATGTTTTCATAACAAACAAGGAAAGGCAGCATTTACCTTTTCTTTGACATGTTATTTTTAAATGTTTGCCAGGATCTATTTGGGTGATTTAATAGGAAATTCTAGTTGGTTTTTTTCCTCTTTGATTTTCAGCTGAAGTGTTTGGATAACAGATATATTAATAGAATGGCAGTTTCCAAGTAGATTTTATTATTACCTAATTTTTCATGGATTATATAGGGGTGCCAGGTAGGAATCAGAATTTAATTCTTTGGGTTATCTTTGTTAATGGTTTGCAATGGGTTTTTTGGTTTTTGTTTGTTTGTTTGTTTGTTTTTTGTTTTGTTGTTGTTGTTGTTGTTTGGGGTGTTTTTTTAATTTAAAGCAAACTTTTGAAACAAGAAATCAACATACATGGTTTTAACCCATTTGGCTGCTCTTCTGTGACACTTTGTTGCTTTATTATCTTTATTTCACTGAGTAGCATAGCATGATCATAATCAGTAGAAAGGGAGCATTTTATTTATATGAAGATGTTTGTACACATTCATTTCTATTTCTCACTTGTTTTCATAGTTCAGTTGCAAGCTGGAAATTTACTAGTTTTCTTTATAAAATGTGTTTCTTAAATTCAGGCAGATTAGATTAGACAATGTTGTTCTTGTTTTGCTGTTGCTTGTCTGTAGGTATTAACTCTTGTAAGAAAAACACAGACTTATAACATCTGTTAGACTGGAAAGACAGATGAGAAGATGAGCTGAATCATCCTTTTATGCATCCTTTCATTTACTGACCTTCAGAATGGTTCGGAGTAAATAACTATATGGCAGGAAATTGTTATCAATAGCTCGAGTGGTCATTTGATGTAATGCTCTGTTATAGGAGATTAGAGTGAAAACAAAAGTCCCTATAGATTATATGGAATATGCAGTTAAGGGAAACTGGATGCTCATTTACTGCAGAGGCAAAGCAAGGTTACATTTTCACAAATTAAAAACATCATATATTATAAGTCTGTGTTTTTCTTACAAGAGTTAATACCTACAGACTGGCTAGTCACTTTCACTGGTGTTCCATTGGTGTTCATTCCAAAGTGTTTTCTCTGTGGAAAAAGGGAAGAATAGCAGTAATGGGGAAATTTCAGAATTCTGCACATATGTAAGCCAAGTGTAAAAGTTGAGTGACCCTGGGAATAGTTTTAGCAGCTGTATTTCAAAATGAAGGAACATTTTGTGACTTTTAAAAAATGTATTGATAAATATATCTTGATAAATTATTTCTCATTAAATACTAGGCTAAAGTTAATTGACTTACTGAAGTAATACTTTCTTTTCTTGTGGAAATATTGCATGTATTTTCTTTCTTTGATTTACAGAGTATGTTGTTTTCAGTTGAATGACATGGTTTTTATGAAACCATTCTAAATGGATTTATTATTTTTTTCCCCATCAATGACTAGTTTATTCTGTTCAGAGGAAGTTCTGTGTTTGCTGCTGTTTCCATCCCTGTGGTAGGATGCAACAACCCACAGCAGATTGAAAGTGATGCAGTTTCTGAGGAAAAAAAATGCCTATCTCAATTATCAGCCTCCATAGCAGTGTTATATTAAAACTACCATGAAATTTTGCATTAGTCAGAACTGATGCAAATTCTTGAAAAAAAACGGGCTCGACTGAAATATTGGAGTTAGTTGCTACTTAAGCTAATGTTTAAGTGCGTCTGGGGGGAGGAATATTCTGACATATATTGTGTTTGGTGGAAAGGACATGCATTATCTTTCCATTGCTTTCTTTCCTTTAAAAAAGTGAGAAAGTAGAACGTTTTTATGGAACAACTTTGCATTTATAGGCATAGTGTGGGGTTTTTTTCATGTTCACACACGCTGTAATTGTGTGCCAGTTAAATTAGCTTCCTAAATTCTGAGTAGCAGAGGTTGTGTTTTCATAAAATGTTAGTTCCAATTCCTTTTTTAAGTAACTTTTGTGCCACTCAACAAAACTGCAAAGGGAACACATGGAGCTTTAAGTAATTTTTTTACCTAAAGTCCTTTATAGATGGGCTATAAAAGCACATTGTGTAACATAATAAATTGTATGGAAAGGGACCGAATGTTTTTCTAGTAGGAAAAAAAAAAGCATTTTCGTGATCTGTGTAGTATGTGTATATATATCCATATGGCATATTTTTAATCCTAGTTACTTACTTAATTGTTCTTTCAGTTCCTGTGTCATATGTCAAATTTTAATACTTCAGTGAGGACTATGTCTACTGTGGAAAATTCTCTTGCTGTTTAAAGTCAATTGGCATTAAAAAAAAAAAAGTTAAAACTATAAAGAAGCGTCTGTTCCACATTTGACCCTGGAGATTTTTATTAAAAGGTGTTACAAAATGAAATGGTCCTTTCCTTTTGTTACAATAATTTCTAGAGACATATTTTTGTAAAAAACTTCCTTTTCCCACCTGAAAGCTTTATGTGTGCAGAGTGCATGTAAATCACCTCTATGAAATGTGAGTCTCAAAGTAAGATGCAGAGAACCAGAGGGCTGGGAGAAAAAAAAATAATCAGCCTCCCCTCCTGTTCCATAAAAATAGTTTCTTTGTGGGCTTTGTCTCCCTGAGAAACTTCCTGATACTTGCATACTCTGTCATGTGTAATTGGATTGTAGCTCTTTCTGAAGACTGTTTTCTCCTCTTGACAGCATGGGGTAACCTTGGAAATGTTCTCAAGAGCCAGAGCAAGATTTCTGAAGCTGAAAGCGCCTATAGAAATGCCTTGTATTACCGCAGCAACATGGCTGATATGCTTTATAATTTGTAAGTATGTGTGGCTTTCCTGGGATTGAATTGTCTATGAAACCTGTTGTGAATAGAGCTACTGGTTTACTTGCTGGAAACGGAGATGATGTTATTTGTTGCTTTGTAATAGTCACTTCATTAACTGTGCTCCTTAAACGATGGGGTGGACAGGATTTTTTTCTTGGTCATCATTATTGTATATTCATGTAATTGGTATGGACAAGGTAAACTTACTAATCTGTTTGCTTCAAAACAAGAAAAAACCCCTGCTAAACTAAGCAAAGTAGCAATAGATGAGCTGTGAGCTGGAGCCCTCCATCTGTTTGAGACTCAATTAAATTGTGAGATGTCATTTAGACTTCTCTTTTAAGTCTGAATAACACTTGGTGAGCAGAGTGGTTGTAACCACTTCCGAGCATAGGCCAGTACCCTTCCATTAGCTCCAGAGGTCTGGAATGTTAAAACAGCAAATTACTTTTCTCCTGTGACTGACTTCAGAGCAGCATAGGTTAAATAAAGTTTAATTATTTGAACCCTGTTGTAGGTGAGTAAGAGGATAAATAGCATGAGCATCAAAGTAACTATTCGTCATGGGAAAAGATTTCCCATCTCATTAATGCACCGAATCATGAAGACAGAAGCAAGCATTGTGCCAAGCTTTGCACTGAGGTGGGTTGGTGCTGTGTGTCCCATGAGGGAGGGACTGATTCCTGGCCTGTCCCAGCTGGGCATCGTGCCTGTGCCCCACTCAGCACTGCTTGTCCTGTTGGCCCTGGCCCTTCTTCCCCCTCATGCCATGACCCAGCCAGCACAAGCCCTCAGAGTGGGGTTCTGCTGCATGACAAGTTGGTCATCTCCCCCAGCCGTAACCTTTTGTCTTGTGATGTGTGTGGAGGACAGAATCCAAGTGACTGCCATTCGATAGGTACCCATTTGAGAATAATATCCTGCATGCAGCAGAAAAGTGTGACTGTAAGATAAAATGTGCAAAAACTGCATTCAAATAGTAAGCCTCTTCACATCAATCAGTCAATCAAAAAATAATGTTCCGCCTATAAGTCCAGTTTAAAATGAGTGCTTATAATACATGAAAATTAAGTTTACCATAGTAGTATCTTTTACTAATTTTTTCCTTGTTTAAAAAGGAAGAAGTTGACCATTTCATTAATTTGCTTTTCAGTTAAGCAAATGAATTGAATTAACGAGACTCAAAATAATTTAATGATAGAATTCCCATTCCAAAATGAAATGCGTATTCCATAATGTGTGTATTTTTACTAATCATTAAGTTGCACACATACATGTATTCACAGAATTTCCCTCGCTGTTAGGCAGTGAGGAGTATGAAAAACATATTTTTAAGAGGAGTCTTCTGCTCACATTTAAAAAATAACCTCTGAACCCAGCAGAAGATTATATGAAATAAAGTGACAAGATTGATACATGTATATTTCCTATATGCTATCATTTTGCAGGTGAAAATTATAATGGTTAATTTTTTATATGCCTGTACAGTACTTTTTGTCTCTTACTGTGTTGTAGAGAGAAGCTGAAGTTAATACCAGGGTAAGAAGAGGAAAGGGGGTTGGATGATAAAGACAGACACAAAAGAAATCAGATTTCAGTCTTTTTGCTGTTCTCAGAATAAGCTGCTAGACTTCCAGTTTTCCATTGATACACAAAATATATGTCTATAAACCTTCATCTCTGTTGAACAAAAAAGTTTTTGAAATTCTACTGAATTTGTATGAAAGGATTTTAACTAAAATGCTGGTTGGAATATGGAATATATAGGGCATAAGAAGTAAAGTTTAATTCTTTGCCTTTCTACTGCTACATTGAATAAAATAGAATCCCTTATTTTTTAAAGAAGCTTTACAAAACCTCCAGTTATGCAACTGTAGTTGAAAAAGCTTGCATAATTTTTTCTTTTTGTAGGCTTTTTCAGTGTTGGATGCTTCAATATCCAGCATGAAAAATAGATGGTAAATGAGGTTCCTTTGCTATTACACAAGTGAATCAATTCTTTTAACTACAAATCCTCAAGAATTCCTTTGCAAATTAAACCCATCCTTGGCATGTAGTTCTGTGGGAGCCTTTTACAAAAATCTTCTGTCTTGGTTTTGAAAGACAGTTGTCTGCCAGGGAAAGCTAGACCTTCCCTTGGAATGGAGAATGTAAACCCCCTTCCCCCCAAATTATTATAATTTTGCAGTTAGGGGCTTTCAGGCAAAGATATGGGAATAGGAGAAACAGTTCTTTACTAGGAATATTAAAAACAAAGAAAATACAACTGTAGGAGTACAAAAAAACAAGCAAGGTAGCAAACAAAGATCCTGGAAAATACCCTGACAGAGTCAGGGATATGACCTGGCACCCTGGTTGACAGGGTGTTCGCAGCAGTCCAGATAAGTCCTCCTGGAATAACAGATGTGGTTCTGTGGAGTAGAGATGGTCCTGTGGAAAGTTCAGTGGTGATGAGATGGGTCAGGTCTTCCTCTGGGAATCCAGTGGAAAAACAGGATACCTTGTGTCCTTCAGGCCCAGTTTTTATCTAGCTAGGAACAGCTGGCTCCTCCTACACTGTGTGGTGGAACATCTCACAATGGGATGATGGAATGTGTCATGTCATTGGTAGGCCCTAATGGCCTCTTATCAGAAGATGTCCCCCTGGAGGTTGGAGGGGTGGTGAAAGAGATAAGAAACACTGTCCCACCTGGTTTTAATGGCTGGGCCGTTATCAGAAGGCATCCACTCCCTCCCCCTTGCAGTTATAAGAGAAGGATAAAACATCTCCAAAATAAACAGCTTTCAACAGATGAAAGAAAATACATATTTTTAGGTTATCTAAGCCACTCTGTAATGGAAAACTGTGTTTTATATGTGCTTACAGGAGACCAGTCAGTTTTGCTGTTTCTGGTTTTCAGTATGTGCCTTTGAAACTAAAACAATCACTCCATAGAACTCCAGGGGAAAAAAAGTATCTTTACAGTTATTTAGAAGCATCTATGCCTCAATATTTGATGCAAATTAATTGGCATGTGCAGCTTAGTGTTCACTCACAGCAGTAAAAAGTCCAAGTGCTTTCTGCTCAAGAACGAATTATTAAGGTTTAACTCACAATTTTAATGGATAACAATCAAAGAGAGAAAATACATAAACAGAAGTGCTTGATCTCTTTCCTTCTTTTTCAATAAATTGAAATGTGAGGTTAGCTTAGAAGTTGACAACATCCAAAGAATTTAACAGACTAGATGAATGGCTGAATTCAGTGCTGTATTTTTGGTTTTTGACTTATAACTTATGGCCCTGAGTTACAGCTGCTTTTGCCATTTAAAAAAAAAAATTAAAATGCATTAATACATAACTACATAAATCTACATTTGAAGGCTTGCCTGATTATGAACATTTTATATTTGTGTTCTCAAAGCTAGGTAGCCCTGCTGATTTCAACTATATTTCATAGAGAAGTAAATCAGTGTAAAATGACCTATTTTTATCTGCCTTTTTTTGAGTGAGAAAACCATGTATTTTGATACTGTGAAGTATTAGGGACAAGGACAGAACTGTAGAGAAATTATAGTTTATCCTTTCAAACAAGGCAATGTTCAGTAGATTAAAATCAAACTATTTTAGTTTACTTTTGCTTTTCAGCCTTTGTTACCTTAATGATTATAAAGCTTGTGACTTTTTTGTATTGTTTCAAATTGCTTATAATTAGTGTTTCAAGTAATTTTTTTTATCAGTTAAAAGACAGTTTTGCATATATTATTTCGCTTGTGTTTAGGCCTGCCTCTGCTTAGAGTATTCTTTTGTCATCCACATTAGTATTCTATATTACCTTGAGTTTCTCATGTTCTCAATCTGACATAGATATTGAATATTCCTTTAAAATTATACTAATTGCTTGAAATGTTGTAATTTTGGAGCATGCAGTGTCCTGTAAAAGATTATTTTCTAGCAATCAGCCATCCCCTTTCTTCTTTCCTGAATTATCTCATTTTGCCTGTACTGGTATAGGACTCTGCGTACAGGTTTGTTATTCAAATAATTTATTTTCTTTCAATAAAGTTGGATTATGAATTTCCATAAACTTTACATTGGAAAACTTAGGGTATTATATTAATAAATGTGGAATATTTTTAATGTTTCTGTTAGAAATTTCAGCCACTATTGAAGACTTTCTATCCTAGATAGAAATATTTTAATTTCTATCCTAGGATTGAAATATTTTACAACCAAAGTTTAACTCTGCATCCTTAGGTAAAAATCAATGTAAGCAAAATTCTTCCTTGTCTGTTGTTGTTAGAGAATATGTTGGAAATTGTGTTCCCTGCCTTTTAAGGATGCTGGCATGAAATGCTCCTTATCAGAGATAAAAATTCTAAAAGCAGGCTGACTTACAAACCTGTGCTGTACCGTCGGTGAACCTTCCCCAGACAGAGTTCCTGCAGCATCTACCTAGTAGGAAACAGGTCAAGGTTATGGTTCCTCTTCCTTGGTAGCCCAGAAGTTTTTATCATTCAGGATGTTGAGGTAAAAAGCAAAGAGGATGTGTCATCTGGTGTCTAAGTACTTGGTTATTGTTTTTCTCAGTTGTAAATGCAAACTTGTTGCAAACCTGTCTGGCCAGCTAGTTCTTCCTCTGTCAAAGATGGCAGCTAAAATTTGTGTCTTGCTGTAACCAAAGATGTCTTGATAAAATCTTGCTGTGTTGTCAGACTGGCTCTTGAGGTAGCACTCAAAGGTCACTTAGGTGACTTGTGATTTCCTGCAGTGGAAAACTCTGCTCTGGGACACTTTGTAGGGCCTACATGAAGTACAGATATTTTTCAAAGTCATATTAGAAGTGAAAGGCATTCAGTGACCTAGCTATTCAATTACATGTCTCAGTATTTGAAATTGTGGGCACTTATAGTCCTTACATAAACTTCCACCATTTTATAAAATTAGGAAAATAATGGTTTGCGTCTGCCATTTAGTTTCAAGAAAGACCCCTCTTGTAGGAAGTTCTGTCCAGGTCTTTATCTATATTGACTGTTGGGTCACATGAGAGGGAATAGGCATCTGGTTTGAGGGCTGCAGACATAGCCCAGGACTGTCCATTGTCCAGTGGAGTGAGAAAGAGTTGAAACAGTTGTGCTATTCCTCATCCTCATAGCAACCCTCCCTCTGTCAAGGAAACAGGGGTTCTACAAGTTGATGTAGTTCTGAAAAAGTAGTATTCCCAACCAAACTATACCAGTAACAGAAAAAAAAAAAAAAAAAAAAAAAAAAAAAAAGGACTATATTTGCTGACCAATTTACTTGCATTTGGGAAGCTCTTCTCCAGATCTGAGAGAACATAACAGTTTTACTGTGCTGTCTTGAAAGACTAGAGGTTGTTTTGGGGGTGATGGTTTAGTTTTGATTTTGGGGTTTTTACTACTGGAGTGATAGGTTACTTAGTGAGTTCTGCAAAGGAAATGGTTATTCTCTATATGTTTGGGTTCTTATTGATTAAAAAAGTATGTTTTGTGGTAGCATCCATACCTACCTTTCTACCCCCTAGTCTTGCAAAAGACAGCAAAAGGGTTGCCTTAGGCAAAGCACATCTGCTCTTGCTGTGTGACTGGAGACACATCTGTGTGGGGAATAAAAGAGGATTTTCTTCCATTCTTTCTTTGTTTCCCAGTGCAGCATTTAGGTAGATATAGTCCTTTGTGATAATCCCACCTGAAATCAATGGGATAAATGTAGCTTGAGGCCCAGAAGAACCACTGTAGTGGTAAAGTAATAGCTAACAGCCCTGTATTAGTTGTTATAAACCAGTAAGCAAAATCGATTAAACTATTTCAATGTTGTACCTGGGTTGAAAATGTTATAAATATTTCACTAACACACATTTACTTTGACAGTTACAATTCCTGTATCGTACTTGGCCAATTTATGCCAGTTTTAGTCACTGAGGAGTTTGCTTTGTAAGCAGACCAGCTGACTAGAATGGAACTACCAACAGGAAGAAATTATTATGAAACTTTAGAAAGACCATAGACCATCTACTGCTTATTTATGTTCTGTGACTGCCTTCTGGTCTCTGGAAACATTTTTGTGCCATTAGTACTTAGTGACTTTCTGTCAAAACCAAAGCAGAGGAGGAAGACAGGAAGATTTTTCATTGTTGGTGAAGCAAGATAGGTTAAAGTTGGCAGCTTAAAGAGCTCAGGAAGGTTGTAAACATCTTGTTTGCGAGGAAGTGTTTTCCTGCATGAACTAAATGAGGAATTCTATGTACAGAAATGATGTGCAGCATTTCTGGATAGTCAAAACTTACTTCTCTTTTTTTTTTTTTTCTTTTTTTTTCCTATTTAAAAAACAGGATTCTGAGCCACTTCCTAAAAGTCACTTGGAGAAGCTTGCTACTCCTGCAAGCAGTCAGCACATATCCTCCGTTTCATAAATTATTGTAAAAGTAGCTAGAAGTAATGCAGGCAAAAAAAAGAAAAAAAAAAAGAAAAGAAAAGAAATCCTGTTGTAAGGCTCCAGAATCTTGTTACTTACGATAGTTAGAACTCGTCTACTAATTAATCCTAAATTAATTCATGGACAGCTTATAACTGTCCACTGTGTGTCCTATGGTTTAAGTAGCTTTTTCTTTTCCAAGTAATTTTATCTTCATGTATTTCACAGAATCAAAGAATGTTTAATATTGGAAGGGACCACAGTAGGTCATCTGACGCAACCTCCCTGCTCAAACAGGGTCATTCCATAGCACATGGCACAGGATTGTGTCTGTATGATTTCTGACTAACTCCAGTGAGGGAGACTCTACAACCTTTCTGGACAATCTGTTTCAGTGTGTGGTCAACCACACAGTGAAGATCTTCCTCATGTTCATTTATTCTTTCATGGTTCTTGTCTTACTAAACTATAGAAGCCACATTTTTCCAGTTATGTCAGTAAACTGTCTTTGCAGAGAAGTTGCATATTTCATTTAACATTTTTATTTGTCTGCCTTACAACTGGGAAGGTGAGCTGGAGAGAATAATAAGTATTGGAGGTATCAACTTGAAGCAACTGTTCCTGCATTTTGGTTTTTTGTGGGGGCATTTTTGTAGTTAGGCTTTTTTATTTAGTTAGTTAGTCATTTTTACTAACTTTAGAAAATTAAAAGTGCCAGAAAGACTTTAAGGTCTTCATGCAAGTTTATCACTTGAACTTACTCTTGTATCAAGTATCCTTACTTCAAGGATGTTCTTTCCTTTGTTCATCCTTGAGTAAGGAAAAAGGAAGGCTTTATGTCTTTGTAACTGCAAAAGTTAGGTACATACTCTACATATGTCAGCTGCTCTGCTCCACATCTGGCTTATGTCCAGTGCTTCTTAGTGTATTGGTGCCTTTGTGGTCCTTCTGCTCCTTCTACCCTTTGCAAAAAGTCTCCAAAGAGCAGTTATCATTTTGCAGTGTAAGCAAAGAAGTGAAAGGCGCGTCAAGAACAGATCTGCTCCTGGTTGTGGTGGGCACTTCCTTATACAGCCAATTGCCCTGGCCACTCGGAGGGGTGAGATACTGGAACTGCAGTGCCTGCAAACGTGTGAACTCCAGGTGAGGGATGTTCTTCCACTGCATCTACAGAAGACAGTTTTTTCTGTTTAATCTCAAACTAGAACTGGACACTCATAAATCTAGTAATGTTTGTACAGCCGGAAGCTACAGTGAAAACTAGTGGTCAATCAGGACCAATTTCACAAGGAGAAGATACAGTTTCATGCCTTGGTAAGATTATATTCTTCTCTTTCTTCTCCCAAACTCATAACAAATACAAATAAAATACTTATTATTACATGGAATTCAGCCCTCAGTCATTCATCTGAGCTGCTTGGGTTATATATATGGGAGAGGCACACACACTGACAGTTAACAGAACAGCTTTTAAAAGAAAAACATCTTTTGGAAGAGAAGTTAAGAAGAAACGCACCTCAAAGTCTCAGGTAATAAATCAAAAGTGTCAGTATTACAGCATGTAGTGAATGCAAAAGATTAATTTATAATAATTGCAAATAAAAGTTCTTTTAATCACAAAACACAATTGTTGTATGCTTACCAAAGTAATTTGTTTTGGTGAAGTTGACCAATTATTGTATTACTTCTCTCAATATGTTACATTATTTATTTCAGAACTAAAATAAGAATGGAATTTCTTAGATAAATTATTTCAAAATTGTATGTGAGAATGTTTTTGCTTTTTAAAAAATTAGGAAGCAGCTTATAAATGTCAGACCATGCACCTAATTTTCTTCTGTTGATTCTGCTACCAACAGCAAACAGGATCAAAGTACCATAATTAATCTTCCTTGAGGTAGGGACAGTGTATAAAATCTTTTAGAGTAAACAAAATTCAACTTCTAGAGAATTTAGAAAATGTTATTTCTATCCTGATGATCATACCTCTTGCCATTTGCAAGGTACTTGACAGTAGTTACAAAATGCCAAAAAGTATCCTGAATGAATTCCCTCATTGCGTGCTTTACTGCAAGTACCTACTAAATATAAGTATGTTAAATGTATGTTAATATTAAAAATTATTTACTATCCAATCTGAATTTTATTGGGAAATGGTTTTAAAGTGAGGTCATGTGATACCGACAGGACAGTATAGAAGAAAAAGAGGATATATTCCTCAATTCTGTTAAATCCTAACCCAGTGACAAGAAGCAAACAATATAGATCGTGACTACTTTAGCTAATTTCCCTTCTCTTTTCATCCCTAGAAGTTTACTGGTTTAATTAAAAAACTTTACCTGAGATGTCAGAGGGAAATAAAATCTTCTCTTCTCTGATTTGAGACTGGAGATAAAAGAATTCCAAACTCTTTGCAGTTCAAAAAGCTATCAGCAGATAAAAGCATAGAGGAAGAAAAGAAAATTGCTGTAGGTTAGGGAAGCTACAAATAAATATGGCACCACTTCCACCTTCGAGGAAGAGCAGTGTTTTCTTGGATATTTTGAGTTATATGACAAGGGGTGTTTACCCCTGGATACTGAGGTCTGAGTCTCCACTCTGAAATGACTAATTTTTAAGGATTTTTAAATCATTCTGGTTTTAATATATTTGTATATGCTTTTTTCAGTCTTCTGAAACTTTGTAAAACTAGTGCTTTGGGCCTTCATTTAGGCATACAGTGTACATTCATGTCAGTGATGTCCAGACCACTTCTCAGAAATTTGTGGGTGCCTGGTATAAATTGTAATTCAAAATTGTGCTTGTCTTAAAAGCTAAATTAAAGCCCATCTATTTTAAAACTGGAAGTATTCAGTATAATTTTTAATACCTCTTCAGTTAGAAAATTTGTTCAGAGTATAAGGAATACTGGAAAAAATAGAACTGTTGCAGTGCTTAGCTGTACAGTGAGTAATCTAGTGAAATTGCTCAACGAGGGGAGTCCTTAACACATGAAGGGCTGGGTGCTTAACTTTATCATGTATTTGAAAAAGAACTGCCTATTTCAGGTCAAGACAGGATGCCAGGCTAATCATTAAGGACTTACAAATACCTCCATCATGTTCTATATGCTTTAAAAAGTCTTGCAGGCTAACATTTTCTCAACTGAGTAAATTAATTTCCTCGTATCCAAGAAAGCCAAAACTATTCTGTTTAACATCTGCTTTGTTAATGCTATATGGATGGACCTGATGTCTATGAATTCATCTTCATACATAGAATAATTTTCATACTGAACTGTTAGTGAGTGCTTATATCTCTGAAATACCAGTAAACATATTTTTGCTTGTTGCCCAATGTTTGTTTTCAGTATTTGTTTTCCAATTACTCTTTGTAGTAACCTCACTCCTCACTCTTCCCCCCCACCCCCCCCCCCCCCTTATGCAGAGGATTACTACTTCAGGAAAACAGCAGGTTTTCAGAGGCATTGCATTACTACAAACTGGCAATTGGTAGCAGACCCACACTAGCTTGTAAGTATTTTAACTATACAAGCTTGTATATTATTGATTATAGTTTTCATAGAAAATGTTCTATTCTTTAATAATACTTTTTTTTTTTTTTCAGAAGCTTTTCAATCAGAAAGCAAAAGGTGAAATTGGGCCCTTGAAAGCAGTTTATTAGTAAAAGTGGAAGTTATTTATTAGTAAACAACTAGATTTAATGTGGTACAAGTAAGAAGCAGATAATGTATTAACACATCAGAGCACTACTAGAACTTAAAATGCTGCTGATCTGGGGTGTTGAGCCACAGATACTACTGCCCAAATTTTCAGTCTTCTGTTTTCTGTTTCTTACAGCCAGTTCCTAATATTTATGTGAGTGAATAGTACAGATATTTTTGACGTCCTTTCATTTTTTTCTTTCTTGCCTAAGGAAAATGGAGAATAATTATTTAGGTGTTGCCAGTAATAGGTTCCAAAATTAAGTCCTATTTGAGATGGCTGACACTTTTGTGCCTTCAGTATTAATCTACTCTGTATGTATATATGTTTTTATGTATATGTATTTTTTTGTAACACTTCAAAGAGTGGTGCTATATGCTTTATACAGTCCTAAAAAGAGGAATTAAATGGACCACCCTGCCTAACCAGTGACTCCTTCCCTCAGTCTTTATAGTCACCTTCTTCTTCCCTTGCCTCTGAACTTTTACCTTTTATATGCTGACTTATGTTACATGTTCACACTCATACCAGTGAGTGCTCTATGTTATTCAAAAACCAAATTAGATAACCATGGGATCTCTACCAGATACTACTGATAGTATTTTAGAACTGAAACAGAAGATATAGCATAATAGAACTCCATTGAAAGATAACATTTTTTTTTCCCCTCTTCACAGCTGCCTATTTAAATACTGGCATCATCCTGATGAACCAAGGGAAGACAGAGGAAGCCAGAAGGACTTTTATGAAGTGTTCAGAGATCCCTGATGAAAATCTGAAAGATCCTCATGCTCATAAAAGCTCTGTTACCAGCTGTCTTTATAACTTAGGAAAACTTTTTCATGAACAAGGGCACTATGAGGTAAGATTCCAGATTTGTATATAATATATTTATAAAACCTTCATATACAAATAATATGTACTGCTTCCACCCAGACTTTAAAAATGTATCACATACATGAACTGATTGAATTTCACCAGATCAGGATTACCATTCTCTACAGAGAATATTTGTTCTCTACAGCCACTGGTGTAATGCTATTAATTAGCAGCATGGTAGTCTCATGTCAGAGTCAACATTAGCAGTGGTCACATCTGATATGTGTTAGTGTAGTGGTTTTAATTTAATAAAACCAGGCAGAAACACTAATTAATGTAGGGGTTTAGTGTTAATATTTTTGTGGGAGGGAGAGATTAGGAGAAAAATAAACAAAGCAGGCTTAAGCTTAAAAATGAACAAAAAAATGGTTTTATTAACACACACTAAAAGAATAGAAGAAAAAAAAACTAAAACAGAATGAAACTTTAAAAATACGCTTCTTTCCTCTTACAAACTATTAACTTTCTTGTTGAACAACACAGAAAGACACAACTTAGGATTCTCAGTCAGTTTCACTACTACACATTATTTTAGGAGAAGAGTCCTAAGATCTTTTATGATGATGTTTGCTACAAGACACAATAGTCCAGTGCTGTCACACATCTGCTGCTGCCCGGAGTTTTCGCAGACTGTGATGTTCTATCCGCAGAGCTTCTCAGTGTATTTGGGTTATTATTTACAAATACTTCTTCTTATCTAAAATTATCTTTTTCTCAAAAGGCTGAGACCTCCTTTTCTGACCCAGGAGTGGGGGCTTGCAACGTTCCCAAATAAATCTCTATTACACCGGTCCTTAATTTTGATTAGAATAACATTCAACCCAAAAATAATACTAAGAATGCTGCTTAGAACAGTTCATTTCTTCATAATTTACCTTAGAAGAGTCCAGTTAAAAATGTCCACTTCTTCAATCCTATTCCAGTATTATTAGTTCTTTCACTTCTCATCTAACTGACTTCATGCAGTGTCTGTTCTATATCTATGTACCTTCTGTTTTCTTCTTTCTTCTTTCTCTCAAGGAAGAATTGTGCTTTAGAAGTTCTGTATTGCTAAGAAAGGGTTAAATTTTTTTGCCCGTACTTGCAAAGCCACGTGCACACGCTGAGCTGGTAGAAGAAACCGGCAAATGTCTCTTTTTCCACCCCTCAGCCTCATCTAAGGCAGTCCAGCTCAAAGTTGTTACAGAGCTGCAGGCTTGCTTTCTCCGCTGCCAGCGGTGATTAAGCTGGGCCACGTTTTGGCCCCTTCTGCCGTGGTCTGAGCACATGGCCCCGCACTGCCGAGCTGCAGCTGCCCCTCTCCCCTCCCAGCAAGCAAGAGAAAGGGGCTCAGCCGGTTTAACCCTTCCCCGTGCAGGCAGCGGCCCCCAGACCCCCGGCCCGGCCGCTTAGAGAGGCAGCAGAACCCGACACGGCCGGGCCCGGCCCGACCTCACGGCAAGCCACCGAAGCAGAAGAGTGGGCAGTCTCAGCAGATTAGTTTTAAATGTTCCTTCCCAAGTCACACTGACAGTTCTCATTAGTCAACTTAGCTGTCAATATCCCAGCCTGCTTTCTGATAGGTCCTTCTCCTCCTCCCCCAACTTACGTCGCTGTTAGGGCAGGAAAAAAAAAAATTACATTTCTCTATATCTAGAAAACAAAATTGTGCTAACCTATGATAGTTAGTTCATTGGTTTTGGCTTTGTACCCATAGCTGGTATGCAACGATAAAACCTGATTAAAGGCCAGACAATCTAAAGTGTAGAGGCATTATAATTCAAAACACACTAAGTTCATCTTTAGCAGGAAAAGTGCAATTATGCTTGCATTTAAGTCTCCAAAATTAAGACCCAGTTGAAATAATTTAAAACTTTGGTGATTGAAAATATCTCACTGTGTGTTATTTTCAAATAACTTGACCTAAGTGCTAAAGTGGATTGGATATTTTTAATGTAACAATAGACTGCACCCAAGCCATCCCATCTCAGTTAAACATTCATCTGTGACTGTTGTGATTCCTCTCCATTTTCCCTGATGAGCTTAACTGAAGCCTGACATTCACTTGAAGTTTGACCTTTAGCAGTATTTGAAAGAAATTCGTTCTCTCTTTGCATTGTCAGGTGTACTTCAGAGCAGGAGTTGTGAGTAATTTTGATCCATGTAAAGTATTCCTGGCCGTGACAGTTATGTTGGCCGTCTAAGATCAGGCATGCACAAGCTGGACAGATTCCCTTGTCATCTGTCTGCTGCATCCACCTCTGTCAGATGGAGTTACTAATTGGTTAAAACACAGACAGCTAATGCATATATAGAGAGAGAACAGCAGCATGTTGTCTGCACAGCCGATAGAGAGCAGAGTTGGAGCTCAATACCTGCAAGATACAAAAGCTTTTAAGAATATAAAACTTCAGATTTCTTCCTGGTGGTCATCATAAGCTGTGACTGTTTGATGCAGAGCTAACAGGCTGACCAGCTAGCGTTCAAAGTGGTGGATGACTGTGTGATCAGGTAATTCAAGGCACAGTGTATTTGCAAAGGAATTCCAGGTTTGGCTTTCTTGACTTTATAGTGCATCTCATCCTTTCTGTGGAGCAGGCTTCAGTTGTGGGACTTAGGCTTTGTTATTATTTGGCAATAGACAATGATTTCTTTATTTTTAGATCACTTAATGTAGTTAATCATCAGAGTGTCATTTGTCTGCAGTTCAATAATACTCTGTATTCTTTGACAGCCTATAGAATTTTATGTTCATAAACTCATCAGTCATTAAGAAGTATAAAAAAAAAGTCCTTGTTATTTTTTCCTGGAAAAGAAGTTGCAATATTGGAACTAACTTGATCTCTTCTCTATAAGCCTCACTGAATTTGATAAAAACCTTTTCAAAAGGAGAGATTTTGCACTTTCTGTGGCATTTTTGATGCCGATGTGTTTTCTCTATCCCTGCACCTTTCATTTGGGAAACGAAGATAGTTTAGTTTTACTTTATATGTGAAAAGATGCTTTTTAAGTTGGTGTTTTTCCACCTGTGTGTGTCTTTTCAGGAGGCCCTTATGGTTTACAAGGAAGCAATACAGAAAATGCCAAGGCAGTTTGCACCACAGAGCCTATATAACATGATGGGTAAGTGCATTGTTGGTGATTCAGAATGATATTTGAGGAGTCAGGTTGAAAACAAAAGACCTTATCCAGGCAACTGATGCTCAAAGTAATGGGCTAATAAAACCCCAAAATAATTACCTTCAGTACAAGCCAAAACTAGGTTCAGAGCTTAAATGCTGGCAACTGCAATGCCGGATAAGGTACAATAAATGATGAGACTGTTAGACACTGGATGCTTTTAAGAGTGTCAATGTAGCAATTTTACATTTAGAATGTGTAGATTAGTGTTTTCTTTGTCTCCAGAATATCTCATCCACTACTTTGGAGGCCCTATGTGTCCACATGTGTGTGGGTGTTAAATGTTGAAATGCCTTGTAAATCAACAAGGTGTTCAAACAGACCCACAGAGATAGTTGTATGTTTTTATTTAGGTTGTGCCAAAAACTTACTTCCAGCAGATGTACTTTGGTTTAGATGTCTACAATGAGACAATTTTTTTTTTTTTTTTTTTTTTTTTTTTTTTTTTTTTTTTTTTCCCCCTCCCCCGGACCAGCTATCTGTCCTTCAAAATTTTAGGAGTTCTTTGAGCACTGCAAAACCCCATCAGTTTATCTGTGACATATTTTTTGTTTAACTTCAGTTCCTCTTATTATTCATTGCATTTTTATATGGAATACATTAAACAGATAAAAGAAAAAAATGAATTATTACATATAGTACTCAGATCTGAAAACAAGAGGGCTGGTTCTTATTGTTCCAGAGATGCTTGTAAGTGGAATCTCTTTCAAATCTCATGTGTTTCTGCTAAGCAACCTCAGTGTTTGGCCCAGTACTCTCTTGTTTGGGATAGAAAAGGATGTAAGAACCTTTGCTTTAAAGTAGTTCAAAGTGGAACAATTAAAAATTTCTGTGGAAACAATGAGGATCTACAGAAAGCATATGGGGTTTTGTGTGGTTTCCCCCTGCCAAAGCCTTGTATACACAGGAATGTATTGGTTGATACTAATTGCTTTTACACAGTCATTGACTACTTATTCAGGAAAGGCATCTTTTATTAGAACCTTACAAGTACTAGGGCACAAGGAAAAGTAAAATTGTAACTGATGCTGTATGTTTGAAAAATGTAAATTCTAGATTAAGTAGTTCTCTTGCCACAGTGACCAAGTATCTAATGTCAATTGATAGTTGCTTCTCCCTGAACACTAAGCTTTACCAGATTGATGCCAATGGCTAAAATCCATAAATTGCACAAACTGATTATTACATATATTTTTGTTCATTGTCAGTCTTAGTGAAATTATTGTTTTATGAGCTTTATTTGTTATCATTTGCTGATCAATTTGGTGATAGTATCAACAGTCACCAATGTGGGAATTAAATCTCTCCCTACTATCGGTGTCCTATAGTGCCTACTAAAATACTGCAACGTTTCAGCAAATTCTCTGAAGTTTGACTGCCCTCTTTCGTGTAGATAAATTTTTCGTAATTCTGATAAAAGTGGTCCTTGGAATACAAAACTGGAAAACATGAACCAGTGCTGTTTCTGCATGTAATTCTTATCCCATTGCAAAGCAGATTGGAGCTACTCTTTTTCTTTTCCAATTAATAGATGCTACCTTTAAAACCACTATGACCTATGAGTTTTTTCAGATTTTTCCCTTTTTTTGGTTGCTTTTTTTTAGGTTCAGGAGGCCTTTCTTAATTTCCTTTGCAAGCACAGTCAGTGATGTCCAAGTTCACTCAGTTCGTGGGGTTTGCATTTTTTAACTCACAAAACCACAAAGACTAGCTTAGTCCTTTGCCCAGGCTTGGATCCTGCTTTACTTCCTCCCTTCTCTCCTTAGCCCATAGTCTAGCTTCTGCTTCCTTTAAGCTGCTGCCAGCACTTCATAGATGTCCTGGCGGCATAACAAGACTCAGTCAACCAAGTGTACCTTAGCTCCTTGTGGAGCTCTGAGAATTTCAACTTACCATTAACACAGCTTGTTTTAGTATTTTAGTTGCTGTTGTGATGGCAGCTTGCAGGAAAGATAGAGCTTGCTTCACACTGGTTGCTGAAGTGTTGCTTGTAGGTTATGCCATAGAGGCAATCTTAAGAGGTTACCTAAAGTTGGGTAGTGACTTGAATAGAATGCAATGCAGCTATATTAACATGACTCAGACTGATTTGTTCAAAGCTGTCCTGGATGTGTCGACATAAGCCTACATGCCTGCATTTAGTCTTTCCTACTTGAGATGATAAGACAGAGCTAGGTAGCTATGCTTCTTTATAGTGTGGAAAGAAAACCATACCTCTGGGGAATAATGACGCCCTTCTGATTTAGACATCTATTTATGATTATACACATAATCTCTGAAAGCATACTTCTCTGAAAGGAGCTGAGATGACTAACTTAGACTTAGTAGCTTGAGTTGGGTGAGATAAATCCTAAATACCTTTTCAGTCTTCTCTTTGCTTTCAGTGTGACAGTAGAACAAGGCAACCACATCCATTATCAGGAGTGCAACCGCTTTGCAGCTCATACGCTGTCACTGAGTATCAGAAGGCTGCCTGGAGTGTTTATTTCTGTTTTGATGTTCAAGACAAAATTATAAACATGTTCGCTATAACACTTTCTTTGATAAACAGCATTACATAAACTTGTCTGACCACTTCTTGCCTTTAAATGGGAGACTAGAGGAACTGAGATAGTCCAGTCCTGTCTCATGTGCTTGCAACTGCATAAACATGACTGAGCTGTCCCTGCTCTTTGTATGCTCATTGCTGGGGAGGAAGGGGTAGAAACTGGGGAGTGCTCCCCATCTGCCTGGGAAGTAGCAAAAGGAAGTAGTCTTCCCCACCTCCTTAAATGTGGAAAAAGTCTTCACAGCTTATGAAATCCAAGAATAATTTGAGGATTATCTGATATGGTTGTTATTGGGATGAGTGTATTCCCAGGCTCTGGCAATCTATTTGCTTGATTGAGTGGCACACATATTGCTACATATTGGCATGTCATATGAGGAAACATTGCTTCCTCTAATTTTTAATAACTATTCATTCATGCAATTGAAGATTTTTTGGAAAGTATTTTTTCTCATGTATGATGTACGTGACTTACTTGAAAGAGAATAAACAGGAGATGAACTGTTTAAACTGAATCAGGTTTGAACTCCAGCACTCTGAGTGTAGTAGCATTAACACTCCAGCAGGGCTAAGCCTTTACCCCACTTGCTTTCCCTGTTTGTTTTACACTTCTTTTCCTGTGCTTGCTTCTATTGGCCTTTTGCTCTGGCATGCCCAGTGACTCATTCCTCTGGTGTGTCAGTCTGCCTGACAGACTCTCATCCTTTAAAACACTCTGTAATTTGCATCTCAATGGGAGAAAGAAGTATTGGGGCTCAAGAAGCACACATCTATTTGACTTCGCTTTTTTTTTCATGGTACAAAATACAGTACATTATCCAGCATCAGATATTCTAGGTTTGTGCATGTGAAAAAGTTGCAGGGAAGATTTCGGTCTCCTGTTGCTGTGATTTATTTTGCCAGGTGTGCAACAGCTCAGCTAAGGAAACCATATGTTTCTCTGGCATTTTATCAAGAAATAAAACTTTTCTTTTTTTTTTTCCTTAGGAGAGCCCAAAACAGCTAAAAATTGAAACTTTAAAACTAGAATCAAAATAATTATTCAACAAGATGTATAATGTTGGCTTGGTATTTATTTTCTGTATACCGAATTACTTTGATGTAAATTAAAAAGTACATGCTAAGGTTACACAGATTAATTTGCTTGGCATGGTAACTTGCATTACAAAGGAGAGAGTCTAGCTTAGCTGTATTAAATAGGTAATATATTCTGTTTAAAGTTTCAATTAAAGCCTGAGGTCAAAAGATAAAATTGTCCCTGTGGGATCTTGAACACTTTTATGCCAATATTAAGATTGCTGAAGGATCAGCCTCTGCTCTAGATGTCTTTTGCTTTCTTGGAATCTGATATTGTACAGTTGTTTGTATTACATTGCTTTTAAAACCACACAAGCCCACCTGCTACAGTAATTCATACTCCTGACAGTTAAGTGGTGTGGAGTGGACTGTGTGGAGGCTTTATTTTTAATACCAAACAATAACAAGGAAGATGGTGGGATGGCATTGTTTAGGTTTAGATTGGCAAGGTACTGTCATAAAGATAAATGTCTTGATTGCACTTCATCTGCCCTTGCTAACTAATATCTGAATGTCTATTTTCAAATTCACTTCAGGCACAGACCTACAAACATTTTTTATGAAAAATACAAGTCACAAAAAAGCTAACATTGCAGGAGTGAATACAGTTCAGGATGCACAAAGTTTAAGTTTCTCCTTGTGAATCTGCTGGATTGCACATGGACAGAAAACAAATCATTCATAAGTGTACAGTCCAGAAAAGGGGAGCCAGATTTTATATCTGGTGCAGAGGTTTGTATCATAAGTACAAAGGCTTAGCATGCAGAGAGACTTTCTGTGTTGATGATATAGCTATCACTTGATCATACTTGATCACTGGATTATACTTTTGGGCAGACGTGGCTGTTTCTGCAAACCTGTCAATATTGTTAAGGCTCCTATCCCATTCACCCCTTGCTCCCATTAGATGCTTTCTTATTGAATTATTTTGAAATAGTGTTTAGGACTCCAGGAAACCCTTTACTGTGCATGCTGAGCAACACTTAATTTATAAGATCCAAAGATGATTAATCTGCAAAATACATGCCCCACATTGTAACTTATGCAGAGTATGGTACCTGCACTAAGCTTTAGTCATCAGTGCACTTCCTATGCATCTCATGAAGTTTTACTGGTAATTTCTTACGAAGTCTACATTACAAGTCTGTTGGGTTTTTTTGGGGGGGGTTTTTTTTTGGGTTTTTTTTTTGTTTGTTTTTTTGTTTTTTTTTTCTTTTAAAACTAGCTTGAATGGGAAAAGGGTGGGTTTTTTTCTTCCATATCTACATTTTATTACATGTTCCATGGAAATAAGAATGGTGTTGTCTCCAGTGATTATGGAAATAAAATGCTGGGCTTCTGGGCTTCCTCCTCTCCCCCTTCCCACCCTCATTCTGATGCTTTAATCCTTCCCCCTCTGAGACTTTGCAGACTGTGGTAGTTTATATCTGGTGTCCAAAGCTAAGTAGGTAATGCTGCATCCAGCTGGCAGCCAGTGGTGTTCCGCAGGGCTCAGTATTAGGGCCAGTCCTGTTTAATATCTTTACTGATGATCTGGATGAGGGGATTGAATGCATCCTCAGTAAGTTCACAGATGACACTAAGTTGGGTTGGGAATATTGAGCTGCTGCAGAGCAGTAAGGCTTGCAGAGGGACCTGAACAGGCTGGATTGATGATAGGTCAAGGCCAATTGTATGAGGTTCAATAAGGTGAATTGCTGAGTCCTGTACTTGGGTCACAATAACCACAGGCGGGGGGAAGAGTAGATGGAAAGCAGCCCAGAGAAAAAGGACCTGGGGGATGTTGGTCACCAACAGCTGAACATGAGCCAGGGTGTGCCCAGGCATACTGGCTTGTATCAGAAATAGTGGCCAGCTGGACCAGGGAAGTTACTGACTATCTGTCCTCTGCACCGATGAGACCAGACTTTGAATCCTCTGTCCAGTTCTGGGCTCATCACTACAAGGAAGACATTGAGGTGTTGGAGAATGCCCAGAGAGGGGCAGTGGAGCTGATGATGGGTGTGGAGCACAAGTCCTACAAGAAACGGCTTAGGGAGCTGGGCATATTTAGCCTGGAGAAGAGTCAGGGGAGACCTTATTGCTCTCTTCAACTACCTGAAAGTAGCCAGCTGGAAGGTTGGTCTCTTCTGCCAGGCAACCAGCAATACAAGAGGAAACCAGAACAAGCTGTGCCAGGGGAGGCTGAACATCAGGAAGAATTTTTTCACTGAAAAGGTTGTCAAGAGTTGGAATGGGCTACCCAGGGAAATGGTGGAATCACCATCTTTAGAAGTGTTCAAGAAGTGACTGGTTGGATGGGACACTTGGTGTAATGATCTAGTTGAGGTGATGTTCAGTCGAAGATTGGACTTTGATTGATGTCTTTCTCAACCTAAATGGTTCTGTGATTCTATGATTCTAAGTATGAATCTTCAATCTGATTGCAGTGTCTCCTGTGTTTTGACTTTGCTTTGAGGCAATCAAGCTGGGTATGAAGGTAACAGCAGTGGATTGCTGGAAATGGTAATTGATTCAATGTTCAAGAGCATGTTTGGTTGAGGGGTTTTTTTTTCCCTGGTTCCCAGATTTTCTTAGTTTTATCTCTTTGGACTGTTGATCTACATTTTAATGTGAAGTGCTTGAGTTTTCTTAGGTAATAGTCTGAAAGCTGATTCTAAGGATGAAATGCATTTAAGCCCTGCATAAATGCAGGGGTTTATATGAAAATAAATATAATCATAATATTTGCAGACCAAAAATAAGGTCCAATACTGAAAATGGACTACAGGGATCCCAGTTAGTAGTAGTTTTGCATGATTCTAATGGAAAGTGCTTCAATTAATAGAGTTTTAAAGAAACCTATCCTGGCATGGAATGAAATTACCTATCTTGTGTGAGCTCAATGCCTCTATTTTTGTTAGTATACTTCTTTTCACTGGAAGCCTTTGTACAGCAGGAAACAGCTGTGCAATGTCCATGCTGTTCCATGCTGCAACTGATGCTATTTTGCCTTTCATTTTTATCTGTTTTCTACTTTAGATGTTTTCCTTCAAAAGTAGCTTAGTGGTCTGATTAAATCAGATAAGGCTTTACTTCAGCTAATTGAGGCCTATAAGAATTTGTTCAGCCTAAGTAAATGTGAATTGACTCCCATACATCAAAAACCTTGACAAAATACAATACATTCCTTGAAATCTTCAAGGAGATTTTTCTATAAAAGGAAAAAAATT
Source organism: Hirundo rustica (assembly GCF_015227805.2). Taxonomy (NCBI): domain Eukaryota; kingdom Metazoa; phylum Chordata; class Aves; order Passeriformes; family Hirundinidae; genus Hirundo; species Hirundo rustica. Next base: position 41,761,354 of record NC_053453.1, read on the forward strand.
GACTTACAATATGCTTGGTCTGTGCAGAACTTGATGCTCACTATGTTCACATGCTTCAGCTCTTTCAGGGAAGATATGCACGCACTGCATATTTATAACCAAAACTGTTAATCTGTTGCAGTATATCTTATACATCAGTATAGTACAACATCATACTCTGCTTCCGGATTTATGATGTTATTTTATGCACTGGTACCAAAGGGAAAAAAGAGGAAGTCATATATCTAGAGAGGTACATTTATGGTAAGCACATCTGTAGCCTTGATTTGCACAAGGTGCACGGTTGCATTATCAAAGATACAAACTCCTTGTGGTATTGCAACACGCAGGGATTCTCCATCACTTTTAAGGCAACTTGTTTATACTCCCAATTAAAAGAAATGATGGAAAAATTAAATTTAAATCCTGATGGAATGTATATATTAGAGATTTTTATTTTCAAAGGGCATCTCCATCTTCCTTTTTGTTTTGACATCTGTATTTGTCTTGTCCATGTCAAATTTCATGTTTTCTATATTACAGTTTTACCACCTCAAAATTTGAGGAGCAGATAATTAGCATATAAGGATGATGCAAGGTATATTTACCCTACATTGTCTCCTTTATGGAGATAATTTTTCAGTTGTCTTTTCCTCCCTAAAAGGAGGACCATTGGAGGGACATATCTTCTTAATCTGAATGTATGGGTACCTTACTCCTGTGGAGGTACAGTGCTTTTACATCCACAGTTCTATTCTACTTTCTGGTTATAAAATCTGGCATGCTCTCTACCAGGATATGGCATTTGCTTGGCATGACTACATGCATCTGAAACAGAAAAACATGAAATCAGCATATGAGAGGTTCAGCTAGAACCGTGTAACATGCATTCATGTAAATGCGACCTAATTTTGCTTTTTAACAACATGTGGCATGTATTGGAAAATCTTGTGTCCTTTTTTTAAATTTATTTTTCTTACAAATGCATTCCACTTAATTATCAAGTAAAATATTAGCCTTTAGGAAAAATGGTTGCTAGCAAGCTAATTTTTTAGTAGCACCATTATTTAATATAAATATTTAATGTTTATTATGATTGTTGTGAGGTTTTATTAATTATTAATTATATGTTAATTATTGTTAATACTATGATAATCATATATATCTAATTATAATTAATATTCTGGCATGATTTTAGTGGGGAGTTTTTGACTAGTTTGTTATTTTCATGGGATTTTGTTTAATTTTATTTTGAAGAATTATTTTTAAATTCCAGGGATTCTGAGCAAATATGGGAAAATACTGTTGGTGAACTGTATTTTTTCAAGTAGTCTATCTTTGTGTTAAATACAATCCACTTGAGTATAGGGGTTTTCATTTTGGTGGTGTATATCTTGCTAAAAAGTATCCCATTTCTAATTTCTTTGAAAGTATTAATAGAAATGTTAATGAACTTTGTATGCCCTGCTTTAAATGGTGTTTCAGTTGCATATTAATGTTTTTCTTGCACTACATTAGTAAATGAGAATTACAGGTTAATAATATGTGATCTTTCTAGTAGAATAAGACAAGAAATAGGTTTATAAACTCAGAAAATGTTAACTAACTCCTGTAAAACTGGAAACAGTTTTGAAATACTGATTTTACTTATTTTACTGCAGTCTTCTGTTGGATTTATTATGGCCACTCATTGTGCAGGCAGTGCTGCACATGTCTTGATACAGATTAGGGACTAGAAATAACTGACCATTTATATCTTAAGGTTTTCACTGCCATGAATTTCTTTCTCTGTTACTGTTACTTCTGTTGAACTTCATAGATCTGACAAGTTTTATTAATAAAGTGTCAGTGTGTGATCTTTCAGATTTTTAGCAAGAGATTTGAAAGATTTTGCAAGAAAAGTAATTGTTAAAGTAAATATAGAAATCTGTTTACATGTTGGATTGCATATTTTCTGCCAATGGACACTCCTGTTATCTTTCTAATGCCTAAGTCATTTGTGTTGCAAGTTTATAAGAATGCATGATTGTAAATAGCAAATATTATTTTTCTTATTTTAATCTCAGACACACAAATACATCCTGAATTACAGAAATCAATCCATACCTGCTTTCTCTGATATTTTGCTGGAAAATTAACTCAAGGTGTCTTAGCTATTTTTAAATTGCATCAGCCTAATGCATAAATTCGCTTGATTGAATTAATGGTTCAGTTGCCTGTTGCTTGACTCTGTTCTGGGCTTTGAGTATGGCAGTGGTAGGACCTGTTGTTAATATTCACCTTTTTCTTTTCTTCATTTAGAAGATGGAATTAATAACAGACCCCCATAACAGTGCTTCCTTCTGTAGTACTCTATGTTCTAATTACTTATAATATAGGAATTCTTGATACATGTTCCTCAGAAAAAAATCTTCAGCTTTAGGGAATTATCTGCAAACAGTCATAGATTCAGTCAATCAGCTGAGCTGGAAGATGCCCACAAGGATCATTGAGTCCGACTTCTGGCCCTGCACAGTACTATCCCCAAAAGTCACAGCATGTGCCTGAGAGTATTGTTCAGACTCTTCTTGAACTCTGTCAGGCTTGGTGCTGTGACCACTTCCTTGGGGAGCCTGTTCCAGTGCCCAGCTGCCCCCTGGGTGAGGAACCTTTTCCTAAGAACCAACCTAAACCTCCCCTGATAGAACTTCAGGCCATTCTCTTGGGTCCTGTCAGTGGTCACCATAGAGAGGATATCAGTGCCTGCCCACCCCTTTCCCCTCCAAATGAAGTCATAAAGTCGCCCCTCTGTCTCCTCTGGGCTGAAGAGCCCAGGTGACCTCAGCTGCTCCTCATATGGCTTCCCCTCAAGGCCCTTCACCATCCTCATTGTCCTCTGTTGGGCACTCTCTAATAGTTTAAAATGTTTCCTATATTGTGGCACCCAAAACTGCCCCCAGCACTCAAGGTGAGGCCGTTCTAGTGCAGAGCAGAGTGGGACAATTCCCTCCCTTGCCCAGCTGGCGATGCTGGGCCTGATGCCCCCCCGGACAGGGTTAGCCCTCCTGGCTGCCAGGGGCCTGCTGACTCATGTTCAGCTTTCTGTCAACAAGGACCCTTTATATGGCACTGCTTTCTAGCCTTTCATTCGCCGATCTGTCCGTACAGCCGGTGTTGTCTCATCCTGGGTGAAAAATCTGGCACTTGCCCTTGGTCAGCTTAATATGTTTGGTGATTGCCCATCTCGCTGGTTTGTTGAGGTCTCTCTGCAGAGCCTCCCTGCTTTCAAGGAAGTCATCAGCTCCTCCCAGTTTTCATCTGTGAAGTTCAGGGGAATACAGTTTCTTTCTTTACAGATTGACATATTGTAGCTTTGTTTCTAGGTGCTCTGGTTAGAAATGTCCTCAAAGTTTTAGGAGTTTAGTTTGTGAAGTAGTTGAGCTCTTAAAACCTATTAAAAGTTGAATTTGCAAGTACTCTAAAGTTTTTAATCTCTTCTATCAGAATTCATAATGAAAAATAGACGAGAACCTTGTATCTATTTGATATTTGGCAGTCCGTTCAGCCTTTACTACCCATAGGTAATAGCTGTCACTTATGGCTGTTTACATTACTCTTAAAGCATCTTGTTGTTAATTGCTTGAAACTCTGCCAAGCTGTAACAGATTGGGGTGGAATTTTCCACTTGAAGAAAAGGACAACATGGATTCCTCATTTCCTGTAGGCTGATGAAGTAAGGGCCTGTGGGAAAAATAGTATGCAATCAAATTAAACATTCTACATTAAAGCATGCAGCTAGGGAGAGGAGTTGAGGGGAGCATATAGCTTGACTTTGGGCTTCTCCCGACCTTTCAAAACCTAATGACTTTGTTTAGTGTAGATAAAGTATAATGTTACATCACTTATTTGTTTGGGCTAACATAGTGGAAAAATCACATGTGAAGTTACTATCACTGAATTTGATGTTTATGTTCTTCTGGGGTTTCTTATCTGTTTGGTTTTTTTTTTTTTTTTTTTTTTTTTTTTTAAATTTAGCCTGGATGGTTTTGGAGGTAATTGTTCTGTGTCTTTGGCCCTAAACAGCAGCAGAATTACTTGAGTGCTTCTGTGTGTGTTATCCAGACCAATGCATGAGTACGAAATGCTAAATCTTTGGAAGATATGTAGATCTTTGGTTTAGAACAGGCAGACTTTTTTCCCAAACAGGGATGCAAGCCAAATACAACAGGCTTGTTTGAAAGAAGTCCATTTGTTCTTAGCAATCATGTTGGTTTCCCTTAGCCGTGGCTCAGCATGACTTCTGTCTCTACATCATGCTCATTTTATCTGTGGTCTGCAGTTTGGTAATTTTGCATGCACCACACCCTAACTCCTGAAACTCAAAACTTAAGTGCCACATTTTGCCTGGGATCCTTCTCCTCTGGTGACAAAGACAGGGGAGAAAAAAAACAAACTTGGCCTTGTTCAGTTTTCTTTTATGAAGAAAATCTTCCATAGCCTCTGTAAATATTCAAGATAAAGAGATAAAGTAGCTCCCATGAGTTACTTATTATGAATAACTCATATTATTTTCCTCTCTGAGAATCTTTTTCTCCAAGTTTTGGGGGTGTGGTGGTTGGTTTCAATCTCGATTAAAGAACCTTGGTCCCTCTGTCTCCCTGATACCTTCACAATTATTAATTTCCATGTCATGCAGAACCAGAGGCTGTGACTCACCTGGAGATAGCCTTAGCTGATCTTTACTTGGGTCAGCTGTAGTCTCTTGATCCTCCAGCAGTAGCATTTGATAACCTGTGACTTCATAATTTTTGGAAGATACTTAGTCATTTAGTAGAAATGGATCAGCTGCTGGGATGATGAAATCCTGGATCTTCAACTGGCATTTTCAGACTGTCCTAGATCTAGGCAAGGGCATGTTTATATCCAGAGTACTTGTGAAAGAGCTGTGAAAGAGTGTTAATCTGAAAGTTTATTCTTCACCACTACATACTTGTTTCATCTTGATTGTTTCTAACCTTTGAGAAATTGGCTTGCTTCTTGAAGAGACTTTCTTCCTGTGTATGCTAAACTCTTTCTCAGAAACTTCATGACTACAATTATCTAACACATATATAATATATATAAAAAACATCTAACAGGCTTTCTGACATCCCATTCATATATTGTTCTTCAACACTGCCTGCTTCAGCCTCTCATTGTAAAGGATTTCACTTTGAAAAATGTTGAGTTTCAGTCATTTTGTATGTGACTTCTTAAGATTAGCAATTTTGAAGTAATGGCTGCTATGTTTATATTTAAACAAGTTGTGGCAGATGACCTAATGTAACTACATTCAGAGATTAGGTTTTTTAATGTCTTGCCCCTCCCTTCAATGCACTTCCAGGACTGTTTTCTTAAAATTCCCTAGTTTTTGAAACAAAATTTTGGTTCTTGAGTTATTATGATTAAATGCAAACATTTTCCATGTTCTCCCTGCTATTCCATGTTTTGCAATGTTGACCAATGGAAAAGAACTAGCTTTTCTAAAGTAGATGTAATAAATTGACAAGCCAAATTCCATAAATCAAAATTTAGAATTTTATTCCGAGACTTAAATTCAGTCTCCAACAGCCACAATTAAAAGGAATAGCGTCGAACCCCGGGGTTTCGGCACTGGGTGAACATGGTAACGGACTCTATCGCTCCATAACCCCCTCTGTTCACAAATGGTGCCCAGCACCTCCAGTTTTTATACAGTCTTTCGCTGAGAGTGGACAGCGACCGTAGAACTCTTGCTTCGTGGTAGCTTCATTAGGTATTCATGTTCAGGTCCTGGGTCAGTTGAATAGGTTCTCAGAGTGGAACAATGCCATGGTTGCTGGGTCCGGAGAAGGTTTGGAAATGTTAAATCGGGCCGGAACAGATAAGATACCAATCTTCTCCAAATTGTACGATCATTAGCACGCCCATCTCCGGGGAAGGTATGGCCAATCTCCCCATTTTTCCATTCTTTTAGTTTTGTTGGTTGTCCCGAGGCTTTTCCCGACAGAAATTCTTTTCTTCCCCAACCCCCATGTCCCCTTCTTGCAGTTTTAGTCTTTGTTAACCCTAAACACACTTTAGGTTTACAGATCTTAAATCAGACCAAATGCAGATCAATTAGATATTGCATATCACTACATTTCAATGTGAATTAATTACATATCACATTACCTAACACAAATTAATTTTAGGTCACATATCACAGTAGATGAGGTAAAATTTCTGTTACTTTGAGGCTTTTGACCAAAGCTTAGCAGGTGGTACTCTCTCTGGTAATTCTATTCAAACAATACTTTTCATCTCAGTTATTTCAGCCCTAATAAGGCCTTAACCTAATCTCCTCATTCAAGTGTCTCCGAGGCTTCTTGTGTGTGGGTGTGCTTACAAGTTCAAATCAATTAATGTTTTTCTTGATCTCAGCACATTTGAAACATAGAAAATTGAGATAAATTATGGAAGCCTTGAGAAATTTGTGGCATTCTCACTAGCATTTGTTTGACCCTGCAGGAGAAGCCTATATGAGAATGAGCCGGCTGCCTGAAGCAGAGCACTGGTATGTGGAGTCTCTGCGATCCAAGAGCAACCACATCCCAGCCCATCTCACCTATGGAAAACTGCTGGCTCTGACGGTGAGTTTATCAGCACCTCTTGGGAAGTGGTCTCAGGTCCTTTGAGCAGATTAGGTAAAGGGATGGGAGGCTTCGGCCTGAAAATTGCGTATTGCCATATTTGTCACACTGTTTCAGTTATTCCTTTTAATTAAGGACTTCGACAGCTCTTTTTTTTTTTTTTTTTTTTTTTTTTTTTTTTTTTTTTTTTTTTTTTTTTTTTTTTTTTTAATTTTGGTGAGACATTGCATCTACTCTTGAGGTAATACCAATTCTGTGCTGGAGAAAACCCAGTTATAATGACACAGGAACTTTGTAATACACAGTAAGGAGTTCTCTTGATAAAGTCTTTATTATAAGTTCTTTGGATGACAAGTAATGGAATTAATTCTGTAAGATTCGGTGTTTGGTTCAGGGCTGTTGGAGCAGCCTATGGCTGGATGTCACCTATACTTAGCTAATAACATCTCATGCTTTGAATTTACACTTCCCTTTTGAGCATGTGAAAGGAACTATGCCACTATTAAGAGTTAGTTCTAAAAAAATCAGAAGAGTTGGACTTCTTTATTTCTGTAAAATTTACTTAAATTTGACTGCAGGTGTACTTGTAGCTGCAGTTAAACTTACCCCATATGATAGCTGTAGCAAAGTGCTGGTCTCTCCTTGATGTTCACACATTTTGAAGATGAATTTTATTAAATCTATTTTATAAATTCAGATAATTTTTTTAAAAACTGTCTTTCATTTGTTTTTAATTTCTCATTCCCATTTTTCTTTCATTTTTATCTATTCTACATTTGCTTTCATTGTTTACCTTAGTGGGTTCAAATTTGCTTTCTGTGCTCTACTGATACCTCTCTGTATGGGTCTTGAGTCCCTTTGCCTCAGTGGGAATATTCCTCAACTGAATGTTCCTCAGCTTTTCACCTGGTATTTTCTATGGTCTTGATTATGCTGCCAGTCTTCAAGCAAAAAATGTCTTTTATCCAGTGGAAAACAACAGCTCATGATTAATTTCAGGAGATTGGAAAAGAGGAAGGAATTGCAACAGAAGTTTTGTGTACGAGTAGCAGGTGACAGTCTAGTTTGAAAGACTTGGTCTGTAGCTTGAAAATTGGTCTGTCTTATCATGTAATGTTAAATGCAGAATTTTATTAAAAACTGCTTGGAAGGGAAGGTTTTAAATTGTGATGGAAGTCAAGGTGGTAGTGTTAGATCCCCACTGCCTGTCAAGTTCCACATCCTGCAAAGGTGGTTTTTTGGGTGGTTGGTTGGTTGGTTGGTTTTGGTTTTGTTTGATTTTTTAAAATAATTTCCAGTTAAAATTGCTGGGATATTGACAAATATATGCACCCACTGTTTGCCTTCTTCTAGAAGAGAACTACAAATAGATCATACAGGGAAATTTCCTTATTTACCTTGCTTTTCTAGCAGATATCTTTGTATCTTGCACCTAAGAATAATAGCAGAAAGTCAGTGTTATTGGCTTCTTAGCCGATCTTTGACACAAAAGTGCTAATTTAGTGGAATTGCTGTGGGGAAGTGTTGTGGTTTAGGAATAGTATTTCCCAATTTAGTGTTTCCACTGTAACACTCCAAACCACACACTGCTCTCTCACTACCCCCTCTCCCTCCCGCTGCAGCAGGGCTGGAGAGGAGAATTGGAGGCACAAAAGGTAAAGATCATGGGCTGAAATAAAAACAATTTACTGCAAAGAGTAATAAAATAAGAAAACAAATTGTTTTGAGCAACAACAGTAAGAGCAACAATATTAATAACAAAGTGTAAGAGAGAGGCAAATGATTCACATGGGAATGCTCACAACACAGAAACCCCCAGCAACACCTGACCGTGCCACCATGCTCCTCCATCCAGAAGCAATCCTTTTCCCCCTTTCCTGGAGGGGTAGGTGGTATAGAATAGCCTCTGGGTCCTGGCCATGCCCCCTCTTGGCTACTGCAAAAATTAACCCTGCCCTAGAGCTAGAACAGGAAGTAAAGAGTTTTCTTAATAAAGTCCAAATTTTTGTTTGTTTCTGATACACACCCACCCACCCCTACCCCAGTACTCCTCTGGTTAATTTTTTCGACTACTGAGTGTGTGAAATATGAGGTCTGTTAGGGAAAATCTTGCAGTGGTTCTAGGAAACAAGGTCTCACAGTTTTTTTCAAAATAACAAAATCTCCAAATCTCAGAAATATACAAACATTGTGAGCCATTAATTTTTTTTTTTTTTTTTTTTTTTTTTTTTTTTTTTTTTTTAATTCTCTCCCCTCATTATGATAGTGCAGGTTTAGGATTAAAATTTAGTGTTATTATCCCAACTTTTAGAAGGAAGTAATGAAAAGTCTGCATGAGTTCTTACAGTAGAATAGAACAGTTTACATTTCTCTTGGGATATAAATGGAAGATATGATCGAGGTGAATTGTGCCTTGAGCATCTGAGCTGTGTTTGTGGAAGAATGTGTCTCAGCAAGGAGAACAACTGTATACAGCTATGATAGGCAATAAAATACCTTTCCTTTCTCAACACACATGCTTTCCTATACTTGCTCTGTGTCATAATCGCAGTCTATTCTCCTCACATTTGTTTGTTATTATCTCTTGACCCTTTTTTATTTATTCCTGTTGCTTCTCATATTCCTGGCAATGTGCAGATAGGTTTGATGTCCATTATATTGACAGCAGTATAAGCTGAAAAGGTGGTGCTGATATCCTGTAGACTTTCAGGATTTAATAAACATATAGCAAGGAACATTATGATGACCAAGTACTTACAGATGGCACAATATTTTTCTGATAGTTACTTAATGAATGAGATATAAAGTTCCTTTACCTTTGATCTATTGAAAATTTGCATTAATTCCAATTAGTTCTTTGAGCTACAAGTCTGAAAAAATATTCAGCAAAAAAATGGATGTAGAAATTTGGCAGTAAAATATGTGGGGTTTGTTTCCATTTTGGTCACTTAATCAGTCTTGCAGCTTACTGTCTGTTCAGTGATTCACAAAATGAATTTTTTCTAGTTTCTGGCAAACTGAACTGTATTAGTTCCCATCGCAAATATATAATTTGCGTGACTGACATGCTTCCTGGAAGTTTTCATAAACTTTCTTGGGATTCAGATTAGAGCAGCTCCCTTTGGTATAGTTATTTCAGCCCCATCCCAATTTGAGCTACCACTGTGATTTATTCTTCTGTTACACTCTGCTGCCTGAGGTTAATGATAATTTTCTCACAGCCTGTAAATTTAGGAAAGAGAAAAGCCTACTTCAGTTATTTTTTGGATGTTAGAGAAGAGATGTGTTAGAGGCTTCATTGCCGTCTTTTATTGGTGTTGTGGATTCAGGCGTATTTTGGGAGAAACCCTCCCACGGGGCCCCCCTCCCCTCCCCCAACTGGTTTGGGAAAAGACTTCCTCAGAGAGAAGTGGAAAAAACCTGTTTATTAAACAGGCAAAGCACTCCCAGCACAATACCCGATGACAAGAGCTTCGTGCCACTTACGGAGGGATAACAAACTTAAAGAAAGAAAGTCTCCTCTTGAAGATAGTCACTGTGCTCCACCGCTCCATCTCCGCTGGTGCTGGGAGAAAACGAGATTTGCGGGACTGGTCTTGGTGGGGTGGATCCCCTGTGGAGGCCCCCAGTGCTTCCCCTAGGTCCTTAGTCCGTAGACGTTGGAACGGTTCCGAGGAGAGGGCAAAAAAGAAAAAAAGGAAGGAAAAAAAAGAGGAAAAAAGGAAAAAAAAGGCAAAAAGCTTCAGCTATTCTACAGCGTCTAACTACACTAGCACTAAACTAACTAACTAACTGCCGGGGAAAAAAAACAACAGAGCTTCTTTCGTCTTGCCGTGTTCCAACTCCCCCGCTTCAAGGTCACTCCGAGGAGCTGAGTTTTCCTGGGGAAAAACAAACTGCGCTTCCCCTCCCCTTTGCACCCAATAGACGATTGGGGGATACACAGTCACCCCAGGACAATTGGAATCAAGCCTTTGAACTTTTTACAAACCTGTTTCTGAATATAGGTACTGAGACAAAACTGTTAATAACACTTCTCTGTGTCTCTTTTCTAGGAGAGAAATGTGAGATGAAGTGATGGCTGATGAAGTGAAGGGTTGGATGTAGGCGCTAATATAGATAGAAAGTTTATCCATCAGTGGAATTAGAGGTGTAAGGGAGGAGAGGAGGTAGTTTCCAGACAAGTTCCTAAATTGCAGCCAACGGTAATTCTAATATAAACCCCCCTAGAAGTATAGTCAGACCTGTGAAGTTTGCAAATTCAGCTATGTTTTACTTCCTTACTTTAATTCCAATGAAGAGGCTTAATTTAACCTTAGCTTTTCTGCCTTCTCAAGTCTGTTGCCAGTATTAATGCTTACTGAAGCAGCATCACATAGAATCAGAGAATCATTTAGGCTGGAGAAGATACAAGTAATGCCCAAATGGATTTGGGCATGCTGCTGTATATGCAGGAAAAATCCGACCAGCTTAAGAGCTCCAGAGGAACAGCTAAAGAATTTACAGTGTTGTTACCTAATATCATAAGTCACAAGAATTTCCTAGCTCCTATATTAGTTCATGTTATATTTATATCTAAGAATTACAGCTCACTAAGCTGCAATTTTCTTGAAAATATGTTAGGACAGCATAATTTAGTGGTTGAAAATCATGATTAGTATCTCAGTTACTAGAATAATTGGAAAATAGCCAGTTGTCTGAGGTTTAGGTTTGTCCTTTTTTATATTTTTGAAACGTCATGTAACTGTTTAGAACTGTAGTACTTCAGCATTATGTGCTTTTCAATTTAACTTGTTAAATTACTTGAGGAATTTATTTTTCAATGTGACATGTTAGTTGACGTAGCCACTCTTCTGGTAGCTTTCATACCACAGCATCTGAGCCTCATCCCTTGCTTAGGTAATTTATTTCTACATTACAAAGAAAAGCATAATTTTTTTAAAAGGCTTTAAAATTCTAGACCTTCTAGAAGAGGAGGCATTGGCTGTCATGCTAAAAAAATCATTTGCAAGTAAGGCTTTTAATTATTTTTTCTTCCTCTTACTTCAGTAGTCCTAAAGAGAAGACTAAGAAACCCTCCCTCCTAATGTCTGGCCTCTCTTCTATCAGTCAGTGGTTGGTTGCTACAGTAGCATGCTAGTTCGAAAAGCTTTATTACAATTACAAAACAAAATTTATAAGTTTTGTTTTATCTGTTTTGAGTGAAGTTGAGCCCACAAATGACCCTGCATAGTTTGCAGTAGTGGCTCTAAAGTTGCTAAAGTACTTAGGGACAGCCTCATATTGTAACATTTAATGTGTTGCATTTAGGAATTACAGGTTTTGCTATATTTCTCTGGAAAAAATTGCACAGTGTTTTCTTGCCTTTTACATCGCTCCACACAGTGTTGTTAATCTCCTGTTTTTTACTGGTTTGGAAAATCACCCGGAGTGCTGTAAGAAAATTTTCTTTGCCTTGTAAAATTTCGGTGCTGGAGTTCCAAGTATTAAATTCAGCAATAATCATCCTAGAAGATTCCCTATAATATAAAATATTTTATTTTAAAATGTTTTCTTCAAAAGGGGATTGGGAAAAGGCAGCCATAGACATGATAGAGACTGGCAGTTTTTTGGATTAATATAAAAGTTACAGGATTATGATATTCAAGTATCAGTACTGAAGTTTAGTAATTTTCTTAAGTTTTGAGATAATTGCTCCTCAGCGAGTGACCATATTTTCACCTGCAGCTGATTGTTGCTTATGTTTCTGACAAACAGAAGGCCAGTGAACTATCCTGCCATTTTTGGTTAGTTCTGAAATTACTCTGAGTGTTGCTATCAAATACCCTACTGTATTCAGTAATTGGTGTAGTGCTTGACTGTTATCTCAAAATAAATATAAATAAATGACAACATAGAAATAAATGGAAGATGGGGAAAACAGAAAATAATGGGACAGCAGGGGAAAAGGAGAATGTTGTACAATTAATAGACTAATTTAACATTTACTATTTCTGTAATTACTTGCTGCTGGTGTTCTAGCACAGAAAGGAAATTTGCATTTCTGTTGGAAAAATCTGTCATATTGTCATCTTTAATGTCACTTGTTCATTGCTACTTTTTTTTTTCTGTCTCTCTAGATTTACACAAATGGGAAGAAAGCAGGAATAAGGGAGAACAGTCATGATGTCAAAAGAATAATGACTGTCTTAAAGACAGTCATTTAAATGCTCTATGTTAAATCTAATTATGATCTTCTAGAACAGTTTCTTCTTTTAGTAATCAACTCCTTTAAAGCAAACAAAAATATTTTCAGTAATAATTAGTGGACCAATAAATGCCTACACATAGAGAAATCTTTAATTAGTGAAAAGGCATTGTCTTAACAGGTCAATTTAATTAGATCAGCAAAACTCTTAGGTATTTCATTTTGGGAAACTGTATCCCTTAGCTGTTAGTACTGCTTCTGGGAAGATTTTTTATTTTTTTTTTTTAAAGGAAAATTGGATATTTCAGTAAAAGTCACGTCATGACAATGTAAAAATGACATTAAACCCATGAGAATGCCTTGCCTAAGTGTTGGAGTCCAGGGCATTCCTTTGGCTGCCCTGGGAAGCCAGAGACCTGGACGGGGCGTCTGGGACCCTGGCCCAGAGCCCAGAGGGACATTGGCTTTGATCCAAGTCCATGGGAAAGGCTTCCTGCACTGTGGGAAGGATTGCAAGCCACAAGAGTGTGAAAGATAGTAGTTTAGCTAATCACAGTGTGGGAAAACAGTAGGTTTGAGGTTTTAGTATGGAGGTGAATGGGAGTAAGATGGAGGATTTGGGGCGTTGTCTCCTGCTTCTTCTTTCTTCTTCTCTCACTCCATTTTCTGCAGTGATGGTGGCACAAAGTAGTTTAAAGAGATTGGGCCAAAGTAGGGATGACCTTTTTAGTATAAGTGATAGGTATTGGCAAAGAATGATAAATAAAGAACACGTAGCAATTAGTATAAAAGATAGCGGCAGCCCAGTCCGGGAGTAGTCAACAGATGCCGAGCAGCTGCACAGACCTTTGTTGGGCACTGAGAAAATTGTAAGATAAGAAACAATAAACAAAGCCCGCAACCTTGAAAAATCAGAACCCGAAGACTCCGTCTCTTTTTTGCATCTGGCTCAGAGCATTGCGGAAGGCAAAAAGACTCTAAAACCACCTGAATCTCGGAACTAAAAACCAAGACCTAATAAATTAAGTTAAGCCAAGCAACAGCCACTACTTCTTTTCTGTCTTGTATTCAGTTTGTCTTTGGAGCCTAACACAGAAACAATGAGTTTTCTTGACACTTGAAATCTCTTGAGGGTTGAAATTGATACATGCACAGTTTGTGTTTAGTTCTGAGTTTGCAAAATGTGGGTTGTTTTCATTTTTGTTTCCAGCTTACAAGCAATTCACTTGTAGGGGCTAGAAGGAAGGAGGTTTCCCTCTTCAGTTGGTGACTTCGGAAGTTTGACCCCTTTTTTAAAGGTTTGGTTATCTGGTGTATCTGAAGCTTTAACACCTCCAGTCTGAATGACAGGATTTCTGAACTACAGAAATTTCAATAGCTGACATCTATTGAGCTTGTATTTCTTCAGAGGCTGTCTGCGTGCCAGAAGTATTGCATCCATAGATATACTTTCCAGTCCCATTAGGACATATGTTTGGCTGCATGCCAGTTGTAATAGAATTAATTGTAAACCAGAATATTTTCATTTAAGTATAGCAAATCTGTCTAGTTCATAAATGACTTTGGAACAGGTATTTATGCACATAACCCGTCACTAACCTCCTTTAGGGATCTCATCTTCCGTATCGTGTTTCTAACTTCCTGTAGACAGGAAAGGGGGAGCCCGAAACTTCTCACTTTACTCAACATAGATTTAAAGCTTGTTACAGAGAACATCACTGACACAGGATGAACTGCTTTCATGAAAGAATCACAGACTGATTTGGGTTTGGAAGAAACCTTAAGGATCATCTTGTTTTAACCCACCAAAAGAGAGATCTTTTTTTATTACAAGAATATAGCTGCTGTAGTTATTCTGTGTGTAGTAATTTTGTCAGTAATCATGGAAAAATAGGCCAAATTTAGCTTAGAAGAAATTCATGGGACTCAGTGAAAACAGCATGTGAAAATACTGAATTTATATTCTACTGACTGGCCAGTGAAATATGAGTAGATATTAATACACTTCTTTATCAGAAAATATAAAATGTGGTTTAAGACTGAACAGAAAAGAAAGGGACTAACCTGGAAATTTACTTCAAATTTCATTGCATATTTTTGATACAAAATGGTCGAAGCTTAATGACTGAAGTGAACATTTCACTAGGGGTCTACACAGTAAATCAATCACAAGGTACAGAATGAAATCCGTTCTTTTAAAGTTTGCTTAAGACTTTACACAATATTTCTTGTTTCCAACAGTGATTTAATGAGATAAAAGTTACCTAGACTTAAAGTTACCCCAAAAGAAAGACTCAAAATAGACACATCATTAAAAAAACCTCACCTAACGAAAAACTCCACCACAACAGAACAACCAAAAAAACAAACCTCCAAGGTGAAAAAAATTTTATGCCTACATTTCTATATTGTTTTGAATAATAGAACAAGAATTATTTTGGTGATAGGAGACACATAAACCAAGAAAATGGCTGTCAAATAGCTTTAATATATTGTTGATTATTTTTTACATAATACTCAAAGAAAATATCAGCTTAACAGTGTCTCAACCATTTCCCAAGTTTAACGTTTTGAACTGTGCTTTAAATTTTTAGATCTATGTATCAGTTCATATGCAGTGATGTCACATTCAAAAATGCTGAAGCTCCAGTAGATTCCTGCCAAAGTCAATGAGCACTGCTTCAATCTCAACTCTCTGGTTATCATGTCTTTGATTATCACTGCAGATGATCAAGAACACAGTTTATGTTACTCTTCTCTCAATTAACCTTGGCTCATGGAATAATCATACTAACTTCAGTAGTATCTCAGTGAAGCTTGTAGATGGATTTTTACTCAACAAAAATCCACAGGCATTTGAAGGAAGACTAATGTTATATATTAAGATGGAAGTGAACCACTTAAGGCGCTAATAGAGTATTAAACTAAAAGAAGAGGTTGCATTTTATCAAATTCTGCCAAGGCTCAATTCCAAAAGTAACTAAGTTATGTACTGGGTTATGCAAGCAGTATGCAATGTGCATGTGAGGACCCTGGTCCAGTGAAATGACTGGGAAGGAGAATATTAGTCATGACCTCAGTGATGAAATTTCATGGACAATTATTGTCACAATGGACAATAATGAGAAAGTTGCTTCACATTTGTTATAAAGCTAAATATATGGTGAATTACCTTGAATTGGTAGATAAAGATCTATATTGCAATTTCCTCCAGAGTAATCCAGTTCATGCTCCCATATACTGAGATGGCTTCTCTGCCATGTTTGGTTGTTAGTACTTTATTTTAATAAAGATGAGATGAAAAGGCATGATTTGTCTCCTAAATGTACACGAAATATAGAAACTGAGATAAATTTTGGACCATTGATGTTAATAATCCAAGTCCTTTATATTTCAGTTGGTCTAGCATTTCACACACAAATGACGGTACAATATATTTATATTGTAATTCAGAGTGAAGAGGAAACAGTTGTAGAAATACAGCAAAATGAAGGAAAAAAGAAGAATCCTAAATACTAGATATAAAAGTTGTTTTTGCACTACTAATATTTAGAGCTGGAGTGGAGAGCTTGCCTGTGTCAATGACATCATTGTAAGATGCAACTCTCTGGTTCCAGTTTCATTAGTCCAGCTAAGTAAAAGCTTTTGAAGAATTTATTACTCATTTACTCAGTATCACACCATTTGTGTTTTGCCTCACAACTTTTTTGAGGCAAAAGGAACTGGTTATGAAACAGGATATGCAGGTCTGCAATAACTTAAAGAAACATGGAAAGGAAGTCACAGGTTCAGTTCAAACTACTTTATTATCACTGAATGTCCTGTGACTTTAAACATTTCTAGAGAGGAAGGAAAAACATGTAACACAATACTTGTTTTTATCTATTCAGTGCTCATATTTTAATCAAACTTTGATTAATAAATCTTTTCATAATTAAATCTGTTTTATTAAAAATGTGAATGCTTGCAAAAAATCCAAAAAAACCCAAAACCAACCAAACAAACAAACAAAAAACAAAAACCAAACAACAACAACAACAACAAAACAGATGTGGAGAGTGACAGTCAACTGCATTTGTGACATAAATTAAGTTCTTTATGCAATCACATTATTACCAGTCCTGACTGGTAAAACTATATTGAAGAATAAAGTCTGTGTCCAACTGGTGAAACCCTCATACATTTTGAAGAACGATGAATATTTATATCATATAAAGTTGGTTCAAATTGCAGAGACCACCTAATTTGTTGAACCACCTTACTGGTTGCCACAGCTGTTCAGCTATATTAGCCTTTTCCAGTTTTACTAGCATTGTAGGGTCCCTGGGCCTCCAGCAGCCTGAAGTGCAACAGCTGTCGCAACAATAATTTGGCACAAAAGTGAGGAAAAAAATTGGGGTGAATATCAAAATGCCAGTTTTTTTCCTCAGCTTTTTTAATATTTTAAGGTTAAATACAGTCTTTTAGTAAAGTATTTACTTGCCCTTAGCTGGCTCTCTTTCATTCGTTCTGGTGGTGATCATAACAGTCATTTATATTTCATTTGTATGAAAGCACAGATAAGCTGTATGTCTGACCATATTAGCAGGCACAGATACATTGTTTTGGTCTCTAGGGAAGAAGCAACCAACCAAACAAAAAACTTCTTTGAATCAACTGCAAAGAACTGGTCTTAAAAATCAAGCTCGTGAAATAATATTTAAACAACTAACAGTGTGTCTTCCAAAACTGCAAGCACCCAGGCATTCTGATTTAGAGTCTGCATGAATTAGGGAGAGTGAGGTATTTCTGAAAGCCAGGACAACTTACATATTAGGTTGTAAGAGCCCAGCATTACTTACCTGCACTTTTTTTTTTTTTTTTTTTTTTTTAAAGTTTGTTGGTGTTGCTGGCAGATGGTAATCATGGGCAATTCATTTTTATTTGGGCATTAGGTGGGGGAGAGAGGGGGACTGATGTTTTCTTTATTAATGGAAGACTCCAGGAAGTTTGTCCTTATTTTATATGCTTTAGGTCCAGATCCAGTAAAGCAAATATCAGCTAGTCTTCCAAATCAATTATTAAAGTGTCTTCATCATGTTCAAATTCTTTTCTTCAGCAAGGAGATCGACACTGATTGTTTTATGATTCTCTCTTGTTAGTCTCTGCACTGAAAAGCCATAAATATGCCAGTGCATCTGTGCAGAGGATTTCCATTAGGGCTTGGGCTGCGACCACCCAGCTGAGCAGATCACTTCTGCTGAGCAGATCAGTAGCTGTCATATAGCACATTTTCATTAGCTACTGACCTGGACTGAATGTAAACTGGTGACCAAGAGGACAAAGGTATTTTGTATCCCATTATTAATCCTCAGGGCTGTCAAGTATTTTCATTAAAATTTGTGAATCATTCCCTTATTCTTCAAATAAGTCTGCTATCATGTGGTTGTAAACTTACAGTTTTTTGCTTTGTAAAATTGCCAGAGCATGTTGTTGTGCATATATGATTGCAAACCCTGCTGCCAGAAACTGGGAGGTTTCCAGTGGCTCTCAATTCCGGCTTTTGTAGGGGTCAATTCATGTAACAGTGAGCACGCACACCAAATGCCTTCCCACCCCAAATCGGTATTTTTCAACTGTCTAAACAATTATTTGGATTTTCTTTAAAAGTTATTATTTTATTCCCTTGCACCATCTGTTTTACTTAAAACTGAGAATGTACAGTGGGAAAAGGGCAATGACAGGATTACTGTCAAGTAGACTGCACAGTGTCTGCATTCTGTTGAGTAGTTAAGATGTATATTGGATAATTTTTAAAAGTTTATTTATACTATGTTTTAATTGTGAAATAGCCTGATTCTGTCAAGTGGTTGTATTTTACCTATTTTGACACAAAAAATAATGTATATTAAATCTATGCTGAGGTATTGACATTTTAGCAATAGACTGCATTAAGGAGGACAATTAAGCTGTGAGGCTCCTCACAATACCAGTCTGCAAGAAAACACTTCCATTCATTTTTTTAAAATAATTTTTGACAAATGTGGATAAATGAAAGTGATGGCCAACATGAACAAATGGAGCTTTGCTCATTGTTTTTAAGCAGATAACTTTATGCCATGGTTGATATAGTTATTTTTCTCCCCTTTATCTGTGAAACCACCATTTGAGCCTATAAATAGCACAGATCTTTTGATGTTTTGTATGTTATGTATGCTGGCACCTGTCATCATCATGTACTGTAGGTCTCCTGACTAGCCTGAACTTGAGCGCAGTATGCCATTTGGAAAGTGACAAAAAGAGTAGAGCAGTCATGTATTTTTGCTGATGGCAGTAAATAAAAATTAATCATGTTTGACAAATGTTTGTGGCCTTATAGTGCTGTAGGTAGAGGCTACAATTTTGTGACTGTATTTAATGAACTGTCCTTTGATGTTCTAGAAATAGACAGGAGTGCAACCAACTAAAACAAATTATGTTAGTTTGTTAAAAAAGGCAATTATGCAAAACCTGTAGGTGTTCATTCTGTCAGTATTAATGATACATATGCTTAATGCCTCTCATTTTGAAACCTCAATGCTAGACTTAGATAAGCCATTGTAATTTTGCCAGACCACAATTGCCAGCCTTAGACTTAAATGTGCAAAATTGAGTGTTTGATTATCACCTCACCCTGCCAATTGTTTTAATTGATTATTATTTTCTTCATTTTTTGTTCTTAACTATAGTAACATGATTTTTTAAAAAAAAAAAAGTGTTTTATATGTGTGTGTGTGTGTGTGTGTGTCTTTACTGCACTAGTAAAAGAGGAAAAAATCAGTCTGGTCTATGTGTCATACTTTTTTTTTGTTTTGGGCTTTTTGTTTGTGGGTTTGTTGTTTGCATTTTTTATAAAGCGGGATGAGCCCCTGCAGTATAAGATAGCATACTCTATCATGTAGTTGTACCGTCTGGTTGATAGGTACCATGTGGATTTGGCTTTAAGGAGTATGGGTTTACCAAAGAAAGTTTACTAAATAAGGCTGAATTTTTCCCTCCAATGAACATTCATTTTGTGAAACTAGAATCCTCTAAATGTTAAGCCTGCTCATATCTCTGCCAGGATGATCACTTGAAATGTAGCCTCTGTTTTTGTTTTGGTGGAACCTGGTCTTCATTTAGTTCTTGGTGTGCTGCACAACTTCCTTAACTCTATTTTATTGTGTTTAAGACCCCTGAGGGATCTACTGAGAATCTAAAGCAGCTGTAATCATGAACAGACCTCATTATTATTCCTATGTTAACTTTTGGGGTAGTGCAGAATATGTGGCATGTCTGTTTCCAGACCACAAAACTTGAGAAAGCCTGTAGGACTGTATCTGTGAAATAATGCTCAAGGCAACTCAAGAGATGCAGACCACAATGCCTTTCTTCCACAGGGGTTAAGCTTAACTCTTCTTTATTCTGCAGGCTGCCTATTTTATAGCACAAACTATAGCAGCTAATTTCGTGGGGATGGGGATATTGAATGTGTGATAGTGATTTGTGTTTATGTATCAGACTAAACTAATCCAATATCACTGTTTTTCCAAGAATAATGATCATTAATGGATTTGCTTCTATACCATAATAGTACTATAGTGATTTGGTGATTCCAGTGATAAAGAAATCTCTGTCTCAGAAAATGTCTATTCTTTTTATCATCGCTTCTGTAAGGCTTTGGTTTTGTTGCATTTGGGTTTTTTTTTTCCCTCACCAATTGTCATACCCTTGACCATTGTCTTTAAAAATTACCATTTCTATTACAGTTGTTTTATGGTTGTCAGAATTGATTTCTGGTAAAATTTGACTTCCCACATTAAAATCAGAAATACATGGTTTTTTATTTTCCATATTAAGCCCTAAGATAATTTCTATGTATGTACTTTCATTAGTGCTAACTTTACCTTTGGCGATGTTTATAGTGTTATTTAGGATACAAGGAAATGAAAGGGAACTACATCAGGGGACATTCAGAATAGATGTTAGTAAAAGGTTTTTCACTGTGAAAGTGACTGGTCACTGTACCGGGCTCTGTAGAGAAGTGGTTACAGCACCTAGCCTGTCAGAGCTCAAGAGGTATCTGGAAAACACTTAGTCACATGGTTTTAGGTAGTCCTGTGAGGAGCAGGGAGTGGGAGTGAATGATATTTATGTGTCCTATCCAACATGAGAACTTCTAGGATTCTGTGATTTCAAAGAACTATAACATGTTTTCCTTCCCCCATCCCCCACTGACTTCTTTTTTAAGAGCATATCTAAAGCTCTGTCCCAGTTTCTCTTCTGATTTTAGCTTGGTGTAGTATTTAGTGTAGTTGTCTTAATGTTTACTTTCTTTTTTGTGGGGAGAGGATCAGGAAGAGAAAAGCAGGCTCAAGCTTAAAAAATAAACAGTTTTATTAACACACACTAAAAGAATGGAAAAGGAAACTTGGAAAAACAAAACAACAAAAAAGAAACTTCGAAACACTCTTCCCTTCCCTTAAAAACTGTTAACTTTCTTAGAAACAACATAGAGAGACACAGCCTGTGATTTTCAGTCAGTTTCACCATTTAAACATAATCTTTCATCATTTCTGGAGAGGAGTCTCTCTAGAGTTCTATGGGGACATTTGCCACAAGACAAAAACAGTCTGGTGGCCCCCAATGTTACAAATCTGCAACTGCCTGGAGTTTTTGCAGATTGTGGAGTTCCACCCATTAGCAGCCTTCCCCCTGGCTACTCATGGGCCTCTCATTGTACCTGGGGTGCTGTTTAAGAATGCTTCCTCTAGTACAAAACAAGGATTCTCTACTATCTCTAAAATTGTCTCTATCTCAAAAGAAAATAGACACCTCCTTTTACCCCAGGAGCTGAGGGCTTCAAATCACTTCCTCTCTAAAATTATCTTCGTCTCAAAGGCTGAGACCTCCTTTTACCCCAGGAGTGAGGGGCTTTAAGATTCTCACTTAAATCTCAATCATATCAATCCCGAACTTTGATTGGAGCCATCATTCCCCCCAAACAGCATTAAGATATTACAAGAAACAGTCAATTTCTCCATAGTTTACCCCAGAGAAGTCCGGTTAAAAATGTCCACATCCTCAATCCCTCTTTCTAGTAATCTTTATCAGTTCTTTCACTCTTGCTCCACTGACTTTATGCGGTGTCTTTTCTATGTCTACTCTGTCTCTTTCTTCTCTCTCTCAGGGAAGGGTTAGGCCTTGGAAGCTTCATGTTGCCAGGAAAGGATTAAATCTACCCAGGCCTGCAGTGGCCATGTGACCTCTGCTGGCAGCAGTCTCTTCTCCGATGCATCTCAGATCTGCTGCAGTTTCCCCCTCCATTCTTTTCTTCTCCACCTGGGAATCACCGAAGGAGGTGGGGGGGAGCTCTGCCCACCCCTTGGAGACAATCGGGGCAGCCTCGACCCAACCGGGCCATAGCTGTTATCAGGAGCCTGGTGGAGATCTCTCCCTGCTCCGGGGCTCCAGGGAAATTGAAAAAGTAGTTGATGTTAAGCTGCAACCTCTCCTCCCCCACTGGGAGCCAATGGAGCCCGGCCAGGTCTCAGGGCCAGCTCCACCCTCAAAGTGGCAGGGGAAAGCGGCAAGCCTGACTCGATGTTACCCATTTAGCTGGCCAGGATGAAAAGGGCCTGACTTGAACAAAATCAGGATTTATGTGGGTACTTCCCAAAGTCGCATTCAACATTCTTAGTGGTCATGGGACCACTTTCTTTGGGATATGCCAATATCCCAAACTGGCTTCCAATAGGTCCTTGTCCTTTCTAAAACAATTCCACGGTCCTGACAGGGCAACACTCCACATTCCTCCCTGACTAAAAATTAAATTGTGCCAACCCGTGACACTTGGGTAAGTGTAATGCTTGTCCGGAAAAGGAGCATGGAGCTGATGTTCACACCAAAGCCCTTTACAATACTTTTTGCAATATGTTTCTACCACTTCCTTACTTCTTGGACATTGATGATGTTGGATACATTTCTTCCTCTGTCTGGAGATCTGCACCATAAAGTAGCTGACCATGAAACTTACTGTAGCACTTAAATATTTGTATTTATTTAGTTTAAAGTCTTGTGATAAGAGTGGTTGTTTTTCTGCAGTGCCTGGAATTTGGAAATTTTAACTGTACATCGTTGCTCCAGGGTGACACACGGTTAAAATAATTTCACCCACTCCCCCCTTTTTTTTTTAGGGGCGCAAGAGTGAGGCAGAGAAGTACTTCATGAAGGCTATACAGCTGGATCCTACCAAAGGAAACTGCTACATGCATTATGGTATGTTTCAAATAGATAGGATTTCAACATGTATTCCAGGCTTGCTATTAATCTTGCCAATTGAGTAAAAATTTGAAAAGTTTTACTGGAAAACTATCTTTTTTAAAAGGAAAGAAACTAATCTACCATATATTACTTTGTTACAATTTTTCAATCATTTTAGAGAGAGAGGTAAAGATTTTCATATTTTGCGTAGCTTTCCTCCTATAAGAGGAGTTTCAGTATTGCTGCCTCTCTGGGAAAAAACAAAGGTGACTATTGCTGTATATTGAAGTTTCATGGCCTGGAATATTAACAGTTACCAGTTTTGGCCTGACTTCACTGGTTGTTGGTGGGTGGGCAACCAGAAGTTTTACTTTAGTGTGCATGAGTTCCATATATTGAAGTGTCTTGCAGGTCTTACATCTGCCTCCTAATCATCACCTTCTTGGCTTGAAATGGCTAAGTATTACAAAAGGTTTTGACAAGTTAGCTGTATCTTTTCTTTGAAGCCATGCATGTTGCATAAAGCACAGAGTTAATTTGAAGGTATCTTTGTAACTTTGGATTGTTTTTGCTAGATGTGCAAAAAACATTTCCAGACATGTTTAGTCTCAGGGAACCAAAATAATTTATATTTATGAACTAATTCTTACTGTATTTTAAAGCTGATAATGGACAAATCTTAAAATGCAAGCTACATTGTGCCAATTAGAACATAGAAAGTAATAAGTTTCATTGTAGTTTAAGAAGAAGGTAGGGAACCACAAAGCACACTCTCTCTCTATATATATATATTTGTATATTATTTTAATTTTCTCTTCTGATTCCAGCTGGTAAAATAAATAAAAATGAGTGGGCAAGAACAAAAATCAATCTGACATAACAACTGTGTTTTTACTCTGTGATATCTTTGTCTGAATTGCTCGTATGTTGTATCTGTTTGCTCCTGTGCAGTGTGAAATTCTGTATGTTAGATGCCCAGAATCAACCTTTGGACTTAGAATGTGTCATTGTGTTTAAATTAAAGTAGCCCAATGTTGCATTATTTTGCATTATGAAACATTGCATTTCATACCCTTGTCTTCTATTTATGCCTGTACAAGTAAAGGTGATAGGGATATTTGTGCATATAAACCCCATTATTTCAATTGGATGTAAGTATCGTGTATATCTCAAGACAATGAGAAAAAGTTACAGCTGATTGTTTCTTGAAATCCTACTCAGGCCCCTTCCAGCCTTTGTTATTAAGAAATCTGTCCTTAGTTATTAGGAAATCTTTGCATACAAATTCAATGGTTGATCTCAACAGTCCATCTCAGCAAATGATGTTAGGATTTAGTGTATTTTTTACAGGTCTAGAATTCTTTTCTTTTTTTGCTCATTACTCATTAACTTGCTTGTCCTTTCCTGCAATATTCCCTCTATCTCATTTTCAAGTATCCTATAAACCAAAACCATGGTTATTCAAATCATCATTCATGTCTGATATATTGACTTCTTCATTACTGGATTACAATATTAACATAGTGTATTATTCCCTAATTAAGATTATTCCCTAAAAACGTTGCAAAACTTTATTGTGTTCCAGGTTCAAAAAATGGGTTCTGTCATTGTGCAGAGGTGATAATTGCAACATAAGTGAGGTTCTACTCTGCGGGTTAGGAGTGAAGGGTGAAATTTAGTCAGTGTTTGGAATAACAGCATAGTGAAATGGCATGCTGAAGGGCAATAGGCACAGGAAGGTTCTCTTTAACAGTCACTAGATCTTGGAGCAGTATACCCAGAGAGCTCTTCTGAACGTGTGTTAAATCTTTTCATAATAAAACTTCTGATGGCCTCACCAATTCAGTGATGTTATTCTACATTTATATCAAAGTAGCTATGAGAGAGATAGGGTCTACTTCTGCTTGACTCTTATGTCTGTGTAGTACAGCTGATCTCAAATCCTTATTGCTTTGGGCACAGGACTTTATAAAACTTGAAATAAATTATCCTTGCTTTTTCTTTCTTTCCCTTTTCCCTTTCTTTTCTTCCTAGCTTTATTTCTCTTCTCTTTTCCACCTATTTCTTGAATTAATGAGGGCTGTGTACTGTGTGTTACCAGGGGCATGCCAAATAATCCGTTGGAATCTCTAGTGAGCACTTCAGGCTTTACTTCTCCATCTCATTAATTTGTTCCAGCACCTTCTCACAGGTACATTCTACATCCTATATGCCAAGAGTTTAATTATGGGGAAATATATCCATATTTTGCATGTAAATCTTAGAGATAACTTTTTTTCTCAGCATGAAGATGTTGGAAGAGGGAATAAAGTAGCTGGCATCAGTCCTAAAAAACCACATAACTCATAAAGCAGCCAAATGAAAAGAGTGGTCAGCTGGGACATGACAGGGTGTTGATGGAGTGGAGTAGCAGGAATAAATGGACTGAAGATTTTCTTCCAAGTGCACATGAATTGCCTACATTTATAATTTTGTGCTTTCAGGTTGTGCAGATGTTCTTTTTGACTTCTAACCTTCTGGACTTTTCTTGGAGCTATGAGAAAAACTATCAATATGCTGTATCTTTTAAGAGCCTTACCTTTGTATTATAATGTGCTTTAATTCAAGCCATAAGCCAAAGCTATTTTTAGGTATGACATGGTGCAAGAGGCAGCTTATTTAAGCACATGAAAATTTGGAGGGAGTGGCACAGTTTCATGGTTGCTCCTTGAAAGATACCACCACAGCATGTTTCTCTGCTCAAGCTGGCATTATAATTAGTTTTCTGTAGGTACTTGGCTGACTTTGGGTTTAAGGGGAATTAAGTTTTAAGCAGTGTTTCCCAGACTCATTTTGCTTGAAGATGTCTGAAGGGAGAAATACTAGAAAAGCTGAAGAGATATAAATCCCTGTAGAGTACTGACGTAATGCCACTTCATTGGACATAAGGGGAAGTGGCTTTCACTCTAGTGACCAGAGAGGATGGCAGTCCCCTCTCAGATGGAAATGCAGGTTACTGCTCACCTGACCACCTTTCTTTTGCCCTTCTTTCCTTTCTTCCTCTCACATGCCAGTTATCTGAACATCTGGACTTGGTGCAAAACCATTGTCTTACAAATAAGTGAGTGTTGATGAGTGATCTGGTACAAGCTGCTCAGGTACACAGCATGCTACCAGAAACACCTCAGATGGGAGAGGGAAAATTCTCATGAATCAGGAAGAAGAAAAAGTGAGAGAGGAAAGAGTGAAGAAGCACCAATTTTTTTTTTTTTTTCCTCCACAATATAAATTTTTTAACTAGAACACTGGGGGAATTTTTATTGGATACTGAGTTTGAGTGCTTATGTAAGGTTTAGGGCTTTTAATTGGATCATTGTTACACACATTTGTAACAATGTGTCTTTTAGGAGTGAAGCCTCTGCCTAGGCCCCGATCAGCCTCTCTAGTGGAAAGGCTGCTTGGAGCAACTTAGGTGAGCAATCGAGCTCTCACATCCACACACACCATGAGGCTAGCTCAGCAAAAGAGAGGCAAGAAGGCCCTTTGCATAAGACTAAGTTCCAGCAAGGTTTATTCCAGGTGCTGAATGGAATCCAGTGCAAAGAAGGGACTATCATGTGCCTTGCTCAGGCTTAAGTATGATTTACAGCTTCCAGTGACCTTGTGGCACAGGGGCAGAACTGAGAGCAGAAAAGGTCAGTGTCCTCTAGGGAAGACAGGTCTGGTCACTGGGGTCCCACAACCGATGGATTAACAAGGAAAGAAGAAACCAGGAGAATTTGGGTATTAGGAAGATGAGGCAGGGGTAGAATTGTAGCTTGTCCTTCCAAGGCCAAAACCTGGGAGTTTTTTTTCAATCGGCTTTAGGGACTCCACACACATTTTCTAAAGACTGCCTAAATTGAACACTTTTGACTAAAAGAGGTTGAATTTAACATTTATTTATTTATTAATTTCCATTTTTTTTCCTGGGAAAGTTGTCTTCAAACTGTCATACCCGCATGTACTCAAGATATTGGCAGTCATGCATCCCACTCTACTTTGAACCTGTAACTCAAGTAGGCCATTTTGAATTCTGCAAGATCTTGGTAATGCTGGTCATCAACAGATTGATGACATAATTGAGGTGGTCTCCACAGACTATTGATTCTTTCTGAGTTGCTTGCCTCAATGAAATGAAAGGGAAGACTCTAAGTGTCAGTCTGAGAAAACACAAAGACGTACCTATGAACTAAACAAGTTAAAAGGAACTGTCTTCTAAATATTTTAAGAACATAATGGCATCTACAGAGTTAGTACATCAAATTTGATAACAAATGTGCCCAACATAGGGGATGTTCAGTCAGGTCAGACAAGTGCCCTTGAGCAGCTCAGAGACTATGTAGTT
This sequence comes from Hirundo rustica, assembly GCF_015227805.2. Classification (NCBI taxonomy): domain Eukaryota; kingdom Metazoa; phylum Chordata; class Aves; order Passeriformes; family Hirundinidae; genus Hirundo; species Hirundo rustica. The sequence continues at coordinate 41,788,775 of NC_053453.1, forward strand.
TTGGATGTAGTATTTGGGTATATGATGACAAAGGAGGTAAAGGTCTTTCTGTCTGCACTGAGCCTATCTCAGGAGAAGCTGAAGAAAGATTATGCATAAAATTTGTCAGTGTACAGACATGAGGTGCATTTCAAACAGTGAAATACTTATGTTCTCTTTTTTTTTTTTAAAAAAAAAAAAAGAACAAAATAAATTTTTCAATAAGTAGGATGCAGTGTAATTGAGGAGTTTGAATTTGTTGAACGCTATCTGTACTCGCTTTCCCTTAAACAAAAAACACCATAAATCTACAGTGGTACTTGTGTAAAGAGTTCCTCTCCAGAAGTGTCTTATTTTATTTATAATTTGCTTTTTAAAAACAACAATAATAATAATAATAAAAAACTCACCTAGCAAACAACAATACAAACAAAAAAAAACAAAACAAAAAACACCCCCCCCACAACCCCCCCCCAAAAAAATCCCAAAAATCCAAACCAAACCAAACGAAACCCCAAAAACCACTAAAGCAAAGTTCATTTTACTCGTCTGCTAAAAACAAGTTTTGCCACTATGCCTCTTAAAGTGCGTAGAGTGGCCTCTCTCCAAAATGATGAAAATGGAGTAGGGAATAAAAAAGAGAGACAAAGAAGGAGTTAGATTTCAAGATAAATATGTGTTGAAGTCCCTTCTCCCTTACATTTATAATGGCTTAATTGGAATAGAAAAGTCTAAAACCCAGCAGGATGTTCAAATTAACTCTGTTTTATTAATAGCTGTTGAGACCTCAATTTAAAATAGTTTCCTGTGAATAATAAATTGTTTCTAATAACCCAGAATTGTTTAAAGATCAATTTTTTCATTATAAAAATTGATTATTCTCATTATATTAATTATGCATTCGCTTAATTTGGCAGTTCGAATTGATCATCGGCCTTTTAAAGTGCGTTCCCAGTTAGAGACGTAAAATTAAGAGACTTTCAGATTACATAAAACTGTAGTGTCCTCACTGAACTAAGAACAGATTAACATATTCCCAAATACACTTTTGTTTTTATTTTTTCTTTCACTTTTGAAATTGTGATAATTCAGGACTTATTTTTATAGATTATCTGTTTCTTTTTAAGCAAGTTTAACTTCTTAACTGCTCTTTTTATTGTTTTTCAGTTTCATCCTGATCTTTCTAATCACTGTTTCTGCAAAGGGCTCTTAGCCCTTTTTGATGCCTAAATTTTCACCTAAATTTATGAACACTTTGTATCTGTCTTACTTCCAAAGATGGCTGCTTTACCACTCCTATGTCACAGCCTGAAAATGGGTTGGAATTGCTATGGTTTAAGGATCAAACTATATTTCATTGAAATACGATAGCAGTGAGTTTTCAGTCACCATTTTTTCCAGTCTTTAAGTCTTAGGCTTACATATATTAGTGAGTGTGAGAATTTTTATAGATAAACAGGTGTGACAATTTTTTTTTTTTTTTCTTGGATGTTTCTGCTTAGATTGAGGTTCCATAAGGTGATGTGCCAGGTCCTGGACTTCAGTCACAATGACCCCATGCAGCACCGCAGGCTGGGGGCAGTATGGCTGGAAAGCTACGCAGAGGAAAAGTAGCTGGGGATGCTGGTTGTCAGCAGCTGAATGTGAACCGGGGTGTGCACAAGTGGCCAAGAATGCCAATGGAATCCTGGCCTGGATCAGGAATAGTGTGGCCAGCAGGAGCAGGGCAGGGATTTTCCCCTTGTATTTGGCACTGGTGAGGCCGCACCTTCAGTCCTCTGTCTGGTTCTGGGCCCTGCACTGCAAGAAAGACATTGAGGTGCTGGAGCATATCCAGAGAAGAGCAGCACGGCTGGGAAAGTGTCTGGAACACAAGTCCTGTGAGGAGTGGCTGAGAAAACTGGGTTTGTTCATCCTGGAGAAAAGGAGGCTCAGGGGAGACCCCATCACTCTCTCCACCTGTCTGAAAGGAGGCTGTAGCCAGGTGAGGTTTGGTCTGTTCTCCCAGGCAACCAGTGACAGGATTAAAGGAAGCGGCCTAAAGCTGAGCCAGAGGAGGTTCAGGCTGGACATCAGGAAGAATTCCTTCACTAAAAGGGTAGTTAAGTATTGGAACAGGCTGCCCAAGGAGGTGGTGCAGTTGCCATCACTGGAGATGTTCAGGAAACGACTGGTCATGGTGATGCCTTGGGAAGGCTGACCTGAAACAGAGACTGGACAGAGCTAGAGAATTAAGTAGGTATTTATTGAAAGGCCTCTAGGATATACCTTGGTCAGGACAAGAACCTGACCAAGCCTACACCCAAGGTGGACTAAGAATGGTTACAAAATGGATGACTGGTCACAAAGTCTTGCACTTCTATAAGTTTTGGTCCATTTGCATATTGGGGTTTGATTGTCCAATTACAGCTTCAGGTTGAAAGGTCTCATCCTTCTTTTGTGGTTTTGGGCCTGAAACTTGTAATCATTATCCTTGGTCTCCAGCAGGAAAAGGATTTGTTTGTCTACCTACTCTGTGAAGAGAGCTTATCAACACTTGATATGAGGCTCAGAACTACACCCCTAGGCAGCACAGAATCTGAAAACATGAAAGCTAGAACTTAAGGCATCAATGGCACTGGTAGTATGTTTAATGATCACGGTGGTGATCAGTCAAAGGTCTTTTGACTCAATGATCATGAAAGTATTTTCCAACCTAAATGATTCTTTGTGCTGTATTTATAATATTTCCATGTAGTCACATTGTTCTCAGTGCTTGAGCTTTATGGCTTTTCTCTTCATTGACTGAAGAAGCCAGCCTAGGAAAAATTTATATATTTTTCCACATATTTAAGGAAAAGCTCCTATGAAGAAAGCAGTGAACTAATGAAAAATAGAGTATCAATGCTGTATTTATAAGAAAGAGGAACATCAACCATGACCTGCTCATTAAATCCTACTAATTTCTTTAGGAGAGTTTTATGTGGATGGTAGAAATGTCACCCTAGTGCACAGGTCAGTGTTAACTTTTGTCAATGAAATGAGTAAAACTTCACAACCCATAAATCCAGTGGATGGATTATCCTATTTCTGCCTGACAGGTTAGCTAAATGCAGCATATAACAAATGATAAATAAAAGTCCATAGATGATCTGCTGCATTGGGAACCCCAGATGCTATATGGTGATTTTGTATTGAGAAATTAAATCCCTTGATGAGGTAGGGTCAAAGTGAACCAGATACAGTATGTTTATCACTAAGTCACTTCCCAATGTGCACTCATTAAGTTTTCTGCCAGTGACAGAGGTTTGGCCATTTTAAATCTTTTAGAGATCCTAATATTAGTATACAATGATTTTGTAGGAAAACGATAAACAAGTTTATGATACTCAAATAATGCGTGTTCATAGAACATATGTTCTCTTTGGAGAAAGGATCTGTCTTGAACATGCCGTGTGCCATCAAATCAGGGTCACGACTTTGGTCTATGGCTTATACCTGCTCCTGCAATATCAATTAATGTAATTCCAAGAAGACAGGATTCTTACACCTGAAACAGGAAGACATAAATATCTTGCAGAAAGACTTAATTAAGCTTTCTGCTCACAGAATACTCTCTATAAACTTTAATAAAATCTTCAGCTACTACAAACCAACAATATTTCTTACTTCCAAACTGAGGACAAAATCTGAGCTGTTCAGAACCATCTAGCAATTTTAAGTCCTTTTTGACACTCTCCAGGCTACTGTTATCACACACCATTAAAAGAAGATTATAGACCACTATAATAACTATTTTTTCCAAGCTCCCTTTAGAACCAATCACTCAAATGGAATGCAGTAGAGTATTTCCAAACAAGCTAGGTCACTGACCTGAAATGCTGTGGAATTTCCATGGTTCTGGCTCATCTCTTGGGTTTAGCCTTAAATCTAATCATTCTGACACCTCTAATATGTGGCTGACTCTGCTTCCTCAGCACAATATATTAGACTGCTCAAGAGATGTGATATAGATAGTGCAGATCAGAGACAGGGTTAGAAAATGAACACAAACAGTGCTGGAGGCTTTGCAGCTGGAGGCTTTGTGGCACGAACTATGCTGGAGACTTCTTTGCTTTGGTCATTTGTTTAGACCTATGAGTACCGTCTCAGGGGGATTTTTATAGAGATTGCATGAAGCTGCTACAAAAGTACAACCAGATCATTCTTTTTCAGCCAAATTTTACATTTCCAAATCTTATACATCATCAGGTGTCTGGGAAATGATGAGTTCAGGATCTTCCTCATGAGATCTAAATCATGAGATCCTCTGCAATATATATTTTAATCATTAGTCTTTTGGCTTGGTGAGAGCTTCCAGTGATCCAGATGTGGTCACAGGTTTAGCCAAATCCCACAGGCTGGCTAGTTAATTTTTTCTCTCTTATCTGTGGTTGTGCTCTGAATGACATACAGTGGTGTATTTAGCACAATTGCAACAGATAAGTTTTTCAGACAGGCCAATAAAAATAAGTCTTTTCTAAGCCAATGCATATAATGACATTGCAGCACCCACTTAGTGTTTAGTGCTTAGTGTTTCATTATATTTTATTTGCAAGGAAAACATTTCTCTATGGGAACTAATTAAAGGGGGAAGTCTCCAGAAGTCCTACCAGTAAGAAACAAAGAGTACACCTGTAGATTAAGATAGAATGGGATACAAGGAGCAGCAAAAACTGAAATGCTGTTACCATTTAGGTGATTGTGATATACGTTGCCTTTGTTTCTCCTATCACATCTTCCATGTTCAGCATCTGTTAGGATGGCATTCGAAGGTTTTTTTACTATTATTCAGAAGGTGGTTTACTCAGTTTTGCTTGGATTACTAAAGATATCACCACACAAGTCTATCATGGTGACCTGAATAAACACAGAACCAGCAGCATTCTGAGAACATTCAAGATAGTTCTTTTCAAATGCAACACCAGCAAGATGAGCTGTTCAGAAATCTACTCTGTTCTGGGACAGAGTACCTTTGTATGTTTGCCTGTGCATAAAAGAGAGAACATTTCAACTAAAAGATTGGTGCAAATTGCACTTTCATCTACTAAATTAAGCAAATTACACTTTTATCTAGCAAAATAAAGGCTCACAGTGCCTGCAAGGAATAGTTAAGCCCACTCTAGAGGAACACACTAATGCCTTTGTGCTCTGAACATAAAAGATTTTTACACAAAGACATATCCCAACCAATTAATACCCTTCTTGTTAAAATAAAGCAGCAGAACTACCAGTTCAGATGTATGACTTCTAAATTGCTGGTGGTGCATGTCTTCACATGTGCTTTACAAATGTTCATGATTGTTTTAGGGAGACAATGGTACGGCACAGAGAGCTATATGCTTTCATTGATGTGGATAAATACTTTTTAAAAATTGATAAAAGATGAAAATAAACTGTATTTTTCAATTGCTGGGAACTGGATTTTTTTTGCTCTTGTTTAAATTACATACCTCTTTATATCTTACCTTTCAGTAAATTGCATATATTGCTCCAAAAATTTTTGGTCAAGTATAGACTCAAAACCACTGTTGATGGTTGGCAATGAAAAGTAAATTCAAACAAGGCTGCAGGTAATTTCAGCAGTTTTAATGCTATTTCTGATTCTTAGATCTTACTTTAGGAAAAAAATACTGAAAAGATTGTGAAATACTGAATCAGCTCTCTGCTATCAAAAGTCTTTAACAACTCTTGACTACATATTTAGTCTTACCCCTGTGCTGTCTAGCAAGAAAGGTAGAAAATTTTATTTTAAAAAGTAATATTCCAGGCAAAGAACAATGTTTCTGAAAGTCACATCTTTTCCTGGACTATGGATTTCCCACTTCCAGTTTAGAAGAAGAGTAATGAAAAATACTATTTCCTCTAGATAGAAAAATATGGTACTTGGAGCTGTTTTCTCAAAAGCTGTTGTGATTCCAAAAAACAGTCAGGCTACCATAATTTATGTTGTTGGCAAGAGCTGGAATCATGACACCTGTAATAAGTAAGCTCTGTATGTGATACTGGGCAGTATCTCATAATCACGAGGTTTGCCAGCTGCTTGTCAGAGAATAAAATCCTACATATAAATTTTGACCCACACAAGTGGTTCTTGGATGCAGGGGCTTGTCGATCATGCCTTCTGATCCACCTTCAACACCTTGCTAATATTACACCCTGCTAGTGCTCTTCTCTTGGGAAAACCGTGTAATGGCTTTGACAGGAAGTGTTCAGAAGTCTGGTTTTTAATGAAGAAAGTGCAGCAGTAAACTGCCAATCCAGCTCATTCCAGTATGAATTTAGTATGTCAGATTAAAAGGAATGGCAGCTAATGTCTTCAAAATGGTATTTTTCTACTTAGATGCTTTAAATTAAATTGAGATGTGTGAATAAAATTAGTTTGCCTTTCAGGAGAACTTGGCAAATCAATTTTCAACTGAAAGTTTCCACCTTGTACTAGGTCTGGCTGGGATAGTGTTAACTTCATAGCAGCTTGGATAATGCCTTTTTTGGATTTGTGACTAAAGCAGCCTTGATAACACACACCAATGTTTTGGCTGTTCCTGAATACTGTTTGAGCAGTGTCAAGGCTTTCTCTTTTTGGGAGGGGACACAGCTTGGACAGCTGATCTGAGCTGGCCAAAGGGATAGATATAACAGTCCGTATAACATCAATGTTTAACAATAAAAACTCAGGTAGAGAAACAAGAAGGGTTTTGGCTTCTGAGGTGGCTTTGTTTGGAGACTGGCTGAGCATCACTCTACCTGTGAGAAGCGGTGAGAAATTTCCTTCATGTTGCTGTTTGCTGTTTTAGTTTGGGCAGGGGGGGAACTTCTTCCCCACGCTAAACTGTCTTTATCTTGAGGCAGAGAATTTCTTGGTTTTGCTCTTCTGTTTTCTCCCCTCACCCTGTTTCAGTGCTTGGATATTGGCAGAGGACAACTCACCACACACCTGTACACTCAGGTATTGACTTTTTCACTAGACTGAGAAAGTTGCACCGTATTTTATTTGTAGCCCATGCAATTAAGGAAATCTTTGATCAGCAACCCTCCTCTGGATGCTCTCTAGTAGCCTCATAACTTTCTTATGTTATGGTGCCCAAAACTGCACACAATATTCAAGGTGAGATGAAACCACTGCAGACCAGAGTGGGAAAATCTCCCTCCTCAACTGGCTTGTGGTACTGGGGTACCATGACTCATGTTCAACTTGCCGTCTACCAGGATCCCCAGGTCCCTTTCCATGGTGCTTTTTTCCAGCATCTCATTCCCCAGTCTGTTTGTGCGTCCAGGATGTACATCCAGGGTCTGTTGCCCCGTCCCAGGTGCAGAATATGGCACTTGGCCTCAGGGGAGTTGACAGCTGCTCTCAGTTTCGTATCATTGGCAAACTTAGTATGCCTTTAAGACCTGCATCCAAGTCATTTATGAAGAGAACTGGCCCTAAAATTGAGTTCTGTAAGGGCTTGTGTATAGAGGATAATACAGTCGGCTTCATATATGCTTCATCTGCTACTTACCCACTCAGCATGATTTATTGTCACCTCCAGTAGAAGGGAGAGACTTGTGTATGGTAATGTACAGTCCTCGAATTTTCTGTTTCGAAGAACTGAAAGTTTGACTTATATCTTCTTTCTTCCCCCTGCATGAATGTATTAGAAACACATCCACTTACCAGTGTTTCACTCTGCTAATCCAGGGCTTTCATTAGCAGAAGTACCTTAATGTTAACATTTTATGGCTGGTTTGCTTTAACATGGACTTAAAGATTAGGGATACTGTTTTGCTTCATTCATTGGAAGAAAATTGGAATACTAGTTGGTCAAGCTTATTTCAAAGATTGCTCTTTAAAGAAAACAGGAATTCAGCCCAAATTGAGATATATGAATTTTTATTTGGTAGATTTAGTTGGAGAATTTTCAGATTCAAATCTGAGTTTGTCCTGCTGCATATAAGGCACACCCTGATGTGATACCCAAGAGAAAAAAAAAAAAAAAAGAAAAGGTAAATTTTAGCTTTTGTCATAAATTTTTTCTCTTTAGAAAAAGCTTCCATTAAGAGACTCCCATTAACAGTTCAACCACTGATTTATAATTCAGAAGGCAAATTAATTTCTTGTGGTCCAAACTGTTCTCATACTATGTTTTCTTTGTATGTTTATTTCTCTCTTATTTATTTATTTATTTATTTATTTATTTATTTATTTATTTATTTATTTTCCTGTGTGAGAAGGCTTTTTTTGTAAATCATCTGTTTCTGGGCACAATAAGCACAAGGCATTGTACTGCATCAAAGTGTGGTACATATTAGAGTGTGGATGTAACTAAAGCAGGCAAACCTTAAGCTGTGAATGCAGGAAGGTACCAAAATGTTTTTACAAGTTTTGCAGATCTGAACAATTCAGATATAGGGAACTAAGTAAATAATCTGCCAACACTCCCAAGCTGAAGTGTATCTACAGAAAAAAAAAAAAAAAAAAGCTAAGAAAGCTGCCTTTCATCACTTTCTGTATTGAAATTATTCCTTCTGCAAATATCTTTGTTGTACCAAAGCATCACTGGGTTCACAATGTAATGATCTTGCTAGATCTGGTTACGGAAATTTTTCACATAAGCACACAGCAAGTATGTGAGCAACAGGGGGAAAGGAGGAAAGGGGGAAAGAAGAAAAGAAAATCCATTATAGGGTATCATTTGCTCATGGTATATTGTTCTTGATGAGGCTTGTGATTAGTGGTGGCATGTGGTTAATTTTGGTTGGGAGACCTTACTTTACAAAGTAAGACAAAAAGGGAAGGATGGGATGCTGGAATGTATGATCACTAGGCTTTAGGATAGCTTTTCCAAATGTAAAGGTATATAGGCACAGAGACTAGATGGTTGAATTCCTTTAAAAAGTTACTGCAAAAAATGACATTTTGCAGAATAGGTATGAAAAATCATTAAAAGGAGCAAAAATAAGGTTGACTACCTTCCAAAATATGGGGTTTTTTCATCTTCTTCAATGGAAAACTCATTTTTATAGAGTTTATATGTTACATGTTTTGTTTTGAAACTTCTGTACTTCAGTTAAAGCTTGGTTAATTAATGCTAAATTAATGCTACATTATTCATTCTTTTCAATTTATACTTGGTTTAATGATAATGATAATTTCATTTGTAAAAAGTGAGTTACTTGATTTTAGCCATCTTCTATTTTTGTTTAATATGAATGGTAAGTATCATATAGGAAACTTGTAAAAAGTTTTCTGTAGTGATTCTTTTAGTGTTAGTGAAATACATGATAAAATACCAGTCCGTTAAGGTGTACACACACACACACACACACACATATATATATATATAATGGTTTTAAAGCAAGTACAACTTAGAATTTTAAAGCTGAAAAAATGCTATTATGTATGTATACAAAAATTTATTATTTTATGTGATTTTGGGATATGCTTTAAAAATGAATTTTGGGATATGTTTTGGGAATGTATTTAAGGTGTAGATACTATTTTACTTCAAATTGTTTTGATGAAGCAAATATCATGGCAATCATATAGGCAGAAAGACATGTTCTCAAAAGGCAGGCTTCTTGGGGGTTGGGAGTATTGTTTCTTGATGGCTGAGTTTTACTCCATCAATCTCACTTTTCTTAAATATATTCCAAAAATACTGTTATTACTTGTCATATTTATTGCAATTTTTCAATATTATTGCAATTGCAATTTTAAAGATATTGAAAAACAGCAGATCAACAAATGACTAAAGGTTGAATCTGGGACATTGGTTTGTTGCTTGGCTTATTAGTTTGGGGTTTGGTGGGGATTTTTTTTGTGCTTCCTTTTCCTGACTATACTGTCTGAAGTGTATTACATCAGTTATTTTCTATGAGCTCATGTTCATGCACTCCATTGCAGGTCAGTTCCTCCTAGAAGAATCCCGTCTGATAGAAGCAGCTGAAATGGCAAAAAAAGCAGCTGAACTTGATAATGCGGAATTTGATGTTGTTTTCAATGCAGCCCATATGCTCAGGTTAGTGCTTGTACATCTGCCTCACTTGATTTTCCTCTTCTTTTGGAGGAAACAAGTCTTTATAGCCTTTGCTTATGCAGGATTCTTTTTAAAGCCCAGCAACTCTTTTGAATAATTCAATATTATTGCTAATAAGATATAAAGAAGTGGAATTAAATTGTTACAGCATTTAGCACTTCACTTTTTTTTTTATTCTATTTATTATATCATAATTTCCTACCTTCAAAATTTCTGTTGTTCACAAGCAGGTAATGCATTTCTCTTGCATATGAGAACAAGTGTTTCTTTTGTGAAGAACCTTCTGTAGAATTTCCTTTCACCTGATTTGTAAAATTTTAGTGTGCATAGCAACTTAAAAGAGGAGACCATATTTCTCATCTGGATGTAAATAGAGAATATTGAAAATTTCTGTTAATATCAGTAGGGAACATTATGATAATTAGAAATCTAACTATTCCTAGTCTGATAATTACTTTGAGACACATAGGAGCACTTAGTGATATTCACAGAATCTGTGATTTAAAATGTAGTCTTATATTTAATTCTGTTCTATCTGAATAGAACAAAACTTTGGACTTCTACTTTAGCTTTTTAAGCTGTCAGACCTGATTATTCAGTAACATTAAGCTTCTGTCTGTGAGTTTAACATTATCATCAAACTCATATTACTATAATAGATATATTCCATGCTTATTTCTAGGATAACTATCTAATTATTGTCTATTGTCCACTTAACAGCTATAAGGATACTTAATTTCATTTAGATGGTATCTCAGCATAGAAAATTCATGAAAAAGGAGATTTAAAAAATACACTTCATTAGCACAAAACAGTCCTTGAGATAATTTCTCTGCTGAAGATATCTTACTAGGCTCCTTTATACTTTTAGCATTTTAAATAAGAAATGAAAGAAAAAGAAAATAGTATAAAAGAGAAGGTAGAATCAGCTTCAGGCAGGTGACCTGTGTTTCTGAATTATGGTTTCTATACCATGATTTTGAAATAAGCTCCAGAAGTTATTTTTTAGAAATTACTTACTGCTTGCGGATTAGAAAGGAAACCAAAACAAATGACTCATCGGTAAACAATAGTTTGACCTGACAAACGTATATGAGCTATTTCAAGGATTCTTCCCTTCCCCATGATTATTTTGTGAATGATATCTCTCAAAACAGAATTCAGTAATTTGAAACACTTAGATTCATGTTAAAAATTCACAGGCAAAAGCATAGCAGTTTAAGTACGATGGCTGAATTTAGGAAGGTATAGAGGGGTCAGATTCCTGATTTTACTGAGTGTATTGTAGAAGATGGTTTAGTGGTATGATTGTGTGTATTATAAAAGGTGGTGGTGTAGATCAGTACTGTTTTGGAAATAGGTTTAGTAAATCTCCTGCTTTCTCTGTGAGCACTGAATCAAGGTATTTGAGGCACATATATCTGAAGCACATCTGGATATGAGTATTTTTTCACTTTTAACCTAATGTCTATGCTGCTGTGCTGTACATCAGCCATGGTTACCCTACTTAATCTGGTTGGGAGTGTACTGTTTTTGGGAGACCTTAAAAGCAATGAGCTTTCAATGAGTGATTCTCTGCATTCTTGATTTTTAGTGTAAGTGCAAAGCCAAAAACCTTCAAAACCAAAGAAAATGCACCAAAATGAAACACTTTAAAAAAATAGGCCTGCTTTAGTTTAGCTTGAATTCCTTGTGCTCCTTTGGGATACCCAGCTGATCTAATTTTTCACTTAATATTCAGCTCTCTTTGTGGAAGATCATAATGTCTTTGTAATACTCTCTAAGAGTCTAAAGAGATCTGTAGGATTTAGCAAGAGTCAGGGTGGCAGGGCTGAATTCAGTACTGACAAGCATTTGCTTAAAACCCCATGTGTTAGCATCTGACTGATTTTTGCTAAAGGTTAGGATTTTGTTGTCCGTCCTTGTTAACTTCTTTACTTAGCAATTATTATTAATTAATTAATTAATACTTAGCAAAAATATATTGCTTCCATAATACTTCTTGGAGAAGGGCAATGCATATTCATTCATTGTAACAGAGCAGCTACAAATCTACCAGGAGTCTGGCTCTTCAGAATCAGATGATTTTTAGGATCTTTAGAACAACAGAGAGCTGAGGTGATTCCAAGAAGAAAACAGATACCAAGACACAAAGTAGGACAGAAAGAAGGGAATGCTCCAAATGGCACAGAGTGACACTGCTAGGAACTGAATGCTAAAGACAGTCATAAATGAAAGGCTGACATAATTTCAAGTAGGTGACCAACTGCTCTTTAGGTACCCTAGAGAGCTATAAAAACTGACTGGTAAGTTAGTGAGAATTTTGAATGAACTGCACAGCTGTGAGAGAAAAAATACATTATAGAAGTTCACAGAGCATGAAAATAAAATGACTCTTATGAGAGACACGAGATAAATTTTAAAGACATGTTGTGGAATAAGAGACAGAAATTGATATTAATGTGGATGATGCAAGGTTTCCAAAATGAGTGCAAGATAATAACAAAAGCTTAGATTTTTGTATAGATTCTGATATTTTCTTTTTCAGATCAAATATTTTACACAGTGATGTATTTTTGGATTAGGAAGGAATCATCTTTCCCTCCTCTTCTACTACTGTTTCCACCATTAGCCTAAGGAGTGTCACAAGACTCAGAAATACGAAGACATTTCTTGGTTTACAGCTGTTTCGGAAGGAAAATAAACATGCCATTCTCTTGAAATGCAATTTATTTTTCTAGTCTAGTGCTAAAATATTTGCCTTTTTTTTTAAATCCCCCTACTTGCTGAGAAAATAAATTAAATTAAAATACAACCTAAATAAAAATTAACAGCTTCTGAAAATTTTGAACTGGATTGCTGCAAGTTAGTTTTCTTTTTCTTAAATTTACAACAGAATTGTTAACTGGGTCCAAATGCAGTAGCTGTATTTATAGATAGCCTGTTCTCAGTTTAGCAGGAGAATGTCTGCTCTTCCAATCAGATATTCCAACCTTGCTGATTTACTCTCTTTGTGATCGAAACTGAAGTGAAAAAAATAATTACATAGTTCCGTTTGCATTATTGAGAGACCTCCCCTTTCCTAATTACATTATAGTTACTAATTTTTTTTCCTAAATGACTTCTGTAGCATCCCATTAATGCAATCCAAGATGATTCAAGTCATCTGTAAGAGAAGTGAGATGTGGGATGAATGTAATTAACTTCTTTGCAACAGTCTGGTAACTTTTGACTTGCATGCTACATGTCTGTAAAATTCATTTTCTCAACAAATTTGTTTTCCAGACAGTTTTCTTCAAGGCTCATGCAGCCATTTGGGTGGTTCTTAAAGCCATATCTGGTCATGTGTTTTACGTTTGTCCTGCTTAGAGGAGTGGGAAGTCTCTCAGCAAAGCGTGCGTACAATGCTGTACAGTGGCCGTAGCTCCAGTGGCTGAGCCATGTGTTAACAAGGGCTACGGCTCACTTTGCTCTCGTAGTCCAGCTAAGCTGCCATCAACAAGGCTTCCTGTGGGCGAAGGAATGATTATTTCTACAATGAAGGATGGCAGTGTGGTGGCAGCACCATAATAATTAGAAACAGGAAAAGAATTTCACCTTGCCTCCACATGAAAACAAATTTAGGAAAAAGACCCCTTTGCTTAAAAACTTGTTTTGTAGGAGTAATTAATTTTCCCATGCTTTTGTGAGAGGGTTGTTCTGGGAAAATCTCATGTGACATGAAGTTACAGGATGTTTATTGGCTGTTGAAAACAGAAGTCTAAATTAGGGCAGTTCTACATGGCATGGTCTTTATTTTTCAGTGATTGATTGTATGAGTATTTTGGCTGTCCAGAATACACTGTTCAAACATGGAGTGTAATTGCTGATATGGTATCATAGGCACAACTGAACCCTATGTTATTGTCTGAACAGATGACATTCATCCTTTATTTACTATCTAGATGCTTAAGTATATATTGTATGGCAAAGCATATAGTCTATATAGATTTTTAAAACAAACTGTAGGAACAGTTCATTGCAACAGAGAAGCTGATTATAAAACCTGATTATAATTTTGTCGTTACACAAAAAGGTCCATTATGCCAAGAATGCCAAGTATCAGCATTCAGCATTTTAAAAGAGGAATTGCTGAAGAAAATTTCTTTGTAGGTGTGCCGACATCTACAAATTTAATGTAAAAATTCATAGTCTGAAGCCTTGTACCAAGCAGCAGGAAGGTTAAAACTAACCTTTCCCACTCACATATATCTAAATCAGTCAGCATTGGTGGTGTTTTTCTTTTACAACCGTATTTTTTCCAGTGAACAATGTAAAAATCAAAATGAACATAAACTGATTATAGCTGGGTGTCAGGAGAATCTAAGAGTGATGTGTTGTTAAGCATATTTATTAGGTGCCACTGTTAGTCGGCTGGAGTTAAATATGGGAAATAGTTTATTCTGGATACTCAGATTAAGAGATATGAGAGAATAAAAAGTGGAAACATTTTTTCCCTTAAAATGAGATTGGATGCTAGTTGTTAGTGGGGAAAATCAGAGGCTTTCAAGGTGATTCCTCATGAAAAGATTTAGGAAAGCGGTTAAAATATGACTCATAACTGTGAAAAATACTCTCTTCTGAACCTCTCTTTGCTCCCTTTACTTCCTCTCTGTTTTTTAATCAACATTTAATCTAATATTTTACTCTAATGTGAGTTATGTTACTTTTAATAGTGTCCTTCCATTATTTGACAATGATCCAAAACTCTTTACTGTTTAGTGGCATAGGGTTACTGCAATTTCCTACCTCTGTGCCTTTAATTTTTCCCAAGGGAAAGCTGTTTCAGGGCTTAACATAATTAATTTCTAGCTTAGATTTGCAGTGAAAATGGAAACGAGAATTCTGCAGCATCTTAACTAAAGGAACTGTTGCTGAATGCCCCAAAAATTGAACTAGCTTTTTCCTGACCAGGTTGCTGTGTTGTGCATTCATTTCTATAAACTGTTTTTAAAAGAGAGCTATATAGCCAAGCTGATTTCAACTTTGCAATTAATGATCCTTGTTTCATGATGTACATGTGTCAGGAAAGCAAGCCATGTATTTCCAATGGCCTGAAGGGGGGACAAGATTTTAATGTGTTCCACACTCACATGCCAGTAACTCTTTTTCGGAGGTAAAGTATACCATTCATATTTGCCTCCTGGGAAAGGCACGTTGTTTATTGTATGTTATTTCACCACTTTCAGAAGTGATTTGTGTCCTGACAGTTTTGTGCAAACATAAAGGAAAAAAAAAAAAAAAAAAAAAAAAAAAAAAAGCTCTGTAATTTCATTCTATGGTGCTTTGTTGTAAATCCTGAAGTTCCTAAGTATGAGATTTTTTTTTTTTTCTTTTTACAATCATTTCATGTGCTACTGATGTCCAGCATGAGTGATTCAGAAGCAGGTTGAATGAATATTTTTAGACATTCAATCATTTTGAACCACTGCAGCTGCTGAGTCAATGAAACATGCAAAGTAATTTAAAACAGTTAACATGTATAAACCAGGTTCTATTTAGCAAATTGTTAGTCATGAAGTGGTTTCAGCTTGCACAGGAATTACGTGAGAAACTTCAAAGGGACTATCCTTTCTCCCTTTCTCCTCCCAAGACCAATAGCTGTCAAAATGTGTTGTTTGGGATTAATTGCCTATCCATGTATTATGTGGCTAATGTTTAAAATCTGTGTGGGTAGAAACAAAATTAGAATACAATTTGATAACAAATCATGTAAAGGCTCATGTAATGAGCAAGGTAAAGCAAGGGCTCAGTTGATTGATATTTTTGAACTAGTAACTGTTTGCAAATGTGAGAAAATAAGGAAAAAATCAATCGAACAGCCAACCCTATGGTGTTTTCCTTGTTTTCAAATGTTTCCAATTTGTATCACAGAAATGCATCTGTAATCACATAAAAACCACAAATATGCTGAAGATTTCCTGTGCTAACTCTCCTGTGAAAGGACTTAATGCTTCATAGGAAAATACCAAATAAATGTAGCAGAAGATAAGTAGCCCGCCTGAGAGTCCTGCTTGGCTGTTCTTACAGATTTGCCTTCTTTCTCTTGACATGCATGTGATCAACTGATAGTCATTGGACTGGTGGCCAAAATGAATAGTCAAGTGAAATTAAGAAGGTGGAGACAAAAGAAGAACAGAGGAGTTTGGGAGAAGTGATAAAAAGGGCCTGTTGAGACAAAAACTTCTTTGGATTTCTTTGGCAACATACTGCATTTTTGTTTGAAAACATTGAACTAAAAACTCAGGAGAAGAAATAAAAACTAAACTGCTAGGAGCAAGTAGATGCTGACAGTAGTAGTAAGGAGAAGAAAAAGTATTGAGCTAATACTCTTCAGGTACCCAGAAACTCATTATCTTGGAATATATGATTTACATTTAAATGCCTGCTCAGAATTATGTGAGTACATGTTGAAATCAGAACTCTTTTCTGAATGAATTCTGTCAATCATGGAAACCTAGTTTTCAGAAATCTTTTTGTTCTCTGACTTTTTTTTTTTTTTTATTTTTCTTTTTTTTTTTTTTTTTTTTTCTGGAATTATAGTGGGTTTGGGAGGGCACAAAGTGAAAAAGTACATTGTGGTATATTATATGGTTTCAGAATTTAAAGTATGTCTGATAACAAAAAATGAGCCACATTTTCTTCTGGTAAAGACTGTCATGTCTTTGTTTTTGCCTGAGATGAGTGTTTAGCTTTCTGTATTTCCATTATGTACTAATATCATTGCAGAACTAAAAAGGAAATTAAGTAAGCAAAGAGGACTTGCGCTAATGGACAGTCTCAACCATAGGAAATCTTTTAGATTTACGTATTTTGTGCATTTGTTAGAGTAATATCCTTGAGCAGCAGGGAGTAGCTGCAGTGTTTCATTTTTAGCTGTGCTTCTTTAGGTATGGTTTCATTTTAACACAAGGAAAATGAGGTGTAACTATGTTATTCTTTTCCGTCCTGATAGACAAGCCAGTCTTAATGAAGAGGCCGAGAAGTATTATGAAATGGCAGCAGGATTAAGACCTAATGTAAGTACCTTCTTAATGATAGCCATTACTGAAGTTGATGAACGTGCTAGGGTACTGAACCCTTTGTGTTGAGGAGAACTTCTGGCTGGAGCATTTGATCTCTCAGCCTGTGTTATATATGTTCTTTTAATAGTTAATTATTAGGTAGTCAGATGAAACTGTTCATTTGTCTAACCTATCACTGCACTTTCAAGTTGCCTCAGTGAAGTGGTCTAGCCATGAATCTTATTTGGCTAACATACTTCTAGACTAAAAGACTTCTAGATTTAGATTTTTTAATCTGTGTTTAACTGTGTTAAGTTTGGAAAGCTTTTCTGATTCCATCTCTTTTCTCTTTTCTCCATCTCTGATTCCATCTACTTTTCTAGTAAAAGAGAATGAAAGTTTATCCTGTGAGCCACAGTTTAAGGCATTTTTAATAATACATTTATGCATTTTTCATCTGTCACGAACTTCTGACAAATGTTCAGCAAACAAAGATGTTTATCTCTGATGTAGTTGTATATTGACAAAGAAATACTTATTGTTTGAGCAGGTATATGTAGGAGTAAAATATATGCTTTTCAAGAAGGGAAGCTCAATTCTAATTTTCATTGCATCAGGAGTTAAAGAAATAGAATATTTTGACTTACCATTTATTACTTAATATTACGTTTCTTTTCAATTACCTCCCCATTTTGAGGAAAAAATCGTGGCTCTAAATGGGGCAGAATTTATTTTAGATACATATCCCCATTGTCTATACAATAAATCAAATCTAGGAAAATTTCTGTTTGCAGAAGTCTATAGTGCCAAATTTGAGGATTAAAAAGTTAGCATATGTCGTATAAAAAAAAAAAAAAAAAAAAAAAAAAAAGGAAAAATCAAGGTCTTTTTTTAAAAAAAAAGATCTTCTTAAAAGAGTTTTCAGAGCTGAGAACCAAAAGCAACAAACAGCTAAGACTCAAAACAAGCTAACAAAATATAATAAAGGAACCCCATAATGACTTTACTCATATGAAATTACAGATGTTCATACTGTTTCTTAAGAACTCTCAAAAAACTACTTATTTCTTTACTTCGTACTTGGTGAAATAACAATGAAGACTTTGTGATTCATGTTTGCATAATGAAAGACATTTTTTGGCTTTTTTTTCTGAGAGGATACCTTAATGTTGAAAGTATTCCCTCAGCTGTCTGCGAATTGTTACAATTTCTCTTTTCTGTGCTTCATTGTGTGCTCAAAATGCTTCTCAGAAACTAAGAAATAAGTTTGTTGTGTATAACCCAATATAAATAGGGTTATACATGCGAGATTTCTCAGAGAGCTTTGGAGTAACTGATAGTAAGCTCATAGCAATAGTACTCTAAAGTTTAGGTATTTTTGATTATTGATGACAAGCTTTACATGTTATGACTGAAGTATCCTTCTTGAAGAATAAGATTATCAAATCTTACTTAATAATCCATTTCTTCTTGAAGAATAAGATTATCAAACCTGGTATTCAGCGTTCTTCAAAAGATAATTATACTCTTATATTCAAGATGATCATTTAATTTTCTAGCTATGCATGGTGTGCACATGGTTCATGACTTTTTAAGAATATTTTATAGGTGCAGAGTGGGAAACTTGTATCCATTTTCACAGCCATTATCAGCTGACTTTTCAGGGGTGTGTCTCAAAAACGTAAACAAACCCAGAAGTAGTCATATATATCTTTTTTATTGTTATTAACTCTCAAATTCACCATACTAGTTTCAGACTGGGAGGAAAAGAAGTCATTTGAGGAGGCTTACTTGGTAGTAAGCAGTTTAATGCATATATGGTAAGCCAGAAGCTCCCAATATTCCAAAGGAATATGGAATGAAAATTGTTGAAGATTTGTATACTTCATTTCTGCATTCTACGTGCCGATAATTAAATGTGCCCAGAAACTATTCTCTAGTGCTGACTGAACCAGCTGTTAGATTGTTCCAGGTCGAAACCATACTCACAGCGTGAAAATGCCACAGTTGATTTTTTTATTTTGTATGTGGCCTGTGTATCCTTTCTCTGTCTTACAAATATGAAGGATGAGCAGAATTATGTGAGTCAAGATGATAAAGAAATATCATTTAAACAGAATAAGTGCTTTAAGGTTGTTTGTTTATTTTTTTTTTGTATCCATCACTAATGGTCTAGAAACACTTCCTGACAGAAAATTCAGACTATTAGATCTATTCATGTGATGTAATATACAGATTCCTACCATTCCATGTATAAAACCACATACCTATATTTATATTTGTGTGCATGTTTAGCTGTTAATAGGTCTGTCCCCAAATTGACTCTTAGTGAGAATACTATGGCAGCATTGAAGTCTCATTCTGTGCAGTGGATCGCCTTGTTACTAGTGTAATTAAGTGCCCAAAGGGTCTGTTTAACAAGAGCCTTTCTTCTGCTGGTGCTTTAAAGAGTACTATTTGATATAAGTGAGTTATGGAGCAGCATCCCAAGTAAACTGGCACTCTACTTATTTTCAGTATGACATTTTTCCTTTGGTTCCCCAGTCACTTGGCCAGATCCCAAGTTGAAAATCCACTTAATTATCAGCTTCTTTCTTTCATTGTGCCAAGACAATTATCACTTACTCTTTAGGATGACTTTAGACCAATGCCTGGCTCCTGAGAGATTTTCATCTAGCATAGCCTGAAACAAAACTCATTTTTCCACTCTCTTGCATCTGTTTCTTTACAAATATAACGTATTGTATAATATCTCTAATAT
This sequence comes from Hirundo rustica, assembly GCF_015227805.2. NCBI lineage: Eukaryota > Metazoa > Chordata > Aves > Passeriformes > Hirundinidae > Hirundo > Hirundo rustica. The sequence goes on from NC_053453.1 coordinate 41,808,598, forward strand.
TACTACTATAAGATAGTCCTTAAGAGTAATAAGAGATTTTAGTAATACTGTAAACACAGTCTTTTACTGATTGTTAGTGAATTTTTTATGCTCATTTAGCTATCATGACAGGGTTTTGTTCTCAGCATTCTATTTTCCTTTTGCATCCCTTTCTTTGGTTTTTCAACCATTCTTGTTGCTTTTGGAATGAAGCAGTACTCCTTGCACAATTCCTCCCTCATCTGCTCACTAATGTATAACTTTGGATCCAGAAACTGCTCTGCTGAGCTTTTCTACACCCATGTCTAGTTTAAATGGCCATCTGATTTACTACTTTCAGAGATACTTAATTGGCTATTTTAGTGCTTTTTCCAGACAGCAGTCTCCACTCTTGGCATTTGTCTCCTAGACAAGCGCTTTTATTTCAGTGTCTCAGAATGGGAGAACAGCAGCGAACACCAATATGCCTGCATGTCTGTATCACATTCTCATTCAACTAATCCATTTTTAGAAAAGTTGTGACTAAGGCAGCTAAAAACATTGGCAAAAACACAGTATTCAGTTACAGAAAACGTAACTTCTCTGAAACTTGCAGGTTATTGTTTTTAAGAAAGCAAGCATAAAATGATTTTATTTTTGCAATATTGGGGATGATTCATTCATCACTGAACTATTTCTGAGAGGTCTGAGAATACAATTTATTTTTTTCATTACAAGCCTTATTACAATGAATAAAATTTAGAAGAAAAATATACTCAGTAATGGAATGACTGAATACAGCAAGGGTGCATTAAAATGTCTATCTTAATCTTGAATATCATCCTTACTTTTGGATATACATTCTGTCTGCAGATGGTAAAAGAATTAAAAGACTTTGATACAATAGCTGTACCATCTGAAAAGGAGCTTGGGTGCAAATTAAAAACAAGCCTGGCTGTATTAATGTTTGAGATATAGACCTAGCTGTTTCATTAATAATGTTCACAATTGGCCTTATTTACAGTAGGTGGGTATTTATCCTCCATGAAAGTAATTTCCAGACAAATTTCAGAAGAGCAGTATTTTCTCTAGAACACACTGCTGTCTTGAAGATGGGAACAATTTGTCCTTAACTTTACTGAAGAAGCAAGCATTGTCAAGTTTATGTCTATTTTAGCATTCAGAGAGTTGACTTCCCCTGGACAGCCAACAGGTAGAGAGGAATCCAAGAAGATGTTCAGAAAACAAACCTACTTCTATTTGCAGTTAATTATTTCTTACAGGACTCTCTTTTCTTCCTTCAACTCTATAAGTAACCTACAGAGATTAGCCTCCTTAGCCCCTTGATCTTTATGAATGCTTTCTAAAAAGTACATTACTGCATTGTGTGTTGTACCATGATCAAAACAAAATCATTTTAGAGCCTCCTTAGTGAGACACACATATGTGTTTGTTCTAGCGGTGTTGGCTTGAGGTACATTAATCACATTAGTCTAATTTTAACAAATACAGTTGCATGAAGAAATGAAACCTTAAGTTTCTTGGACATTCATGCAGTAATTATTCTGAGTGTGAGTATTGCTGAAGAAAAGCTGTATTCAGACATGATTTCTGGGTGCCCTACATACTGTAATCTTCACAAACCAGGAAATAGTTTTAACAAGTCATTAGGCACTCTAAAGTGTGAGCTTTAAGCTTGCTTTGTTGTGGAAAAATCAGTCATCTGGAAACTGTCTTTAAATTGGCATGCTTTACAAGAATGTGAGATACCGACTTAAGCTTCAGCCTTTGTTCAACTTTTAAGATATCATTTGTGTAATAGAGGTGGGTTTCTAATTTTTTAAGTCTGAGCCTGAAGCAGCCAGTTTTTAAAAAGCTGCTCTAGAACCCCCACACATGGCCAGTGGCTTTTGGGAAGAAAGGGCACTTTGAAGTGTGACCTCAAGAGTATTAAATGAAAGAGAGCTCACCAGAGCCTGAAGACTTTTAGCCACCACCTTGAGTTGATTGGCTTAGGAGCATTCCTCACAGAGGTGCCATAACCTCTAAGTCTCTACCATCCCAACCACATATTAGTACTGCTTGCAATCTGGAGCTCGTTACAGCTTTAAGCCCATGTCATCAGCGCATTGTTAGATACAGCTGTTTCCACTCTACCACTTCAAAAGGGCTTGATTAAATGTCTTTCTGTAACAACATACATAAAGACACACACACAGAGTGAGGGGGAAAGAAGAAATGTACCTATAAGCAAAACAAACACAGTTTCCACTAGATGGTTTAATCATGATGTGGGGAACGAAACCATTTTTTGACTTGAAGGACTTAGGTAATCAGTTAACACAATATCATATTAAAAAGCAGTTTTGACAAGTGCTTCTTTTATTTTTTTTTTCCCCAGTGCTGGAGTACACATTTCATGCCAAGGGCTCCAGGCTTGTAATAAACCCTACCTCAAGCTGTCTAACTGGTGAAAGAAGAATGCTAGTGATTTCTACATAATCGACTGTAATTTCATAGGCACCTTAGAGATAACATGCTTTCAGTGCCTTCTTAGGTAAAGTGTTCATAATTCGTGGGGTTTATTCATTGCAAGACTTCTAAAATAAAATACTTCAAATAGTACATACATCTTTTTTAAAAAAAGTAAATGTAGCATTTTTGTCTTGAAACATTTGTAATCAGGATTTGCTTTATTATATATTTTGGCCTTCAGTGTTTCTGTGCTGAATTGTCCTATTTGATTTTCTCATGAACATTTAGTAATTGCTTCACCTAGCTTTACCGGATTTGGAGTAATTGTGAGGGGAAAAAATTTAAATGCATTTTGCCAGCTTTGTTAAGGACATGTCCTGTTACTGCCAGGGAGAATTTTCGTAAATTTTTTTAAGATCTTCTGCCATATTAAATCTACTGATGGTGGCAGTTAACAGCAATGGGTTAACAGCAATTCTTGCTCTGTCTGCAGCTGATCCTCAGCTGACAGAAAAACTGGCTACCCTGATTGCAGTATCATTGCCACACTGCTCCAGGGATATAGCAGATCCTTCACCAGTAAGGTATCTATTGCTCCTGCAGCTCTTTTGACCTGATCTACCTAGTCCCTGTTATTCAAATGCAGCTGGAGTGCCTTGCCATCCATACTTCTGGTTTCTGGAGCGTTGTATGGATAAAACTGACATAATTCCCTAGAGAAGAAGTATATATATGGTTTTAACACTGTGTCTAATTGCCAGTAAAGCATGACAATTTACAGCTGTGAATCCTAGTTTTAAAAAGTTGTTCTGCCTGTTTACTTCTTTATTCAAAATAATGAACACATGGTAATATTTTAGCCTTATCTACTGGTGTTATGGTATGACCACAGAGCTGTATTTTTAAGTAGTTAGCATCCAGCAGATTCATCTGTTCAGTTGTCTGCCTGTACTGAAAGTTGAAAAGTGGGCCCTGTGGCGCAGAAGGAACTTCTGTTCACTGCCCATGTGCACCTGAAATGCTCCCAGCTCTCCTGCCCTATGTAAGGGCTGGACATCTTCCTACTACCAGCACCAGTTGCTGCTAAAGCCTCACATTGTTTAAGGCTTCCTCTCAAGTGTACCAAACTTTCTGCTTCAATAGTGTGAATGGCTGTTGATTGCTTCCAGCCCAGCCGCGGTCTTGGCCTCCTGAAAATGCCCCTTTTCTTTGCTCCTGTTGAAGGTGTGAGGAAAAAGAAAACTTCCCAAGAACCAGTTTTTCCTCTCTTCCTGCTAAAGAGTGAACCAATTGTTAACAGGGCATGCAGGATTTCAGGCACTAAAACAGCTGCTGTGGATTCCTAACAAGAATAGGCATGACTGATGAGAACGGTATTTCCAGATGACATGTTTTTAGAAGTTTGAGTTCAGACAGATACAGGGGTGGGATGCTTAGGCATGGATCAGCTCCACTGCAAGAGGAGATAGTGGAACACCCTTATTGAAAAGAGGACATCACTCTATCATCTCAAAAGGTTAAGAGAGCCCTTTTTTGGTTTCTGTAAATTGGTTAGACTGTCCCTGTTGAAACACTCTGAGATTTGATATCAGAATAGCTGTGGCATTTTTCAGTCTGCATGTATAAAGGTTCTGTATAAAGGTGACCTAGCCTAAAGGTTGTGCAGAACGGAAAAATTCAAGAAAATTAGTATTAACTTGTTTCTGTCCCATCTGGGGTGCCAGTTGTTTCTGTCCCATCTCAGGGACGGCAGTTGTTTCTGCCCATCCCAGAGACACCAGTTGTCGGGGGCTCCTTTTTAGGAGCTTAAATTCCCCGGCATTCAGGTGGTTTTAGAGTTCTGGCCCTCTGCAAAGCTCTGTGCCAAACGCAGGAAAAGACGGAGTCTTCAAGGTTACATGCTTCGTTTATTAGTTCTTATCTTACAATTTTCTCAGTGTCCAAAAGACGTTTGCCGCGGCTCGGACATCTGGTTACTCCTCCTGTCTCTGGGCTGTCCTTATCTTTTATACTAATTGCTACGTATTCTTTATTTACTATTTATTACCAACGGCTATCACTATTACTAAAAAGGTCATCTTTACTCTGACCCAATCCTCACTAACTACTTTGTGCCAACGTCACTGCAGAAATGGAGTGAGGGAACAAGAAGGAAGAAGAAAGAGACAACGCCCTAAATTCTCCATCTTGCCCCATTCACTTCAATGCCAAGAATCCCAAACCCACTGTTTTTTCACCCTGTGATATGCTAAACCACTATTTTTACACTCTTGTGGCCTGCAATGCTTCCTGCAGTGCAAGAAGCCTCTCCCATGGACTGAAATCAAATCCAGTGTCTCTCTGAGCTCTGGGCTCTGGGCTGGGGTCCCAGACCCCCCTGCCCAGGTCCCTGACCCTCCAGGGCAACCAAAGGAATGCCCTGGACTCCAACATTAACTAAATGCAAGCTTCCCTTTATTTCAGGTAGAAAGACTCTTCAGTGTTAGGACAGAAATAGCAATACTTCTCCATGTAAAGAGTTTATCCATGCACAAAATATCTCTGCTCCTCCTTTAAAATCTTATTAGTCCCCAACTCAATTTTTTGTTGTTGTTGTTTTCTTCACCTTTTTCAGGTCTTTCTTATCTGGGGCTAAGTCTGAGGCAGATACATTATTTACATCCAGCTATTTGGGAAAAAAGAGTGTTTATTCTTTTGAACAAAACTATTTTTCTGTATTCGCAATTATATTTGTTCACGGCCCTCAAATATTTTTATTACACATGAAGGGGGGGGCGGGGGGGGGGGGGCGTTGTGCACAGTTGTCAGCTTCAAGACAGGCTTCTATACAGGCTCTGAATCTTAAAATATTCCTACCTCAGCAGAGATTAGTGTCTCTCACCTTAAAAAAATATACAACAGAAAAAACAAAATCTTCATATAGTGTTTTCCATCTCTGTGATCTCCATCAAGGGACAAAGAAAGAATACAGGCTACTGGAATGGGGATATTTACCTGTACCTGAAGTACAATATCAGAATAAGTTATATAATTTGAAAACCGATTTTCTCAGCTGTGTAAAACATTGAATTTCCTTTGGGAAATATTTATTTGAGACTATTTGTTGCCTTACCCCAGAAAACCATACATGTGTTTTCTCCTGCATTGTAGCAGCTCTGTAAAAGCAAAGATTGAATGTGCTTTTGGGCAATTATAGAACACAATTATTGAAAATCTAGTTTTCAATATTGTGATCCATCTTTGTGTAAGATGCAAAGGAACAAGCTGGAAATCCTGTCAGTGTTCTCATCGTCTCTTTTGTGAGAGCTGGGTTATAGGGAGTTGATTTGTACTCTCCTGATTATGCAAGCAGTTAAGTACACAAATGTCTGAGATCAATTGGTTTGCTCAGTGTAATTTGTGAGCTTTGACACTGAATTAAAATATGTTTAAGTTGCTGTTTATTTTCCATCTAGAATAACTTGTTGTACATTGATATTCTAATCAATACAGAACTATTTTGTCTGTGCAAGTTCTAAATGATTGAAATGAAAAATACATTCAATACATTTCTTCTGCATATACAGATATTGCATTACAATACCACCACTGACTTGTTTAGAGTTGCTTCTGTTTCTCCTGCATATGAGAGATAAATTGCAGTCTAGTCTGATTTCACGTGAAAGTATGCAAGAAGCTATGAGCTGTCCTTAGCTTAAAGTTTTCCAAACAGTAAGCTGCGTACCAAGAAACACTCGTCAAAGTAAGCTGGAAACTCATTGTCATGGTAATTCAGAGTGATTTTCATTTAATTTTTAACTATAGAAATGTTTACAATTGTCCCATAAATATTAGTCCTTCCACAGTCTAATTATTGGCATAATGTATTTTTCAAGTAATTCAATTTCATGAACAGTGAAATGTATAGATATGCTTTACTTAACAGGGAAACAGATGTTAGAAATTGGCATCTATATCCTAACTCTAATTTATTTAACCTTTACAACTCCATTAAATAATCAATTATTCTTACTAAGAACTGTTGAAACAGTAATTTTGTGCTAAACAGGTCATTTGGGAGAAAGAAGCTCTCCAATAATTCATATGCTATTCACTTAGCATATAGGTCATACCAGGTTTTCAGTGTCTGATGGCAATCCCTTGTGCTGCTTGGAGATGCTAATAAAGTCTTTTCTTCACAAAACAACCCAAAAGTACCCGAGGGTGTTTTGGTTAATGCAACCATTTTCTGTTGTAGGCTCTGTTGCCCACAGGTTCAAAATGTTACATGACTAAATCTCCAAAAAAGAAAAAGACCATGGTTTCACAAAAATCATACATGCTAATTGTTGGTTTAGTATGTTTCTCAGGAAGTTAATCAGGGAAGTATTAATGTATAGATTCTCTGTTCTCTGGGCACCTACCCATATTCTTCCAGTACCATTAGGTGATGTAATTCTCCCTGGATAGCACATAAATTCTCTGAAGTGAAAACATTCACATAACAAATAATACTTGAACTATTTCATTGTCAAGACTTTGATTCAGAAATTTTGTAGGACTGCACCTCAGTTAACTTGAATGGAAAACTCGCCTTTTTTTTAATAGGTATTTTTCATTATGCCAATGTTTTTATCTCATGTATAGATATGTTCAGTCCACTGTAGTATTTCCCCACAAGACTAGACGACTGCTGATGGCAAAAGTAAAAGAGTCTGCTCTCTGGCTTCAGACGGGATTTTACAGATTTTATTCTCAAGTCCTGCTCTGCTTTGCCGGACTGTCCCGATGGTGCGCCGATGCCAGAGAGCCCTGGCCCCTCCCCAGTTAGGGCTTTTTCCCCCAGAGGGCAGGGCCCAGAGGCAGGGCCCAGAAGCACCACTCAATAAGGGAGAAGTGGGAGGGGAACAGAGTTAGGTTACATTTCAGTGTGGGGGATGGGCACTGCTGGGCAAGGACAGATATATAGAAAAAACATTACAAATCCGATGAAATATAAACCCAATTAATGCATTACAACATTTCCCATTTTCTTATTAAATTAAGAAGGAGGAAGGCTTGGTTCGTGGGAGATGCTCAGAGCTCGGACCTTGAGTACCTTTAAAGTTGCAAAAGAAAAATGACCTTTAGTGCAAACTGTTTAGAAAAACACTGTTAAGGAATAACGATAATTAGAAGGAGAAAGTTCGGCGCTTTCTCCTCCTCCAGGCAGCACTGGCCACTTGTGGGCCCTCTGCAGGTGGTTTCGCAGTTTTAGGGATGAAAGTTTTCACCCACTCAGCTGGCACCCACTTGAGACCTGGGGGAGTGGACACACAGGCATATCCACGACCCCAGGTGACCTGATCATGAGGACTTTTTGTTTCTCTGGTCACTGGATCCTTTACTATCATACCTGGTGACTTTTGCTGAAAGGCAGAACTGGTTAAAGCAGGATTATATCGTTTAACACTTATATTTTCTAGTTTTTCTGAAAAATTCCCTTTGGACCTTTGAGACCTCCCACCCCCATTGTCCCGAAAGTTCAGAAATTGCTTCTTTAAAGGGCATTAAGATACCCAATGTCCAGCCTGATGGCACAGGAGACACATTGTTCCTCTCTTGGGCGGTGGCCGTGGCACAGGTACAGGAAGCACGGCGTCTACAGCAGCAGCTTTTTGTGGTGGCTTGACTCTGAAACTGTGGTCTTGGTGAGCTTTTATGAAGGGAATCTTCCTGGCACACACCTGGAGCATGTCACCTAAAGTTGTAGCTGGTTCTATAGACAGGCTGAGGATAGCTGCCTTGCACTGTTTGTCTGCATCGGCCAGAGCCATCTCCTCCAGGACCTGTTCTTGGGCTCCTTCATTCTTAACCTGTAACTCGATTGCTGGGGTTAACCGCTCCACAAATGTTACTAAAGGTTCTGATGGAAGCTGCTTTATTTTACTGTAAGGTTGGAAAGACTTATTGGGCTGGGTTGCTAATTGAATTGGCAGATTCTTATTATCAACAGCTGTTTCAGGATTTTGCCAAAGCTCCGGAAGCAAATTTTTTGGAGGTCGAATGGAACTATAGTATTTCTCGCTAAATTTGCTTTTAAACGGTTGCAAAAGTATTCTCTTTCATATCCAAATTTGGCCTGAGCTTTGCATAAACCCTGAATCACTTGTTGGGGGAAGGAGTCCAAATTACTGTGGACAGCACCCCCTCTTTTTGACTGTTGTGAAAGGAGTGGCAGAAAAGCTGGGATTGCTTCCTGCTTCTGGGTTCCCGGCTCCCCCCACTCCCGCCGGGGCATGGGAACCAGGACTGTGGGCAGGGAAACCATGGGAACCAGGGGCAGGGAGGGGCTGGAGGCTTGAGTCACAGGGGGAGGAGTCGGAGGGCGGAGGTTTGAGGGTAGGGGGCAGAGTCAGAGAAGAGGGCAGTGCCAGGGGTGGCACCGAAGGGAAGGAGGGGTCTGGGAAGAAGAAGGAATTGCGGGAAGGAGGGACAGACAAAGGGAGAGACTCCTCGTGGCTTGGGACAGACAAAGGGAGAGACTCCTTGTGGCTTGGGAGCACGTGGCTTTGGCCAATTTGGACAAAGGAATCCCCTTCATCTTGTGACCACCACACCTGGGGACCACAGAGATGGGAGGTTTGAGCACTCGGACTGCCTGCAAAGGTACAAGCTGGGGAAAAGTCACAAATAACTGGCTTTTTTTCCTTTTTATTTTGCTTTTGCAATGCAAACTTAATTTTTAAGCTATAAAAGGCAAAATTTGCATCTTCTTTATTATTAGAGGAGCCAGATTCAACTATTTTTTTTTGTTACAGCCTCCTAAAATTCTGGGGAGCTTATTTGATCTAATGATAAATATGGAAACTGAAAAAACAAACACAGAGTTAATTTTTTCAGCTGTTTCTTTGAATAATGGGTCTTGGCATCATCCAAGGCATATAAAATATGGTAATAGACTCTCTTTTGAGACACAGACAGTCTTGCACCCATTTTTGGCTCAGATTTTGAGTTTCTGTGTCCTCTTTATTGTGACTGAGAAACCGAAAGGAAAAAAAAACCTCGCTGGAGAGAAAAAAAAAGCCAAAAGGGGAAACAGTTTCCTTTTCCACCCCGCCAGGCTGATGAAAGAAGCGTGCTTTTAAAGCACTTTGAAAGTTTACTCTGAAAGCAAAACCTTCCCCAAAAAAGAAAAAAAATCCCTTTTCCCTGAGGAACACTGCCTCTGAAAAAGATTTTCCTTTAGAAAACCGAAAGTGGTACTCACCAAAATTCCAGCGATCCTTTCCTTTCTTTCCCAACCACTCCTTTTGCCTGAGACTGACCCTTTTTGGTGCAAAAAGAGCTTCTAGTCCCAAATCCCAGGGTCATCTTTCCACGAACATGTGGTCACCTTCTCTGGGAGCAGCTTGCCGTTTGGGGGGCTTCTTCACAGCACTCCAATGGGTTCTTTAGTCCCAAGGAGAAAACCGCAGCCCTGGCCTGTAGAATCCTGTGTTTTGGAGACTCCACATTGAATGCCAAGCCTGACGGGTCTGTCTCTCTGTGTAGGTGGGCTACGTTTCTTGACTCATGTACCTGCGTGAGATTCCTTGGCCACGTGCTCCCCGAGTGGTTCTTCCAGCTTTTTGGGAACCTTTTGTGGCTTTGAGCCCCAGGATTAGGTGCCAGTTGTTGTATTTTTCCACGAGACTAGACGACTGCCAATGGCAAAAGGAAAAGAGTCTGCTCTCTTTCACAGGGTGGGATTTTACAGATTTTATTCTCGAGTCCTGCCCTGCTTGGTTGGAGCCCTTCCCAGTGGCTCGCCGATGCCAGAGAGAGTGCCACTCCCCTGTCAGGGCTTTTGCCCCAGGGGACAGGGCCCAGAGGCAGGGCCCAGAAGCACCCCCCAATAAGGGAGAAGCAGGAGGGAAACAGAGTTAGGTTACATTTCAGTGTGGGGGATGGGCACTGCTGGACAAGGACAGATATATAGAAAAAACATTACGAATCCGATGAAATATAAACCCAATTAATGCATTACAACAGTCCACCACCAAAATTACTTGAAGAAAAAAGATGTGAAGTCAGCTAGGCCTGTACCTCGGAGGCAGATTTGTTTCATCTAGCATTTTAGTGTTTTTCATCCACATCTTAGTAGACAGATATTCTTTTTTCCTGTGCTTACTTATCAAGAATGAAAAGTTCTGCACAACAGTTGTGTTTGTACTCAGCTGGGATGTTCATTTACTGAATAATTTGAACATAGGTTTTTGAAACTATATAATAGGAAATGTGATAGTCTAGACCTGTCCTACTGAGTTAAATAAAATGAATCATTATGCTTTGATATAATGAGAGGTAGTAGTTTGTAAAGATGCAGTTTCCACTGAAATTGTGGAATTGAAGATGGTGTATCATGGATAGATTTATGCACTTGATTGTGATTTACAGTCTGATAGTAATATGGGAGGGGTTACTGTGCTGCCTACATCAGTTCCTGGAGAGAGCAAGATTCTCTTTGCCTGGTAAATTTGCTCTTGGTGTCAGTCAGAAATAAAGTGTCATGAAATAAAGAACTCACACCAGTAGATTAGCATTTCGTAAATTAAACCATCTGTCTGAACTCAAAAGAGCATTCAGCAAGGCTTTTCCTAATTGAGTGTTCTAGTGCTGATTCTAGAAAAAATGCATGGATTTATCACACAATTAGAACTCATAAGAATGTGGGTTTAATGCCCATTAAGTAAACCCAGCAACAGTACATTCTCAATAGGATGTTTTGCAATAAATAACTTCCTAATTTTCTTCCTAATCTGTAGTTCTGATGTGTTTCTCAATCTAGGACTGATTTTTAGTTGTGTATTGCCATATTCTAGTAGATTTTTTACCCCTACAAGCTCTGGGGAAAGTTTCTTTGTCACAAGATGGTTTTGCTGCTACTGGTCTTTTCCCCACCCTCCCATACCTTTGGGTTGAATGTAATTTTGTTTATAGAGGAGAAATGCCCTGTAGTGAAGCTGGTTTTGTTCTGAGATCTGCCTGAGAAGAACTGTACATTTGCAGACTGCTAGGAAGGGATTGGGTGGCAGTTGTCTGTATGAAGTAATTTGATTTGAATTTATTTTTAAGAGTAACTTTAGTGTCAGTTTGAACCTATTTTTGCCTTGTAAAGTTAGTCCAGAAATCAGATGCCTGGAAATAAGGAGATGTGGTGGGGAGGGGATGGACAGTTGCTTGTTTCCCCCAAGGAACTGTGCCTTTTTGAGACTGTCTGAACCTCTTCATATTGCATTCACATGATTCTGTTTACCACAGAAGTTAGTTTTACCGGAGAGCAAATATGCATTCCAGTGTAACTGCCCTATTGAAATGCCTTCCATACAATGAACAGCTTTATTACTAAGCTAAGGAAGTTTTACTAATTCTTCAAGTCTTCCAATAAGAATTGTCTTCCTTAACAATAAATATCATTAATCTGGCATTATGGTTTGTAACAGTGCCTGTTGCTTCAACATCTAGCTGCCTCAAGCTTATTGCAAACAATTACAGCATGAAAGAAAGTATAAATGTCTTCCATAAAACAGCAACAGTAAATAAAATCCACAATAAAACCCCTGGATTGAATTCCTTTGGGAGATTTGCTATATGTCCCTTAGATTCCATGGGGGTGAATGATTAATATATTTGTAGTGGAGTTATTTGGTGGAGTTTTGTTGCAACACAGTAGTTCTACTTCATTTTTTCACATTCTGACTGCATGTAAATACACTTAAAATTATCAGACATTTTCTGTCCTTTTTGAAAGATCCATGATCCTTCATTAATTCTATTTAGAAAATTCTATTCAGATAACTGCATTGATAGAGGGTTTTTTGCTGATTAGTTCACAATTTGAATGTTTTACCCATAATAGAGGAAGAAAATGCTCTCTCAACAGAGATTATGGAAATTGCACAGGAGACAAACTTTTTGGTTTGGGTGGAAAAATGAGTTTGAACAGAAACTTCACTGGTAGAACCCAAAGTTAATTTCTGTGAGATCATGTGATGTTCATATAGAATGAATGATAGATGTAGTAAAAATTGAGGTGAAATAACCTGAGACATCAAGTACAAAATTGCTCAGCAATTCTACTGGTTCTGGATTATACTTTGCTCCAGCCATAGAGAGCTTTTTCTGGTCCAGTTGGGAGCGAACATCTGGTTTCACTGAATAATTTCTAACACTGATTTCAGAGGCAGGAATTGAACTTTGATTTCTTGGTGCTAGTCCTGCAAATATTAATTGTCCTCTTGTGACTTTAGACATAATTAATTTAAGACTTTTAAAAAAGGAAAATATTATTCAAATTGCTTCGTGTGTCTATTTCTTAAAAGCTTATTTTGACAAATACGGAAAACTTCTGTTTGATAAACAGCATTTGTCAGCATATGCTGCAACAAGTGCAGACTTTCAGAGTAGAATATGTAGACCTACCACTGAACATGTCTTGCTATTATTGATATTAATTACTGTAAACACGTGTCACTACTTAGATGTGGTAAATAAGGCTAGCCTAGCTGCAAATAATTTTATTTTTTTTAGAAGTCACAACCTTGTAAAAGCCTAGTGAGCAATTAGTGCCCAGTGGTCTTACTATTAGCCATCAAAAGACCAAATTTTAGAAACTGCAGCCCTGAAATCTTTAAGCTGTAAGAATAGAAATTAAATCCATGGACTTACTGTGTAAATTAATAATTTTAATATGTACTGTGCATTTAATTGCTAAATACTGTACTGTACAGGGAGAACCTGTAAGTTACTGGCTGCCAAAAAATAAGTCATGAATTTTTATGAATTACACAGAACACTGTAATTCAGCATTTTGCAGGGGACCTGTAGTACCTGCCTCTCTTCTCAATTGCTCTCATAATTCTATGCATAGAAATCAAACTCAAGACAAGTTTGGGCATGTAGAAACCACTTGTTTTACAGGGTGGCTCAGGCTAGCTCATCACCCTCGGGAGTCTACAAGGAGTGGGGAAAAGAGCCTCTGTAGCAGCGCCTTAGAGGACTCTGAACCTAGTGAGACTCCTGTGACCTAGGGGTTTCTGCGAGGATGAGGACAAAGGATGAAAGAAAGACTCTTCTAGGCTATAGTCCACAAGGTTTATTGCAGAGGGGATCCGGACAGGAAGAGCCCCGAACACAGGGAGTGCTCAGGACTATAGGGGGCAGTGAGGGGGCAGTGAAGGACAGATACAAACAGATAACCAATCATGTATAACTGGGGAGGAATTATGGGAGGAGAACAGTAATCGAGGAACCAACAGGATTGCATTGTTAAGTCCAATAGGGCATTGAGGGAGGTTTGATGTACATAGAACATTTCTGGGGAAAAGGGAAGGTTTTACAATGATGGGCAAGGAGGGTAGGTGGGGTTTAGGTGACAGACAGGGAGAGTACTGGAATAAAGGTGTGGTATAGACATATAGGGAAATAGGAGGGTACAACTTCGGGGCAAACCAACAACTTACATAAACATAGGTGAAGCCAGAACAAACCACTTAGTAAAACACAACATGAGCATAACCTTATTGCATTAGGAGGTGATAGGAGTGGAAGTGATAGGATGGAAGTGATAGAAGCCAGATTAAAAAGGACAACAGGGGAAAAAGGAATATGCAATGCCTCAGGATCTCCTGGTGTTTTCTTTTCTGTAATGCTCCAAGACCGCGCTTTGTCTGTGGGCTGTCATGACTGTGCATGATGGAAGTCTTAAAAAAATTAACAAGATTATTGTTCTTTGTGCTCAGAACAGGTATGTCAAGTTTCATGATGGTTTACACAATGTCCCTGAAAGCAATGCCTTATAACTACAAATGCCTAAATAGTTTGGGAAAACATACAGTCACACCAATATTAATCTAGTTCTCAAGCATTTAATTCAGTTGTCAGCCAAAGGTGCAAAGGCCTGTTGGAAATTTAATGTTTAACTCAACATTTGAGCCAAATATTAAAAATCTCATTATATTGAGATTCTCCTAACTAGAACTTAGTTAAATTTTCAAGACTAGAAATCAACATTACTTCTTTCTGAAACTGCAATTGTTGTCTATTCTACTCACTAATAGAAACTAATGCAATATGCCTGTTACAAGCATCGTTGAAAAGCTTACAACCTTCTCTGTGTACCGATGTATTTGATAAGTATCTAGGCAAAAATAAATGGATGATGCATTCATTCTCAACAAACATTTTTATTTCCTAATGACATTTTATTTGATTGGAAAAATGAACATGTTTTAATAGTGTGAGTATAATTGTGATTAAAAATTCTGATGATCTGTACATTAGAGTTTTCTCTGAAGGTTATCCAGTTTTGATTGTGTTAATGTGGACAGCTATTCTAATCAGCCCTACATATGAGCTGCTGTGGTGAAATACATTAATTTTTTTTTTTTTTTAATATTTTACATTTCTTTTAAATTAAAAGTGGGCTTTATCTTTAGGCAACAACACAAAGTCCTTTGCTTTTCTGTTTTTCAAGGTTTAGAAAGGAAATGCAGGCAAAAATACATTTACTCACAAATTGATATTCATTTTAATAAATTTACTTTGTCTTAATGGAACAAAATGCTGCTAGTGAAAGATTTTGAGCAATTTCTATTTGTCATTATGATAGTGAACAGAAAGGTCATTTGTGCTAAGTTTTTCATTTTCTTGAAATACAGACTTTCTACTTAGTATGCAGCATATTTTTGTTGGATAAGGTAAATAAGTTGTTAAGTGTTTTATAACATAATCATAACCACATATTAAAATCATCAAATTGCAGACATTAGAGCACAGTTGGGTTTCAGTAAACAAAAGTCAAGTAATTTGATTTTTTTGTTGTTTTGAATGGAATCCTAAGGTGCAAGGAAAACTGAACAAGATTATGCTGTCCCACACTGATGACAACATTCAAGCTGGAAAGCAAAAAAGTTTAATTAGAAACACTTTGAGCTCTGGAAAATGTTACTTTTTTTTTTTTTTTTTTTTTTTTTTTCCCCCCCCTTAATACAACCCTAGTATGAAATGCTCATAACGTATGTTCCTCTTTAGCTTTTGTTATGATAATATAAATATGTTATCTAAAAATGTCCATCACAGTTTCCATATAAACTGAGTGATTACTAGGAGCCTTCTTAAGCATAAACCAAAGCAATTGATGCATGACCATTGGGAAAAAAAATGTCTAGATACACAGAAATTACAAGTGTAAGTACATTTCTGTGGGATGATTTCAGCTGTTAGGATCCACAGCCTTTAACAGTTGTAACACATGCTTTTGTTAACTCGCCGATTTGTGAACCGGCCTGCCCTGAACTTACATAAAAGCCAATGGTAGATAGCTTTTCAGCATCAAGATGTAACATTATAATACACTGAGCAGTCTTGAAGGGTTGAGATGAACAAGGTGTTGAAGAAAAAAAAGAATCTTCACTGGCTGGAGAACATTGATAGCAAAATGTCCCCTAATGATGCAGTAATTTGAGAAACAAAGTAGACTGCTTGATTCTTCCTTCCTGTGCTGAGTGGAGTCTAGAACTCCTCCCTGACTCACAGCTGTGGGTTTCCTTAATGATGCTGATGTCTCAATCCAGAAGCAAACTGAATAATTTCATGGTATACTTGTGGATGAAGACTCCCACATCTGTTACTCATAAACAGGAAAAAAAAAAAAAAAAAGTGAGAAATACTTCCTTCACTTTTTAATTTCTGGCTTTAAACATATGTATGGCTTAATTTGCAATTTGAGATGGGAGAGTCTCCAGTGTTTCAAAATACACAATGTTAGATGCATGCAATTTCCATATATTCTGCTTCCACCAGGTGGGCTAAAGTGTCATCTGCTTTAGGTGGCCAGATGAGAGTATCCAAGTGTAAAAGAATAACATCTAAAAAAATATACATGCATGACCAGTTTTTGTGGCATCATCAGCTGTTAAGGTGACCAGGTATTAACTAATTCTGGGTTTCTGCCTTATTAGCATAATATATTATCCTAACCTGAGACTACATATAAATAGCATTCAAAAGAAACTATTTAATTCCTATTTACTTTTATTTATTTATTTATTTATTTATTTATTAGTTCTTTGAAGGTCCTTTTTTTTCTGTGGGGTGTTCATCTTCTCTGGAAATCAATAATTTGTTCGTTTAGTGAACAATGAATGAGGTCTCTTTCTATTTAATGACATGTTAGTAAATAATAGGTAAGGTTATTCTCTATTTGGTGTTAAGAACATACTACACCTAAAGATGATGACTCCCCTCCAGGGCCTTGCCTTATTGTTCTTTAAATTTATATAGCCATTTATGTTACTTACTCTTAAGGTAATTAGACAGGGACACAGGTTCCCTTTGCAGCAGAGATGTTTAAGTTCATTTCTGACTAATTGTCTTGGTTTGAAAGACAGGTATTTACTAAGGAGAGGCAGGGCCTCTCCAGGAATGGGGGATTCAAATCCCTTCTCTTTAAGTTATTATAATTTAGAAAATTAAAGAGGCTTTTCAGGCAGAAGTATGGGGGAAGGAATAACGGTTCTTTACTAGTAAGTATAACAAGGCAAACAAACAACAACTACAGCATTAATAATAAACAGAACCAAGAACCTCAAGAGGTTTTGTTTCACAAAGCCTGGGGCAGTCTGATCTCTTGGGACTCCGAAAGCATCAAGCTGGAACGGTGGATGCTTCTGGGCTCGTGGCTGGAACGGCAGGATGTCCCCGGCAAGCAGGGGCTGGATGTCCTGGCAGGCAGGGGGGGTAGAGGGCTACAGCGTAGCAAAAAGAGCAGTGCTGAAGAAGCCACGACGGCCAGGCAGGGCTGGCCCAGCTTCTGCAGGGCAGGTGGAGGAGCTCAGAATTCCTGGGTGCATGAGCAGATGATGGTAGATTTCCCAGGACCAGTCTTTCTGTTGACATTGGAGTCTTCCCACTGCAAGCAGCAGCTTGGTTGTCCTTTCTGATGCCCAGAGCAAGAAGAGACCCCAGCTCCCCCATCCATGTCCTTTTCTGGCCCCAAAACTCTATGATTTTCCCCCTCCTGACTTTCAGCCACCTCCTTTGTGTTGGTCAGGCACCATCTAAGCACCAGTACTTAACCTCTTAGCAACTAGTGGGGAAAAATTGTATAGGGAAAAAAAGGAACAAACCTAACCCCCAACACTAATACAACGGTGGAAACTGTGCTCTGTGTTCAAATTAATGCTGGCAGGGTAAATGTTTTTCTTTCCATTTGCCCTCATAACTGTTTAAACTGAAAACTGTTGTTGACACAAAAGCATACTTACTAAAATTGTTTATAAGCAGATTTGAAATTTAAGTGATGTACTTAACTATTGCAGAGGAAAAGTTGCAGAGCATTTTTCCATTTTAAGAACTTGCAAAGATGCTGATTTTGTTTGTTTGTTTGTTTTTGTTTTTGTTTTGTTTTGTTTATTCATTTTCCAGCAGAGCTGAATATTTTGCTCTCTGGTTTGATGAAACAAGAAATCCCTTTCAACTTTGAATTTTTTCTTTTTTATTCTGTCTGATCCATACTACTTTGCAATACATCCTGTCATCTTGATCCAGAATGTTTTTTGCACCAAATTATCAGTACCTAGACAACTGACTTCTGTTGTCTTAGCCAGCTTACTGGACATCAGTGTCTTAATCTGTGCAGTGTTCATGTACCATTTGGGACAAAATACCAGACACAGCATATGCAAACTGCAGTTCTTTAGAAGCTTTATAGTGTAGAGAACCAGGTACAAACATGAGTCTCCCTCCATAACTGCTGCTTGGTTTATCTGAGAACACCAGATCACTCCGATAAAAAGGTCTGCTTCCATGTGCCACTGATGAATTTACAGTGTTGTCAATGTATTACATTGGAGAGTAAGATGCAATTGGCAGTAATTGTCTCTCAGCATGTTCTTCCCCTGCTTTTCATTGCACCAGTGTGGAATTTCTTTAGTGAGACCCAGATGACCTCCAATAACAAAAGGAAGGAGCCTGCTCCCTCATGGGGGGGATATCACGGCTTTATCCTGCAGTCCTGCTCCAGCCGGCTGGAGTTCTTTCCCTGTCCACGCCGGTGCCAGAGAGAGCCGGGCCCCCCCTGTCCTGGGGCTTTTTTCCCCGGGGGGGACGGGCCTAGGGGCAGGGACAAGCCACTATCCAATCAGGGATAAGGTGGGAGTGGAACCGAGTTAGGTTACATTTCAGTGTGGGGGATGGGCGCAGCCGAGCAGGGACAAACTATGTGATACAGTTTCCAAGGGGGACAGGGGATACAATAGAAAAACATTACGAACCGCAATATAAAAATGAAACAATATGAAACCAATCAATGCACTGCAACACACCAGCAATAAAAGTTCTAGAGAAAATTATTGCCATCCCTGTAGGAGGATAAAAAAAGGCATGACAGTATTAGATAGTGGCCACTGATCAGATGCAGCAGTCTGCCATGATTTTCTCTCATGCCAAATGAGCCATTTTGCAACTAATACTCTGCTGTTTGATTGCTCAGTCATTGTACCACCTATCTGTCTTCCGTTATCAAAGAGAAATACCTGAATTCTTCAATCCTTTTGAACTAGAAGTGCTGGCATGAAATATTCATTTGTCATTGATGTTTTGTGTCCTTTAACTCAAAAGAAATCCTTAAAAGAATAAGTGTTCTTAATAGCACATTTTAAAAACAATACACAGATTTTGTGTTTCTGGTAGGTTGGCCACACTTATTACAGTATTCATTCAACAGTCCTGGGGTTGTTTTGAAACATCTAAAGTATCAGACATGGCATTAATTCCTTAAGAGCAAGATGGATTTTGCCAACCTTTTTTCAGTGACTTTTTAAACTGGATAATTAGGAAGCATCTTGTACTTGTGATTCTACTGGAGTAAAAATTGCCATAATTTCCTTAGAAGTATCCAAGCATCAACAAATTGCACTTTCATCTCAGAATCTACTGCCCTGATCTCTGTGATGTTTAACAGAGGTAAGCAGAGCTTTGAGGAAAACAATTTTGGATTTCCTTGCTTGTGTTTGGACTGGTTTTTGTTCATACTTCTCTGCCATGCAAAAGGTATATTTGTGCTAGTGATGGTATATTTGTTTCTCTCTCTCTGTAACTTCTTTAACCATGTAGGAGTAAAATTGTCTTTTTGTGTTTGGGACTGTACTTCTGCTATGGCATTTGTTGTATGTGGAGCCAGAGATGACAAACAAGGAGGCAGTTCATCTTCTATGTCATTAAGATCGATTCTGTTTGTAGGTCCAATACTGTATATGGTTATGGTAGTATAATCCTGAAATACTACTCAGAATGATTTTGAATTATTTGAAGATTCTATAGTTCTCTAATTTTAGAGAGGACTTTTTAATAAGATTTTTTGCATGGCCCAGCACTCTCATTTTATTTTGGTACTCAAGGGAAAATTTGAAAAAAATTGTCATCAATGTAAACCAAAACCACCTCAGCCAACTAAATGCTTGCCTTGTGTTATTTCTTTATTCATTAATTACACCGTTATTCCTTTCCCCTCCTCTCCATGAGCGCCTTCCTCCACTGTCCCCAAAAAACCACTAAGGAAACAAGCACACCACGATAAAATGCTAATAATGGAAATAATTCCAAATGGATCATAAAAGACAGCATTTATAACCTCAATAGAAATGCCAGTCAGCTATTTTTGATGTAAAGCATCTGTGTCCAGAAGGAAATGAAGGCAGGCCTGTTTCTTCTTTCAAGTCTCTGAAGTAGTAGGTGGTGTCATTTGTTATACAGTGCTACAAGTCCCATGTTATTGCAGTGGTAGCTGCTGACTGTCTTTGTTAACATACTGAAAAGTTTTATCAGCTGCGTTTAATGAAAGACAATCCATATAAAGAAAAACTACAAATGTCTCTTGCTGTCTTATCCTCTAACCATTCTTTATAGATGCTGGAGAGCAATGGCACTGATGCAGAATCTTGCAGACGTGCAAAATTCTTATGTCTGTTGCAATAATCCATAGCTATTGGGGTGATTGATATCCTTGGAAGTTAGGGAGCAGTCTTTCCAAAATGTCAAGCACTTCCTTACTTGAAATGTACAGGAGCTGGAATGAACATTCAGTACTACCTGAAATGATTTATCAGTTCCCATTTTCCATGGATACCTCTGTGTAGAACATTAGTAGCTTAGAATTTGTTAGGCCTCCAGGAAATCAGAAATGATGTGCAGAAGCTGGAAAATTTCTGTTAAAAGGCATGCAGTTTGTTAATTTTATTTGTTTTTGTTGCTTGCTTTGTGAAATGATATATCAAAGACATGATAGTAGAAGCATTTCTTAGCTAGGCACAGTCTTACATAAATTATGTTCTTGATTAGTCCCATGCATACACCATATTTTCAGGAGGGTATGGAGGAAATGGAGAGGAATTCTGGAAGCTATATGAGACAGCTGAGTTATTTCCTGCACAGTAAGTTTTGTGGATGTTGTAGAATTAGCTGTGAGCACATTTAAACATGTCTCTTGTTTATTTGAGTTTTTCTAGGTTTAAGATTTTTTTTAGTCCTTATCCATTGTAAGCTTTGTCTTGGTGCAAACACTCACAGTTATAATTCAAGTGAGAGGACAGCTCTCTGTCAATAACTTTAAGAAAGCTCTTTCATTCTTGAACTCTCATTAAACAAAGAAATAGCATGACTAGAGGGAATGGACATTCCTACTCATGATATGAGAAAATTCTCACAAACAATCTGAAGTCTAAAAATAAATTGGATATGGGTCTATATAGTCATCAGTGTACATGGGAGCTGATTTTACTATTATTCACTTTAATAATATCAGCACCCAGAACATCTGTAATCAAGGAGTATATTATTTCATTACACAACAATATGCGAAACTGTCACTTCAAAGGTGGAGTTATGAAAATATGGCTGCCAATTTGAGCTACTCATAGCATAGATTATATTTCAGGGGCCTACTTTCCCTTCTTTTGACAAATATTTAACTGGTAAAACTATATAAAACTGAGCTGGAGTTTTTTGTTTGTTTGATTCGCAGTAGAATGAAGTAACTGGCTTACAGAAGGTGGAAAAAATCTCTCAGGGTAAGGCAAGAAAAAATAAATCTAAAAATTACGTCTTCGGATTCCTCTTCATTAGCATTGTGATGTTTAGGATAAGGAGAGCTGAACTAATTTTGCTTTTCTTAATTTTTGAAACTCTGTAAGCCATTTATTCTGAAAATTTGATGCATTGCAGTTCTTTATGAGTTTCTGTGATGCGTATATTAATAAGTTACAAGAAGCAAGAAGAAAGCTGAGAAGGTATGAATATATTGTATGAGGTTATAAAACATTGGAATTATCTGAACAACATTTCCACCACAAGATTTAGGTTTTGGACGTAGGAATTATAGGGATTTTGTTGAAGCTTGATTAAGGAGGAGAGGAGTAATGAGTTTAACTTTGTAGTGGAGAGGTTTGGAACAAAGGTAAGTCTTCCTCATCATAATGATTTCCTATTGCCACATGAGGGAGACCAGCTGTAGTACATTTTGGCCTTCTACCTAATGTATCATCATACAATCATAAAGTGGCTTGGGTTGGAAGGGACCTTGAATATCATCAATTCCAACCTTCCTGCTATTAGCAGGGACACCTAGACTGAGCTGCTCAGAATCCCATCAAACCTGGCCTTGAACACTTCCACAGCTTCTCTGGGCAACCTATTCCAGTGTCAAACCATTTTCCTTAAGCTGTTGTCACTGGAGAACTCCTAAATCATACCAACATACCCTCAAAGTAGTCTGAACTTGAAATGCCATGTGGCTTCACATTTTGAATATTATTTTGAGCAAAATACTGATGAGTGGTGGCTTGAAACACTTATCTTCTGAGGCAAAACTATATGACTTCAAAAGTGAGTTTTCCTAAAACTCATTGAAATTTAGACTGATCTGTGGGTGAGAACCATAGTGAACTTTGTGAGATTTTTTTTCCCATTTTTCTTTAAAATGCAAAATACTGATTTGACAAATGCCTTTACTGTGCTCTCACTAGGATGTGAATACCTTTGGTGCTTGCCAAAAGGTAGGTTAGACTCTTCAGGTTCATAAATGTGCCTTCCTGCCCTTTTAATATCTGTTAACTCCAGTAACCAGGCATGTTATTATCATGAAGAATCTATTATTTTGTAATGGAATAACCTAGATTTGAAAAAAGTTTAGGTTTAGGAAAAAAAATTGTCCTGGTTTAGGGACAAATTTGGGAGAAAACCCCTGAATGGGATCCCTCCAGGAAGCAAACCCAAATGGCCCCTCCCTCTAACCAGTCCGGTAAAAAAACTTCTTTGGAGAAAAGTGGAAAAAATTATTTTACTTAACAAATGAAGTTCATACAAGTATAAAGAATGAATAATATGAAACAATAAAACCTCTTGTTCTGGAGTGAGATGGTAAAATGAGAAAGTTCTTGCCGTGGATGTAGCTCAGCTCTCTCTCAGTCTCTCATCAGTCCCAGTCCCTCCGGCGCTGCTGGAAAATGCTGAAGTCTAGGCCTCAGTGGGCCACAGGTGCAAGCCCCAGTGCTCCCCTGGGTTTTCAGTCCAGAGCAGGTTTAAACAGTTCCAAGAAAAAAGGAAAACAAAAACAGTCCCAGGAACTTCTCTGCCCTAGCTAGCTGAAACTAACTAAAAGCAAAAAGATCGCTGTCCTGAAGTCTCTCCAAGCCTCTTCCGAATACCCAGTCCGTAGAAGAATGTATAGGAGTCAGGCAGTTTTCTCAAAGCAAACTCCATGCTTCTCCTTGCTCTTAGAACCAGTCTTAAAGGCACAGAACTCAATATACAGCACAAACAGAACAGACGATTGGGGATATGGGGATCACAAAGTCGCCCTAGGACATCCCACCCCTTATCCCCATATCGTCAACTTATCCAAAACTAAATATGTATTCTAGCTCTACATTCCACATATATCTATATAAAAACAATATGCAATATACAGCTACAGACAGACAGTAGCAGTAACATTCAGCACAACAGTGATAATTATACATGGTTCTCACCCAACAGTCAGATCTCCCTGGGGTACACATCCTGTGTTTCCATCTTTCTGTATTACCCACCATGTGCAACCTGGTCCTTGAGCAAAGCAATCCCACGGATGGGTTTGTCTGTACTTGAAGCAGAAGTGATCCAAACGTCTTCCCTAACAAACCTCTTACATGTATTACTGGGACTTTCTCTCCATCTACTGTATGTAGGGACTCAGATTGGGCAGGGGCCTGCTCTGTTGGTGGAACCTCGGGTGTTTAACTAACCAGGTGGCCTTGCTAGATGCTGCCTCCCAGTTTTTGAATGATCCCCCACCCAGTGTTTCAGGGTGGTTTTTAGCAGTCCATTGTATCTTTCTATTTCCCTGAAGCTGGTGCATGATAGGGATATGGTACACCCAACTCAATGCATGTTCCCTAGCCCAGCTGTTGATGAGGCTGTTCTTGAAATAAAGTTCCATTGTCTGACCTCAATCCTCTCAAGGGTACCATGCCTCCAAAGAACTTGTTTTTCAAGGCCTAGAATGGTGTTACGGGCCGTAGCATGAGGCACAGGGTAGGTCTCCAGCCATCCTGTGGTGGCTCTACCATTGTGAGTAGTACATAGTGCTTACCTTTAGCAATGTCTGGGGCAGTGTAATATAATCAATCTGCCAGGCTTCCCCATACTTTTATTTGGATCACTGCCCACCATACCATAGGGCTTCACCTGCTTGGCCTGCTTGATTGCAGCACAAGTCTCACAGTCACAAATAACCTGAGAAATACTGACTATGGTTAGATCCATCCCTCGGTCTCATGCCCACTTATAGGTGGCATCTCTGCCCTGATGACCTGAGGCATCATGGGCCCATCGAGCTAGGAACAACTCTCCCTTGTGTTGCCAAGCTAATAGAGGTTGACACCTCTATCTTTGCAGCTTGATCTACCTGCTCGTTGTTGTGGTGCTCCTCATTAGCCTGACTCTTAGGGACATGGGCATCTACATGACAGACTTCCACAGGTAGCTTCTCTACCCGAGCGGCAATGTCCTTCCACTCATCTGCAGCCCAGATTGGCTTTCCCCTACACTGACAATTGGCCTTTTTCCACCTGTCCAGCCAACCCCACAGAGAATTGGCTATCATCCATGAATCAGTGTAGAGGTAGAGCTTTGGCCACTTCTCTCTTTCAGCAATGTCCAGGGCCAGCTGAAAAGCTTTGAGTTCAGCGAGTTGGCTTGACCCACCTTCTCCTTCAGTAGCTTGTGCAACCTGTCGTGTGGGGCTCCATACAGGTGCTTTCCACTTCCAGTTCATCCCTATGATGCGGCAGAAACCATCAGTGAAAAGGGCATAGCGTGTTTCTTCTGCTGGCAATTGGTTGTATGGTAGAGCTTCTTCAGCACGTGTCACTTGCTCTTGTTCCTCTTCATCAGTGAAATTAAAGTTTTCTCCTTCAGGCCAATTTGTAATTATTTCCAAAATCCCAGGGTGATTTGGGTTTCCAGTAAGGGCACACTGTGCAATGAGGGCAATCCATTTGCTCCATGTGGCATTGGTGGTGTGGTGGGTAGAGGGAATTTCTGCTTTGAGCATCCATCCCCAGCACTGGTAGTCGAGGTGCCAGGATGAGTTCTGCTTCTGTGCCAATCACCTCTGAGGCAGCTTGGACTCCTTCATAGGTGGCCAAGATTTCCTTCTCTGTTGGAGTATAGTTGGCTTCAGACCCTCTGTAGCTTCGACTCCAGAATCCCAGTGGTCAGCCTCGAGTCTCCCCAGGCACCTTCTGCCAAAGGCTCCAGGACAGGCCATTGTTCCCGGCTGCAGAGTAGAGCACGTTCTTCACATCTGGTCCTGTCCTGACTGGGCTAAGGGCTACCGCATGAGCGATCTCCTGCTTGATCTGGGCAAAGACTTGTTGCTGTTCAGGACCCCAGTGGAAATTGTTCTTGCAGGTAACCAGGGAGAGAGGGCTCACAATCTGGCTGTACTCAGGAATGTGCATTCTCCAAAATCCTATAGCACCTAGAAAAGCTTGTGTTTCCTTTTTGTTGGTTGGTGGAGACATTGCTGTGATCTTGTTGATGACTTCAGTGGGAATCTGACACCGTCCCTCTTGCTACTTTACTCCCAGGAACTGGACCTCTCAACCAAGTCCCTTAACTTTGCTCTTCTTGATAGCAAAGCCAGTCTTCAGGAGAATCTGGATGATCTTCTCTCCTTTCTCAAACACTTCCATTGCTGTGTTCCCCCACACAATAATGTCATTGATGTACTGTAGATGTTCTGGAGCCTCACCCTTTTCCAGTGCAGTCTGGATCAGTCCATGGCAGATGGTGGGGCTGTGTTTCCACCCCTGGGCAATCGGTTCCAGGTGTACTGCACTCCTCTCCATGTGAAGGTGAACTGAGGCCTGCATTCTACTGACAGAGGAATGGAGAAAAATGCATTAGCAATGTCATTTGTGATGTACCACTTTGCTGCCTTGGACTCCAGCTTGTACTGGAGTTCCAGCATGTCTGGCACAGCAGAGCTCAATGGTGGAGTCATTTCATTTAAGGCACGGTAGTCTACAGTCAATCTCCATTCTCTGTCAGACTCGTGCACAGGCCAAATGGGGCTGTTGAAGGGTGAGTGGGTTTTGCTGACCACCCTTTGGGTCTCCAGCTCACGGATCATCTTGTAGATGGGAATCATGGCATCTCGAGGTGTTCAGTACTGTCGGCGATGCACTTTTGGAAGTGGCAATTGGCACTCGTTGCTCTTCCACCTTCAGAAGACCTATAGCAGATGTGTTCTCTGATAGTCCAGGCAAGTGTCTTGGTTTGAAAGACAGGTATCTGCTAAGGAGAGGCAGGGCCTCTCTAGGAATGGGGAACTCCAATCCCTTCCCTCCAAGTTATTATAATTTAGAACATTAAAGAGGCTTTTCAGTCAGAGCTATGGGGAAAGGAATAACAGTTCTTTACTAATAAATATAACAGGACAAACAAACAACAACAACTACAGCAATAACAATAATAATAAAACAGAACCAAGAACCTTGAGGGGCTTCGTCTCACAAGCCCCGGGCAGTCTGATCTCTTGGGACCCTGAGAGCACAAAGCCAAAATGGTGGAAACTCCGGGGCTGATGACTGGAAATGGTGGGCTGTCCCCAGCAGGCAGGGGGAATGTCCCGGCAGGCAAAGTGAGCGGTGCTGAAGAAGCCGCGACAGCTGGACAGGGGCTGACCCAGCTCCAGCAGGGCAGGCGAGGAGCTCTGAGTTCCTGGGCACTACAGCAGGTGATAGAATTCTCAGGACTGGACCCTCCATTAACAGTGGACTCCATGCAGCTAGCAGTCGCCCAACCGTCCTCTCTGATGTCGAGAGCAAGGCACCCTCAGCTCCTGGAGCCACTGAGCCTTTCCCTCCCCCAAACTTAGGTGATCTTCCCCCACCCTCGACACTTCTTTTGTGTGGGTCAAGTACCCTTTAAGCATCAGTATTTAGTCTCTTAGCAACTTATGGGGGGGGAAAATTCTATAGGAAAAAAAAACCCAACAAAACTAAACCTAACCCCCAACAGCAAGGTCTTCAACTGCTTAACATCCCCTGTTTCTACAGCTGCCATCCCGAATGCCCACCTGAATCCCTTTGTGTCTTTGAAATACCCGTTTTGGAGGAAGTCTATGCCCAAAATGCATGGAGCTTCTGGCCCAGTCACGATAGGGTGTGTCTTCCACTCCTTTCCAGTCAGGCTTACACCAGCCTCCACCAAAGTAAAATCTTGTGAACCCCCTGTCATGCCAGCAATTCTTCCCCCACATGTCTTGATGGGAGTAATGTGCACTGCGTACCAGTGTCAACCAAGGCCTCATATTTGTGTGGTTCTAAAGTGCCAGGCCAACGATTCCACACAGTCCAAAAAACATGGTTTTCCTAACCTCTACCTGGCTAGAGGCAGGGCTCCTCTAAGCCTGATTATCCTTATTTCCCTGTGTAACCAGAGCTGCTTCCTTCTTGGTAGAACTTCCTCTCATAGTCTTGCTGTCCAACAATTCATGCAGCCTTGGTGCTAGAGCATCAGTAGATTCTCCATCCCATCTTCTCATGTTTTGTCCACAATCACGCAGGAGGGCCCACAGCTTAGCCCATGGGATGCCCTTTCCCTCTCTATCTAGGGAATGTTTACATGTGGTGCCAGAACCTCTGACCTGTACTGCAGAGATTTGGAGAATGTCCTCTTTTATCTCCTCCCTGAGTTTTCTTGTGATTCTCCTCCATCTTGTCTGCTAATCCCTGCATCTGTGTTTCCAGAGCTGCAATTCTTGCATGTGTTGGACCATGCACAGCATCTGCATATGCTCAGAGCTTCTTCACTGTATCAAACACAGTCTCCTCTGCGTCATCCCACTTCATTATTGCTAAAGCTGAAAAGTATTCTTGTGGCCCAAGTTGTACAAGTTTTCACCACATCACAGGTGTACAAGTCGGTCTTCCTAGTGTTTAGGTTATCTGAGAAGACAATCTCTGCCACTGCCATTTCTCTCAAACGCTGAATCCCTTGTTCAGTGGTCTTCCACTGGGTTTGCTGCACATAGAGATCATCTGCACATAGATATCTTTGTGCCACACTTCCCAGGACCTGTTCCCAGTGACTACAAGGGTGAGCCTCCCTCATCATTTCTTGGTCGATAACTGGATCATGTGACAGAGATCCTAAATGCCTTGCTTCAGTGCCATCCAGCATTGTAGCCTCACCTGCAGCATCCCAAGCTGGACTAAACCAACTAATTATAGATCACTTCAGGTCATCGAGTGTAATCCTTTCTTAGGCCACGAAGGTCCTTCAGGGAAAAGGACTCAATAGTATCTCCTGATCTTGTAGCAGTTGGTTGGGCTCCTGATCTTGTGCCAGCTGGTTGGGCTCCTGATCGTGTGCTAGTTGGTTGGACTCCTGATCTTGTGCCAGTTGGTTGGGCTTCTGATTTTGTACCAGTTGGTTGGGCTTCTGCTGTGTATCATCAGTTGCTTCAGCTTCTGATTGTGTGTTAGTTGGTTTGGCTTCTCATTGGATGTCAAGAGGCATTGAAGATCCTTCACCTGAATCATCGTCTACTGGTCAATCGGTTTTTGTGCATGTGCTTCTTTCCTTCTTTATCGCAGCAACTGCCGGTGTCTTAGCCTCACTGGTTAGCTGCAACCTGAGTAGCTGTGGGGTTGGCTGCAGCCTGAGTGACTGATTTATCTCCCTGCTACCCTGCCTCTGTCTGCTCCCTACAGTATCTCGCAGTGTGCGACTCATTCTAGAAAAGCTATAAACTATATAGAGGAAGGTCACCAGCTGAAATACCAGGAAGGGGGTGTCTTTAACATTCAGGGGACCCTGAACATTCTCCAAAAGACAAAAAGAGACTCACAAGACAAGAAGGAAAGGAGAGGTTGAAAAGCCTCATCCCCTACTTCCTCCCAACAAACTGGATGCAATTATGATAAATCCCGAAAACATGCTGCTGTGAAACTAGGACGCAGAGTAGGACAAAGAAACCATAAACCGAAAATACCTGGCACAAACGCTAGTACCTTTATAAGTTTCCTGTAAATCATAATCACTTGAGCCAAACAAAATAGCTATTCTAATTTGTGCATCCCCTAGTGTAAAAGCTATGTGTTAGGGACAACACTGGAGCTATTTCTGGATAAGAAAATAAACCTAGGGACCAGAAAGGTATTAAAAACCTCAAAAAAGCCTAGGAAAACAGAAAACAGAAACTCCATTCTAAGAGACATTAGGAATTCAAGGAGCAACATGGCTACTGACTGTTTTATCCCCACACAAAGGACAACCAAAATGCAACTAATAATCAGTACAAGTTTTTTCCACTCTCTCGGGCCCCACATTGGGTGCCAATAAAAATGTATTGTCCTGGTTTAGGGACAAATTTGGGTGAAAACCCTGAATGGGATCCCTCCAGGAAGCAAACCCAAATGGCCCCTCCCTTCAATCAGTCCGGTAAAAAATTTCTTCAGAGAAAAGTGGAAAAAACTATTTTACTTAACAAACAAATGGCATACAAGTATAAAGACTGAATAATATGAAACAATAAAACTTCTTGTTCTGGAGTGGGATGGCAAAATGAGAAAGTTCTTGCCATGGGTGTAATAGCTCAGCTCTCTCTCAGTCTCTCATCAGTCCCAGTCCTTCCAGCGCTGCTGGAAAATGCTGAGGTCCAGGCCTCGGTGGGCCGCAGGTGGAAGCCCCCAGTGATCCCCTGGGTTTTCAGTCCAGAGCAGGTTTAAACAGTTCCAAGAAAAAAGGAAAAAACAACAACAACAAAAAAAACAACAAACAAAAAAACAGTCCCGGGAACTTCTCTGCCCTAGCTAGCTGAAACTAACTAAAAGCAAAAAGATCTCTGGTCCTGCAGTCTCTCCAAGCTCCACTGAACCCAGTCCAGAGAAGAATGTGTAGAGTCAGGCAGTTTTTTCAAAGCAAACTCCGCAACTTCTCCTTGCTTATAGAACCAGTCTTAAAGGCACAGAATTCAATATACAGCACAAACAGAACAGACGATTGGGGATACAAGGATCACAAAGTCACCCTAGGACACCAGCTAAGCACTTTGTCTTAGTTAAACATGA
Organism: Hirundo rustica; assembly: GCF_015227805.2. Taxonomy (NCBI): domain Eukaryota; kingdom Metazoa; phylum Chordata; class Aves; order Passeriformes; family Hirundinidae; genus Hirundo; species Hirundo rustica. The sequence continues at coordinate 41,838,651 of NC_053453.1, forward strand.
AAAAAAAATTAGTAATATAGGCTTTTTTAAATTGATTTGTTACAGAAGTTTAACATTTTTGTTATTAAAGTAGCATTTTTCCACCATTATTAATTTTATGCAATTATTCATTAAGAAATAATTGCCACAGCCTGAATCGAAATGGATATCCTAGAATCCCTGAACATCCTTAGGATCTGAGAGCAGGCTGTATTTTCTACCAGTTACAATTAAGACAAAGAGAAGAAAGGGCTAAATTCCAATGTGTTAACTATTCCCAGTGATTATAAACGCTTTATTAACATGCATTTGATTAAAAATTACATTCTTTGTTGCTAATTCACTCTTGGATTATTTTGATTTGTCGTTGGAACCTGGTGTTTATACCAACATTACCACATTTAAAGCTTTTTGAGTTCTTTGTATTTCATACATTAAAGAGAGAAGTCTTATGTCCTGTAGCACCAGAGCTTGACCTAAGTTTAAAGCACAAACTAGATAGCAGCTGTTCAGAAAACTTTTCTTTGTTGTCTGTTTTGTGCCTAAATTACTAAATTGTTCCATGGAAAATTGGAATATATAAGGGAGTAATTTAAAAAGAAAAGATTGAATTTTTTTCTTAAAAGAAAATTGAAAATATTTGTAATATTCCTCCTTTTTTATTACTTGTACCAGTCTCCAGCTGCCTTAATGAATCTTGGGAGCCATTCTCCATCTGAATGGCAAACTGAAAGAGGCTGAAGAAAATACCCTCCTTGCTCTTCAACTTAAACCTGATGATGTCATCACCCAGTCCCAATCTGCGCACAAATTGTGGAATATCATGGAGAAACAAGGTTTGAAAACATGGGAAACATGATGATGCAAACTTGGAACTTCTTTCCTTAAAGTGATTAAACCCAAGAAACTTGAACTTCCACACACTTGTCAGGTCAGAGAACTTGCTGGACTTGACTGCAAGGATCAGAGGGTCCTAATTGCTGCTAGGAGAAGCTATTCTGCTAGAGAAATAAAAAAAGGAGACTTTTGAGGGTTTCATGTAGAACTTGTTACGCAACAAAAATATTTGGGAATATGGCACGGGAGAGAAGTTGTTCTGGTGTATTTGATAAATAATTGCAAATCCCATATTGCTTACTTTTGGGGTGGGTACTTGAAATTTATACTGTCTAGAAATACGAAGGGAAAATCACACAGTATACACTAAGCCATATGGAAATTAAAGTGGTAATAGTAGCTTAAAGTATTTTGCTGATACTATAATTCACTGACATGTGTACTAAATCCAATGTGTTTGCAGTTTGTCTTAATGCTGCTGTATCTCACTTTTGAACCACTTGCTAGCCAATTTCACAATTTATATGGCCCATTTTTTTTCAAACCTGTCACATTATTAGATAACAGCATTGCAAGTTGTTTGCTGAGAATATGCCTGTTACTTCAGCTTGTTAACTTATAGTGCAGTTTTTCTTGAGATACACAGTCAAATTCTGTGAGGTAGACAGAATAACCAAGGAGCTGTTCTATATTCTACATCAGATTGTAGTATGTAGGCTGGTAAAAAAAAGACCAGATGTGTGATTAGTAATACAGGTAAGAGGGATGTTTGCCCTGATACCAAATCAGTGTGGTCATCTTAGAAAAAAATAATTGGTATTATAGAATAATGTGTTTGACTCTCTTTACTTTGCAATCAGATAAGTCCAACTTTAAATTGGACTCTGAATATGATATTTTTGCAATTACTAAAAAAAATGAGATATGAAAATATTAGTGCTTGGGTAGGCTAAAATGAGACTTCATGAGCAACTCAGAGAAAAGGGAATGTTATGGCATTGATGAGGCTAGCAAATAACTGAAGGGACTCAATTCAATCATGCTTAAAATAGGGTAGATTAAGAGGAATATCAGTAATGGTTGTTGCTAGTTACTTTTCATATTGTTGGTGTTTTAAACAAACCTATTCAGATTCTAACCAAATATTAGCATTCTGTTTGTATTCTGACACATGCCAGCAGCAGAGCTGTCAAATATCTAAATATGCTTTTGCTGAGGTTCAATTTATTTCTGTTTCAGAATTATTTAGCTTCATTACTGTTTCAGTCTTCAGATTTTAAATGTAAAATTAATTTATTTTAAATTGAAGTGTATGAAGCTTTAGTAATTTTTTTTCAGGCGATTTGTTAACTGCTTGCTTTCTTTGGAATAAGTATTATTGCTTGTAAGAAAATTTACTGTTTCATTTAATGGACCTTTGGTATCTGCTTCAGTATTCCTTTCATAACAATAGATGAAATGTAAAGTGGTAGAGCACCTTGAACTGAAGGCTTCTCAGGATCTTTGTTAAAAACTCTTTATTACTGAGAAGAGGTTTGGGGGCTTTTAGTTTATATATTCCTTTTCCTGTTGAGTACCATTCCAACAAAATGTAGAGAAACACTTTGCTGTATTTATTTATTTATTACTTGACTGCAGCAATGTTACCCTGCCATTAACACAACAGTCTCTATGTGTTGCTATTTCTTTTATTTGGCTTTACTACTTGCATTTGTTTTGTGGTTAGTGCATGTACCGAATGGGAAAGGGAACACTTGGTTACACATCTACCTTCTTGGTCATTCTACCCTTACACTTGGATTTTAAATCTGTATTGAAATAGATTGGGTAATAGCTGTTTCAAAGTCAGTATAGTAGAAAAAACTGTAGTTATGTTGTGCTTCCTTTCTTTCCTTTTGCGCACTAAAATACTGTAAGTTGCTAAGTTTACAGCTGGCCCACCAGAAGGGGCCAGAGGGGCAGATTATTTGGTTTTGTGAAGTGTGTCAAGTTTTTCTCAAATAATGTCTTTGCCGGAAAAGCAAAATTGAAGGATCAAAATTTGAATTTCTACTTGATCGTTGAAACCAGTGTTAGAATACAATGGTAGCTGAACTTATTCTCCTGCTTTACTACTGACTTTCTGGGAAAAGATATAGAATAGATAGTAACTGTAACTGAGCTTGGTATAGAACTGTGTATATCGTAGCTTATTGCCTCAACAGCCATCAAAACTTTGATGGCTTCCTGGTCTTAACCATTCACCCAGGTTATTTGTCTCCTTCAGCTTGTACTTATTCTTGTTTTGCAAAAAGTGGGAGGGGAGCATTCCTGGACATGGTGTCCCTGCTTGCATTGTTATCTGGTTTTGTTTGTTTCTTAAAAAAAAAAAAAAAAGAAAAAAAAAAAAGAAAGAAAGAAAGAAAAAAAAGGACTACCATAATTTTACCAAGAATGTCCCTGAATACATTTTTTTTAATATAGGTCTGGGCCTTGATAACTTTCTTCTTTGGGATAAATTTAAAACATGTTTAAAATATGTCTCTCCGCTCAGGGATTTGTGGTGGATTATTGCAGACAGTGCTAAAAAAAAAAAAAAAAAAAAAAAGAAGCACAGACAAGTTTACTAAATTAAATTTTATTTTTTGAAAAACTGTTCGTTGTATAAATTATGAGATTTGTAGGCTTTCCTTTTTGTAGCAATAAGTGTTTATATGTGCCAGATAAAAGAATTTCAATTTTGTTCAATAATAAAGCAATGATAACTAATACCTTGTGTATTCCTTTGTGTTACTGTACAGCACATTGGGTTTTTTAATTGTTAATTTAATGAGTAATCTTGATTATTTTATGTATGGGAGAACTGTATAGCATAAGTAAAAACCTGTCACGTTTGGCTTTCTTTCTGTACTCTATTGCAATTAGACTTCATGGGATATTTTCAAACGTTCCCTGAAAGCATTTTTTAATATTTATATGCACTAAATCTAGCTAAAAGGATGTGATAGCTATCATATTTGAGTATTGTATCTAAACTCTATAGGAATAAAAACTGATTAATATATTTACAAAGTATTTTTATATTACCATACAAACATGATGTCAGTAAAAACATTGCTAAAATATAATGGGTTACAAAAGCTGAAGAGAAGGTTCCACTTTTGTACAAGGTCTTTTGCATGTATGAGGTCACCTTTTCCTTGTGCTGCAATGTCGTATGATGAATTTCAAATCTGCATTCCTGTCCAGAGATCTTATGAAACAACATGGTTCTTTTACCTTTTGGCTTTCTCTTAATCTTCTATGGACAGAGCCTGCTTAGCTCAGTGCAGTGCTAATATTCTTATATCTTCCTAGTTCTGTTGCATTCAGGTCCTGAGCATCAATAGGTTTGCTCTATAACTGGAAAACATACATGGGCATGAGCAGAGTAGTTTTTCAGTCACTGACTTGCAAATTTACCTCTCATGCCTTATTTATTATATTAATTCCTTGCCTGAGCAGGTGTTGATAAATGGCAGATGATGAATGCAGAGTATGCAGAGAATCATCAGAACCATGTTTCTTGTGGAAACAGAGTCTAAGCATGGGCTTGAGCTCCTGCTCTGGCACCTTAGCCCTGAACTCTTCTGTGTGAGATCCTGTTCTGTCTGCCTTGTGCTCTGCTTCCAGTGTTCTTCCAAGAATCACACTTTCAGGCAACAGATACTTGCTACATCTCCATTTCTGATGAAGACACATGACAGGCTTTCTGGTGATTTTTTCAGTCCTGCTTTCACAGACTCATCTGAATTTGCTCTCAGCAACTGGTATGGATGGCAATATCGCTTCTGGGATTTCATCTAGGATAAAGGTAAGACACTAAATGATTCTGTATAAGTATACCAGCTCATTTGGGTCTGGCTTTGGCACTCTGTTGTAGGCATTCCATAGCAGTTCTGCCTGACAGAGGCGGATGCAGGTAGCATGGGAGGGACACTGCTTCCAGTTCACATCTGATAACAGGCACCAGCAGATGAATTATGATCCAATATGCTCCCTTAGGTAGACTGATCCTGCAATTTGAAATGTCCCTGCCTTGTTTCACACAGATACTGAACATTTAATCTCCCTGAGATTCAGTAGTGTGACACAAAAGAATGTGGTTAGAAGAATGGAATACATCTGATGTTGAGAGCAGATATTTTGAGGGAGGTTGGGAGCAGAGGCAGACATTCTGGGGGAAATTAGTAAACCTTTAGAGGGACAGACGTCATTCCAAGAGCAATTTATTCTAGGGTAAACTGCTGAAAAACATATGCATCAGTAATCTTTTTTTTTTTTTTAAATGCCACGAAACAAAACCCCAAAGCTACATAGATGTGTAAAAAGTTGTAAGTTCCTCTGGTAAAATAATAAATTGAAATCAAACATTGCCAACAGGAAAAGCTGTCCTTGGAAACATAGCATTATAAAGTTCAAGATATAAAAATATATTTCCCATTGCGCTGGTTTTGGCTGGGATAGAGTTAATTTTCTTCACAGTAGCTAGAATGGTGCTGTGTTTCAGATTTGCGCTGAAATCAGTGATGCCACAGGGATGTTTTAGCTATTGCTGAGGGGTGCTCACAGGCCTTTCCTGCCCCTCACACTGCCCCAGCAATGAAGGGGCTGGGGGTGCGCCAGGAGCTCGGAGGGTACGCAGCCAGGACAGCTGATCATGGGGATATTCCAGGCCATATGGTTTCATGCTCACTAATAAAACTGGGGTGGAGTTTAGCAGGGGGCAGCTGTTGCTTGGGAACCATCTGGGTATTGGTTATTTGTTGGTGAGCAATTGTTTTTCACTTGTATCACTTATGTTTCTTGGGCTTTATTTTTCTTATTTTTTTTAATAGTCCATTATTGTTATTTGTTATTATTATTATTATTGTGTTGTTGTTTGTTATTACTATTATTTCTATTATTACTTTTAATTTAATGTATTAAATTTATTAAAATTTTAATTATTAAATTTTGCCTAAATCAACCTATGATCTTTCTTACTTTTACCTTTCCAATTCTCTCCTCCATCCCACAATGAAATGGTGAGTAAGTCTCTCTGAGGTGCTTAATAATAAATTGCCAGCAGGGATTAAACCATTACACCCACAAAAGACTGAACATGTGTCTCTAGTTATGCGCACTTGATTGGATAACCTTTAAAGTTGTATTTTTATTGACATTTCAAGTCAATGTTTCTTCCTTCCCTTAAAGATAAATTCTTTATCTTATTTACTCTTTTTGTGCACTGTCTCTTTAGTGGATCCACAGTTCTAGAGCTGGACAACTTTAAAGGTTACATATGAGGAAGCTTTTCAGAAGGACAGAAACACTATGGTGCACCTTCTAGAAAGGTTTAGAATGAAATAGATTAAATAATTCACTCTTGCTGCACAGTCAAATATTTTGAATATAGTTTCAATAACAAAGCCTAGTTTTTACTTGCTAAAGTTATGGAGCTTACAGATGTGTGTTAGGCTGGAGATTAAATTGTTTATACATACAAATTTTCTATGTTTGTGTGCATTTAACCACAGTTTTTATTTAGGGAAAAAAAAAAAAAAAAAAGGAAAAAAAAAAATAGTTCCTTGAAGAAATGGGTGTGGAAGCCATGTGTGAGAAGATGTGGGGTTTTCATCCTTTCATAGAACTGTATGAGCCCTGTCTTTCTTTGCATTGCTGGTCCTTTAGTTGATGACATTCAGTTTCTACATGGATATTTTTATTTTTTTTCTCTTTGCAGAGTTTCAATAGTTTAAGATACAGGTTCTGTTTAGAACTAGGTAGAAATGGAGCTTTGATGGCTAAACTTGGGTTCAGTTTTGATTTCAGTAATTATTTAACCCAGGTGAACAGATTTGTCAAGCCAATAATACAGTGGTTTGCTGTAACAGGTAATCCCGGAAAGTAGAGATTGTTTGAGAGTCTTTATTGTTTCTTCTCTAGGTTTTTCTTTTTTTTTTTTTGTTTTTTTTTTTTTTTTTTTATTTTTTTTTACCCCCTCTTGCCAGCAAAGCAAAGCATTTTTTATCCTCTTCTGGAGAAATATTTTATTTTGTCTCTAATTTTCTTGAAAACAGTTGTTCCTGAATACCCAGTATATTTCTTTATTACAATGAGAAATTAGGTTTTCACAGAATTTATTTCTTTATTATTTGGTCATATTTGTTGCAACTGCAACTATAAGTTTCTCTACATTACATGAGTGTATAATTCAGTCTATTGTTCCTTATATCAAATCAATTCCCTCTTCTGGTTTATGCTGATACGCAAAGCAAATCTTTGCCAAAGTGACTCATTTCTGCACACCCACAGTTTCTGGAATACAGCATTGCTTTTCCTATTGTGATAGAGAATGAAAAAGAAATAAGCATACTATTAATAGCAATAGCACTTATGCCTTAAAATTCATGCATTAAAATCTATTATTTTAATTACTATTCCTCCCTCCACAAGGCCATTTCGCTGACGTTTTAGTGGCAATTAGTCTTTTAGTTAAATTTGTGTTTCTTGATTTTTTAAAAATGGAATATGTCTCCTGAGAAAGAATCTTTAGATATTCTTGCATAGAAAATTGTTCCCCCATCTCCTCTGTTAGTTTTATTAATTATTTAGAGACCAGAAGAGGAACAACTTTCTCTGAAACAAAAGGCAGTGAAGACCTTCGCTTCTACATCAGTTTTATGCCTTTTAGCCAAAGCCAAAAAGAAATAAAATTTGTTTTGTTTCAGTTTGGTTACTTACAATTGGCTTCAGCATTCCAAGAATAACTTGACATCCCGTTGATGGGTTTTGCACTTCATCATGCTAAAGACGTGCTTTGCATGCATGTGAACATGTGTGTCCCACTGTCACCACTGGAGCCTTATAATCTTCCTGTCAGTTCTGCAGATATTTACCTAATTTATTCTGAATCAGTTTTTTACTATAATGTTTATTCTGATTGATAAGAAAATTTCCTCTCTGATAGGAAGAAAAAAAAAAGCCATGTGAAATGAGATGGGTACTGTTTAGGATTTTTGTGGACTCTCAGTGATATATAAATATCAATTAGAGGTGACCATATAAAAGCAGATTTTTGTTTAACTCAATTAAGATCATTATTTTAGACAGATAAGGAATCTTCTGCAAATAGGATTGTTAATACTTAGATTTGTGAACAGATTAGTTATTCAAATACTTTTTACACTGATCAGTGTAATAATATTCTGTTCTGTTGTGGGAGTTCTGTTGTGTTTGCTGTTTGCTTACCTTGGTTTTGTCACCATTTCAGTTATGGTGCACTTTATAATCTCCAATTTATAATTTAAGGTATAAGATTTTCAAATTTTTTGAGAAATTACTATTCAAAATGTCATCAAACAGATCATCTTTTCAATATTTCTCTTCATCTGAGGGAAGTTTATGAATAAGAATAAGGAAGGAGAAGTCATGTGGTTGTATCTGGTTACTTTTTTAGCTTTGTTCCCACATAAATAAATAATTAGCTATACAGAACCCTCAGAGTTCCACAGAAAACTGATGCACACACCTGGGTCCAGGTAACTTCAATCGAAGATAAGGAAACATCTCACCTCTCCCTGGAAGAGGCACCAAATTATGAAGCAGGATCTTCACTCTACGATCATGCCAGCTACAGCTTGTTAGGACTACATTTTGATAATCTTCAAATCAGGTGAGCCCATCTGGGTCTCAAGATCAAGCCTGTTTCTGAAAGAAATGCATAAACTAAATGATGGCCATCCATGGAACACTTAGAATTTAATATACTAAGTCTTTAAAAGGGCTACTGGCAAGAATTACATGTTTTTTTTTTTTTTTTTTCCTGCATCTTTTGAACTGTTACGACCTTCTGGCTCACAAACCAGGAAGATGTGGTCCATGTGGGCATGCTTGGGTCTCTGATTGCCTTAGCTGATAGCTTGTTGCATTTTAATGAAGATCTGATCTCTAAGCACAGTCTGCTTAGAAAGATTACACAGGGACTGTAAATGTCATAATTTCTACTGTAAATACTTCTAGAATGTTAACAAGTGTTCATTGACCATAGGGAGAGGCTAAGCTTGGAGAAACAGGATGGACCTTGATAGTTCCCCAAAGACTGGCCAGTGAGAAAGGAGGGAGAAGCTGGCAATCATGCATGGATTTCATTCATCTTATTAAAAAGTATAATATGAAAAGGACCACCTATACTGATTATATGAATTTTTCTTCTTTGGAAAAGTGCAATCCCAGCAACCTCATTAGGCCTGAGGTATACAAAATACAAAACTATAGCAAAACTGGACAAAAGCCTCCTGAAAGCATTTATAATCCAAGTGTACAAATTCAAATGTATTCTCTTTTTTAAATCAAGTATTATTACCTTGTAAAGCTGTGTGATAACTCACACACCCTGCTGAACCTATGGATCTCATTTACTAGAGGGTTCAAAAATATGTTTTCTGTTGGTTTGGGTTTTTTTATACCTTCAAAATTACAAAGTAGCCATAACAACTCACTAACATCTAAAGTAAAAGCATGGAGGAAATCCCCATTTTAGTCCTAATTGTAGAAATACCAACTGATTTTTTGGCTCCTAGAAATTTGGGTTGAATGGAACTACATGACTACATTTTCTGACAAATCCCAAACTGACATACTCATCTGACTGTTCTCATCTTAGGATCTCAGGAAGTGACAAGATGAAGAGATTGTCTCTCAAACTTCCCTAACCTTAATCTTCCCATAACCCCACTGCTACTGTTGGCTCTTGTCCCTACTTGCCCTGTTATATTTGTTGCAGACAGTATTGTCTTGAGAGCAGTGATTTGTTCCTTCCAGCTGGCTGTAAAGTTCTCTAATAGGACTGTATAAATAAAAGTAATTAGCTTTTCTGCTTCATTCAAGGGACTATAAGTAAGAATAACGGTACACAAATCTAACTTTTTATATATATTACTTCATTACATGATTAATAGTTTTTTAATATGCACCTCTGGTTTTACCTCTTAAATGATAAGAAAAGACAGTAACACCTAAAACATAAAATTACCTCAAATATTTCAGATCAGAGAGAGTCAGAAAGCTGTAGAAATGATAGATTAACTTATTCTCATTAAGCAGCATCACTTGGTGTTGAATTTCTACTTTTAATTCAACATTGGAAATTATATAACCATGCTCTGTACCTCGTAAGAGGAATTGTACAGGTTCCAACCATCTGTTAAATTAAACATTAATGATTACTATGAACACCTGGAGCAGACCTGGTACAAGGAGGATAATAACTAAGCCCTTCGAACCTACTTGATTCACAAGGTTGGATACCCAATTAGAAGAACTGAAGGGCGGGGGTTTTTTAGTGGAGTGTCACTCACTGCAAAGTTCAATGGCAAGAGTTTGCTCAAATCCTTCTATATTAGATACAGTATATCCTGTGTCTGAAATACTGAAAAGGAAAAGGTCCAGGTAGTTATGTCTTTTAAATAAATGCTTTAATATGCTGGCACTTTTCTGGCAGTAATTTCCCCTGCCAGACATTTCTGTCTTGGTGGTACTTTGAGAACTGGGAGAGGGCAATAAATCTCTTGAAGAGACGTTTTGATTACTAACAAAATCCTAAAAGAACAAGACATAGCAGTATATGTGACAAACCTGGAAAAATAAACGAACATACTATTTCAAACAGGAAGCTTCTCAATGGTCCTTGTGGAGGGCCTGGTCCCAGTTAACAGAAATTCTTGCTGTAAAATTTCTGCTGCTTTTCAGGCAATGTGCTACTGGTTTTCACTTACTTGGCTTGTAAGGAAGAAATTGTTGAAGATAATAATGATTTTGTCACTGACTTAAGTGGCTAAAATTTCACTGTAGAAAACTGTTTGTGATAAGGACTTACTAACATTTTTGTGCTGGTTCTGCTGATTATTTTTTCTGATCTCCTAGCATGGTTAAAATTACTCTTACACATACTTTGTTCAGGAACGGAGACATGAAGTGGTCTTTACACAGAAAACCACCCAGGTACACTATGTTTTTTTCTACTGGAGCTTACTGCCTCACTCAGGTAATGTGAAGCTGTGTTTATTTAAGAGCATCAAGACAGAAGCTACTTTAAAGCATCAGTGCTGGAGCAGAGAAAGGCTAGACACAATCATTGAGTTGTTTTACTGTGCAAGGTCATATTATCAAATTATAACAAGAATGCTTTTCAAAAGTAATTTTTCTCTTGTATGTTTGCAAAAATAAAATATTGAAAGATACATTCCCTCCAAATGTTGGGAGAGTTTCTGTTGTTAAGGCAACTCGAGTAATCAACTAAGAACTAATTTATGTTTCAGTTTGACAAGTGCACTATTGTAATTATTTCTGTGCTGTACTGAATTAATGGTAAAGCCTGATAAGAAGATGATCTGTCGTTCCTATGTATAACCCCTTCTCCTCCTATTCTGCAAAAAACTTTAGGTTGTAGTTGCTTTCAGCATAATTTCTCTTATGATGGGCTTCAAATGCACTTCGCAGCCCACTGCACAATGTTTGAAAATTGATTAAAAACTGTAATTATTGTACCAGGAACATAATCATGATTGATAGGATGAAGCCAAGTAATCAAGAGGAAGAAGAGTGTTGTATTTCCCCACAAGACTAGACAACCGCCGATGGCAAAAGTAAAAGAATCTGCTCTCTTTTCACCAGGTGGGATATTACAGCTTTTATTCTCGAGTCCTGCCCTGCTTGGCTGGTGCCCTTCCCAATGGCTTGCCAATGCCAGAGACAGCTCGCCACTTCCCTGTCAGGGCTTTTTCCCCAGGGGGCAGGGCCCAGAGGCAGGGACAAGACACTACCCAATAAGGGAGAAGTGGGAGGGGAACAGAGTTAGGTTACATTTCAGTGTGGGGGATGGGCACTGCTGGGCAAGGACAGACCACGTGATACATAGGACAAACATTACAAATCTGATGAAATATAAACCAAATTAATGCATTACAACAGAGGAGGATTCTCAGACTGAAACTTCTGCTCTAGCAAAATGTAATTGAAACAAAAACCTGTGTTTTGTGAAAGTTAGATGAGTTCTTTTACTGGTATTTTTTAAAAGGAAAAATCACAAATACAACCATCACCCCTAATAAATCCCTAGCCTCTTGAAATTCTGAATTTCTGCAACCTCAAGTTAATATAAAAAAGAGCAGGTTCTAGTTGGTATAAACCAAAGAATCTAGTTCTACATATGCTGTCTCACGAGGATGAGGGTAAAACGTATCCTTAATCCCTGTTAGACATTTCTTTTGTAAAGTCGTTATAATAACTCTTGTATGTTAATAATTAGTTTTCTTTTATCACAGATTTCATGAACAACTATTTCCTCATAAATGCTTTTATGTTGTAAACTTTTAGTGAAAAAAACATGTTCCTCACTTTATTTACCAAAAAATATCCAAAAATAACTTCACTAATGGATGTCTTTTTTTTGTCCCAATTTAATTTTTTTTTCAGTGATTGAGTTCTCATGTTAAGTTCTTTTCTACATTCATTGTCACAGCTGTGATTTATTGCATAATCACTTGATTTTTCTAAAAGCATCATTCCCTCCCTGAGTTTTCTAATAGTCTCACCTCCCACCTCTCGAACAGGTTTAGGTTTGTTCATTTTCTGCCACTGTGCTGGTCATTTGGCTGGCAGATTCCAGTTTTACAGGGAAAGGCAAAGCAAATAATTTTTCAGCTTGATTGAAAGATTCAGCTGAACAATGACTGAAGCAGTAAACTTGCTTTTTAAAAATTGATGAATCATGTGGCTTATTAGGGGGTGTTCTTATTTGAATCTACGATGCAGTATTTTAATCTTACCTAATCTTCGGTTTTAATATTGATTATGTATTGATGAACTCTACCTTTTCAAATAACTGTTGGAAGGGTTAGGTGTTGTTGTGCATGTAGATTACCTCAGCTTCTCAGGGGCTTGCTCAGTTTCACCCTGACTCTCACCGTGTTGTTGCTTTTCCTCCCTTAGGTGCAGGTCTGTGCAATGGCAGGAGTGGGCTTCTGGAGAGCTTAAGCATCAGGGCTTAATGTTCTTGTGGAGGTATAGGTTCAACATAAATACCTGAGATGTGAAAGCTTCTCACTCCAAATCTCAGACCCATTAGTGAGGACAGCACTTTTCATAACAAATTTGCTTGTTAGATTTACAAAGGATATTTTGGTGCCTGAAGCTCATAGGAGATCTTATAATTCAGAACCAAGGTACAGAGAAATCAATTACTGTAATTTGGTTTTTAAACTTTTCCTTGAAAGAAAAAATGCTAAGGAAACACAAACTCAACAAACCTGTACAAAATTTACAGTTAATTTCAGAGTCCAGATTTGCCTTTAAACTGTTGTGGCCATTATTGGATATTTTCCAGCGGGGATTCAGTCACCATCAACAATCACTGCAAGCATGGGCTAATTTAATTTAATTAAGCAACAATGCTAGAAGCTTAATTTAAGGCTAGTCAGCTCATACTTGATGTGTCTAAACTCTTTTTTTCATGGGTGTTTACTGTATGTCAGCTCACCCACAGTAACTTATGTAATATTATCCACGCTAAAAGCAAAAATCTACTTTTTGATGATGTACAAGTTAACATGACTGGAAGTGATACAGCTGAATCCTAGACTGACCTAGAATTTTATCTGAGAGTGTTAACAAAGCAAATTGACAAGTTCATTTTATTGAAGCTGCTTCTATAATTGTATCAGTTGATGTCTTTCATGCTTACAGCACACAAATGAGGACAATTATTCCATCTGAGAAGCCAGAATGATTGGATCTATTGATAGGCCTTTCCTTAATGTAATGTCTCACAGCACTCACTCCGGAATGGGTAATCTCTAATCCTTTAAAAAAACATAATTCTTAGGAGCAAAGCAATAGAAGTATTTTCTGCATAAAAAAGAGGACTAGGAAAACCAAATTGTAATATGATCACCTCCATTTTAGGTGAACTCAATGAAATCCATTGAGAACAAATAGGACAAGCAATATTCTGTCTGGGAAAGCCATGAGCATAGCAGAACACTGACGGAAATACATGGATCATTTGAAACTGGTCAGAGAAAAGCTAGTGGGTCCTAATGAAATCCATCAATAGTAGGAGGAATGGGATACTTCAAGGACAGAGGATGTCATGTGAGAATGTATTACAGAAACACAACAAAAATGGCCTTTATATCATATCTGTTTTTCAGTCCAGTGCTGTAATAAGGATTAGATGTGTAAGCTTTTTGAAAGCCAGTTGTTTATCGCACGATAAATTAATCCGACACTCGTTGCATTCTGTAGCAATGCCCACACATTACACTTCCATATCGAGAAAACCAAAGGGTCCCAATACAGGCTAAGGCACAGAATTGAACCCAAGGATCCCAGGTTTTTCTTGTTATTTATCATGTATTTTTTTCCTCATGACAGGTAATAATTATGAAGAGCAATAATTAATATTTTGTTACGGCAAGCTTAAAAAGGAAAGAATGCTAAAGAATGAGTGTTATTAAACAGAATGTGGATTTATTTCCAAGTAAGCCCTTAAAAAAAAAAAAAGCCACACAAATTTAGCAGCATCTTTTATTCACTACAGATGAATCAGTGATGGTAAACACATGCCAAACTTTGAATAGCTACCAGCTCTATGTTTGATTCTGTACTTGATAATCCTTGTTTCATAATGCCTGCAAAGAGGAAAAAAAGAAAATTATTAGTTTTAATTACCTTTATACAGCTCTTTAGAGACACTAGTATTACTAGTTACTGCATCTTGCTGCACTTTTAGGTTTCAAAAGAGGGTTCCTGTTTTTCTTATATTTGGACTCAGGATAGTTCTGACTGAAGCTGGCCATTCAAAGAGCTGGAGTGCTCACTAATTATCTTTGGATCTAGATAAATACATTCTGGAGCTGTAGCTTTACAACAAATGTGAGTCTGACAAAACTAATCTTAAGGGAAAGTGTTTCATGGTGAGAGCATGTCTGATTTCACCGACAGGTATGCTCCTCTTGGGTGATTTAAAGATACCTGATTTCACACAACTACACATAATTTAGAAGCGTAATATTTGATTTAATTATATTTTAAACTTCTTTGTGCTTAGGACTTCCCAAAATAATCAATTCAGTTTCAGGGTAATTTATGAATGTTAATTCTGAGCTGAGGATGAATTTTTTTCATATTTATATGGTTGTATCGCACTCATAACTCTAGTACTGATGTTTAACAGTCTCACTTATGCCACCAGTTTGGAGGACACCAAGCAGTTCATTTTGAATATCAAGAAATCTGAGATGACTCACTGCTGTCCCCATAACAAAGCATGCAATATCTCAGTGTTTTTGAATACGGATAGGACTTGCTTTCTAAAGAGTCTATATTTTTCCTAATTCCAGGTGTCTGATGTTGTCTAGTTGGGTTTTGGCACATATGAGATACTGATGCTTCATTTTTTAATGTTTAATTTAGCCTTTAACATTCCAGAGAATTTTTGTCATGCTTTCTGTTTAGTGTATTTTTAAACTGTTCTTGCTCCCTTGAGAGATTTTTTTTTTTTCCCAAGTGCTCTTGACTTTGACAGAATTATTCAGTTGGTTGAGAGGCAATCCATTTCTAAGATGTTATGTTTTGAAAATATTCTCAACTTGTAATTGCTCAATAAATATGTTTCTTTAAGAAGTTTATGCTCTATTACTTTAAAATACCAGGATTACTAATCATTATGTTGTTCCGTTTCATTATAGTTAATTAATTTCAAACATTTAATAGAACAATTTACTTGTACTTCTACTTCAGAAGCCTCTAACAGAAAAGTCTAAACCATTATTTTGACAGAATAAGTTTTATTCTTTCTTTGTGGTTAACATATTTTTGAGCTTCCACACTTAAAAGTTTGATGACATCTTTCATTGTTGCTGCCTTGTTTTTAAAGTGATGATGGAATTGCATTTCCCCAGAACAAGTGAACTAACCTAAACAAAGACTATCAAATGCTGACAAGAATATAAAGCAAAGGTAAGAGGGAGGAGGAAAAAATACCTGATGCACAAGAGTTTGAAAGAAACCAGAAAGACCCCCCCATAAACCGAAGTTAACAAAATGTTTTACTCAAAGTCAGGTAGAAAAGCCCCTTTATCAACTGGCATGCAGTTTAGCTTTCTTGTCTCGGTAGTAGTTTTGTATAAGCAAACACGTTTATATCTTGAAGTGGCTGTTTCCTTGCTCTCTTGGATCATGATGCTGTGACCATCACGATGAAGAATGGCTTTCTAAACAGTGGTTAAGGAAGACCAGCATCAAGTAGAAGACTTTGGAAAGATTTGGCTGGAAATAGAAGGATATGGATAAAGTTTGATAGTGAGATGAGGTGAGATGTCTGTCTATCCCACTCTTAACACCTTGTGATCTTTCTTAGCCACATTCTATCAAGAGTGACATACACGTAGTTGTACTGTTAATAGCCAGAAAATAGGCAGCTGCATACAGGAAAAAAAATTCTGTTATTGTGCTTTCCCCTATCCTCCCCCTCCCTCAGTCCTTTTGGGAGAGAAATATTGAAAGCAAATCCAGATTGGAGAGTGAGAACTTCAGTGTTGGAAAACAAGAGGTTGCACCTTTTTGGATGTTAGGTGGTCTGTCCATTAGGCACAACACAAAAGAAACCAGGCCTCATTAGTTCTGCACTTCACAGGCCTGTTTTTCTAATGTACAGAGGTTCAGTTGTGCTAGCAGGTTTTTCTTCTGAGACTTAAAATCTGAATGCATCGTTTTGGGGTATATGCCGTAAGGTATTTTGGACCCAATTTTCAGCAGTGAAGGAAATTTTCACATAGTATAATTCTTGTGGATTTGATATTTTTAAAACTTCCATTCCTTGTATGATAAGCTGAGAAATACTGGCAGTCTCCTCATGCAGTGTGTGTTGTATAGATTTTGATGTCACATAAGGAGCTTTGATATAAGGGAAGGTTTAAAACACCACTCACTATTCCATTAATACTATTTCTTAATACCTTTTCTCGAGGATATCAGAATATTTTAATGTCCCATCATTCCTGCAACATACAGAAGGGTCATAAAGTGATAGTTTTCCCATGGCAGAAATGTCTTTGAAGCAAAACAAATCAATAATTAACACTTCAGAGCAACTGAAGCTCAATGAGAAACAGTACTAAACCCAACTTCATCTGCTAGAGTAATGTTGGCCAGCAAGATGCAATTATGTGTCTAGAAATTTTGAAAGATTATGAGGTTAGCCCCCTATTCTTGTGCCAAAGATCCACAAAGTTTTTAGAAACCACAGCTGAGAAGACACTCTTGACTTAATTCTTCTTGGAAAGAGAGAATCCCTGTGAAGTTTACTGCTTTACAGTGTTATGTTCAAGGTTCTGTGCAACAGTTGCTTGCTCAGTTACCCACTTCCTGATGTGTGGTGGTGCAGAACTGTTTTATTAGATTTTTGTAAGAAGTTTATGTTATGGTTCGTTTCACTGTATCCCCAATTCTGTATCCCTTTTGTGTTGTCTGATAATAAGGTGTTTTTGTGTCAATCATCCCATACCTCACATGACATGTAACATCCCCTCTGCCCCAACCCCCCCTCTCTGGGGCAGTTGTCAATCACTCCCGGGGTCCCCTCCCGGATTGTGAAATCTCCGGCAGAGAGCTTCAGGTGATAGGTAGCCTGGGGAAATTCCTTTGGCTCTGGATTTTAGTGGTCTGAAGCTTGGGGGTGGGCACACCCTTGTTACCCCCTGAAACCCCTGATATGTTGTCTTTTTGTATCCTCCCTGGGACCCTCCCCCGCTTATAGGGGGTAGGAGGGAGGAGGAAGCTCTCTCAGACACTGGGTTCCTCAGCTGGAAGCTCTCAGCCGCTGGGCTCTCAGCCTGGAAGCTCTCAGCCACTGGGTTCTCAGCCGCTAGCCCTCGGAGCTGGAGATCTCTGCTAATAAACATCCTTTAACCTGCTAAGCTGAGAGCCAGCCCTTTTCTCTTCTGCTGCTGTTGACTGTCACCTTTGGGTCCAGCTGCCTAAGCCGAGAAGCCAAAACGAACTGGAAACTTTGTGTCTGTGTTGACCCGAGCTAGCTGGGGGTCAGCTCCCACCCGGAGCGGGACACAAACCGGACGCAATTGGCGCGCCAACGTGGGGCACACCACGCCGGCAGAAGCAGCTTGGACCACGTGGAGCACGGCTCCACGGTGACAGAGAGTCCAGCGCCCACGCAGGGCCCTCCGGAGACGAGGCGGACCCTGCGAACGGACTGGGGCTGATTTAGCCCGAAGAACAGTCTCTGGGTCGTCACGCCACCCCTGTGAAATTGACTTTTAAACAAGGCAAGTTCCAGGGGAAAGAAGGGGAGCTTCGAGCCCCGACCGGAGTCCTTCTTGCAGCAGAACATCCAGACCCACGCACCCCCCAGGCACAGGAACAGGTAAGTATACCCACAAAGGGACATACTTACTGGTTTTAGGGTTCCCCCGAGGGAGGGGGATCTATTGGGGAGGAAAAAATCCTCCAAAAATAGCTGCGCAGCTAAAGGTTAAACCTCCTGTGATTTTGAGCGAACGGGGTCCGCGGGGGGAGTGCTTTTCATCTGGGTTTGGGTTCCAAAAGCAAACTAGTATCGAAACATGGGCGGGGAAAGCTCACGGTTGCTCAGAAAAGGTTGTATTATAACTATGCGTCAGTAGTTAACGAGGCCAAATTGAAAATCTCAAAAGGCGAGTTAAGAAGTTTTGTTCGCTGGGTTCATGTGCATTTTCCCCAAGTCTCTCTGGACAGAGTCTGCAGCCCACATTTCTGTGGCACTGTAGAAAAGGAATTAATTAAGTTGATTCAAACTGGGGACAAAAAGGCTACAAAGTATTTTACTGTAGCAATGAAGTTAAATTCGGCAATTCAATTTCAAAAGGGAATGCCGAAAGAGCCCAACGGAGAAACGTGTTCTCCCCCTCCTCCCCCCACCTCTTTTCCCCGGTCCCCATGTCCCCGGGAAAGCGTTCTCGATGGAGTGGCAGGGGTCCCGCCCGCCCGCTCTGCCTCCGGGGCACCCCAGCCTTCACGCCCATGCTGGCCCGGTAGGGCCAGGAGGGAAGTCTCAGACAGCACTGGCCATGCTGCACGGGACAACCCTCCCTCCCCGCTTTTCCCGGTTCAAAAATGCCGCGTTCGGTTTTCCGTGGGGAGTGGAATCGGGTCCAGGTCCACGTGGTCCTCTCGGGGTTCCCAAGATGGCGGAGACCGCATGGCGGGGGACTCCCCCGCCCCCTCAGTGCCGCCCACCCCTCCCTACCCCGGTGACGTGGTGCCCGCACCGCGCGTCCCCGCCCCCTTCCCCGCCCCGCCTTACCCCTGTGACGTCGGGTGCCTGCCGCGTGACCCTGCCCACCCCAGCCCCGCGCCGCGCGGCCCCACCCCCACCCCACGTGGTGCCGGCCCCAACCCGCGCGGCCCCGCACCCGCCCCGCGTGCCGCGGCCGCGCTGCCCCCCCCAACCCCCTGTGGCTGCGCGTGCGCACTGCGGCACCCCTTCCCCCCCGCAGCCGCCGCGCCGCCGCCCGCCCCGGAGCAGCCCGGTCCCGCGCCGCCGGGGCTCGATCCCGCTCCCCCGGGATCCCCCCCGCCCCCCCACTCCTCAATGATGTCACCCCCCGGGCAAGCCGCGGCCCTTGCAGGGACTCGGTTGCCAGGCAACCAAGTGCCTCAGGGCACAGGCGTCCCAGCTCCCTCAAACCCGGAAGTGCCCGAGCAGGGAACGGGAGCAGAGACAGCTGCCAGCTCCTGCTCCATTCCCACCCTTGCCCCTGTTACCTTCCGCAATGCCCGCAGTGGTAACAACAGGGCAGAGTACCACCCATTTCCCCGAGCCACCATCAAAGAGATCTGCAAAGCTCACAGGATATATGGCCGTGATGGACCATATTTCAGAGGGCTTCTCAGAGCAGATCTCTCTGCAGAAGAGGTAGTGCCTGCTGATTTAAAGTACCTGTTTTCTTGCTTGCTGAACCCAACAGAGTACATCCTATGGGTCACAGCTTGGAAAAGGCTGCTCCAGGAGGCCTTACCAGGGCTCCTCAACCATGTTAACACCAGAGTTGATGCTCAGGGAATCCCCTTCTCACTCTCGACCACCTGGCTGGGGAGGGGCAGTGGGCAGAAGCCCACTGACCAAGTGGTCATTCCTGTCCAGTGCCTCCACATAGTGAGAGAGACAGCCCCTGACTGCATTCTTCAGCATGCAAAACACAAGGTCCTGCGATTTCTTATTCGAAAATCAGGCAGGACCAAAGTGAGTCTTTCACAGATTTTGTGGAAATGGAAAGCTGTCCCGAGCTATTGAAGCTCAGGTCAAAAATTGAAATAGCTCGGGAACACATTTTATCGGAGATTGCGTTTTCAAATGCAAATGATTTATGTCGTGCTGCAATTTTAAGTTTACCCCTACACCCCAAACCAACCTTACCAGACATGATTCAGGTATGTCACGTTAAAGCTTGCCTTTTTATGAGCTCCTCTACAGGTCCACGGCCCAAACCTCATCAAGTTTGCAGCCATGGAAACTGAAGATTCCCGAAAAACACCGAACACCGGGAAGAAGCATTCTCTGCGCAAAGCTCCCAGAAGTGTTTTTTTGTGCGGGGAATTTGGGGCATTGGGTTTCCAAATGCCCCCTCAAGAAAGAAGTAGAGGACCTCAAAAACAAAAAAGGGGGAGGGGAAGGGGAAAAAGGGAGAGGGTTTAAACCCTCACAAAAAAAACTGGTGAAAGAGCGCAGGTCCGCCCTGCGTGAGGAAAAAAATGGGGTGGACCGGGCAGGAGGGGAGGGGAAAGGGAGCCAAGGGAAAAAGAAGGAGAAGCTGCAATGCCCCATTCAGGGTGGCAGCAAACATAACACACTGGAAATGACTTACACGGACCATGACATGGCACAACCAATTTTGACAACCAATTCTAAATATACCCCCTACAGGTTGCAGCTCACGGAGGGTTTGCACCTGAAAGACGACAACTGGATTTTTGTGTCAGTTGACAACAGTGAGCAGGGTACCTGGCCAAGGGTCAAAGGTAAGCTCATCGTTGTGGGGGACTGTAAACACGCCCCAAAAGAGATCGAAATTCTTCCAGGAACACTTGATAACAATCCTGGAAAATTCGTTCTCTGGCTACGCTGCACTCACCCACCAACATTCCTACCTAAAAGGCAGACAGTTGCCCAGATCATACCCACCTGGGAACACCTGGAAGAAGACAACATACCAACAGCTTGTCCTGTGCACAACATCACAGAAGTGAAACCCCAGGTGGGATGTGAGTTACAGGTGGGTGATGAGGCCATTAACATCACAGGCCTGCTCCACACGGACATGGACGTGACTGTAATCCCAGCCAAGCACTGGCCGTCACGTTGGGCCTTGGAAAATGTGGCAGGACACGTGCAAGGAATAGGGGGAATGCAATTGGCCAAACAATCAAAGAGTGTGGTGCAAATTAAGGGGCCAAAAGGGCAGTTGGCCAGTTTACGCCCTTTTGTTTAGGATTATAGGGAACCCTTGTTGGGGAGATACCTGATGGCCCAGTGGGGAGTCACGATTGACATCCCAGACCCCCCACAGGATTTTTGGGCGGCGGTCGCTGAGGAGCACCCTACCCACAAGCTGAATTGGAAAACAGATGCACCAGTGTGGGTTGAACAGTGGCCGCTTTCAAAACAGAAATTGAAGGCGCTCGAAGAGCTCGTGGAGGAGCAGTTAGCTAAGGGTCACATTGTAGAGACCACCAGCCCTTGGAATTCGCCGGTTTTTGTTATCCGGAAGCCGGGGAAGGACAAGTGGAGACTCCTCCAAGATCTCAGACAAATTAATAATGTGATAGAAGACATGGGCTCTCTTCAACCTGGGATGCCTACCCCGACCATGCTCCCACAAAATTGGAAATTGGCTGTTATAGATATAAAAGATTGTTTCTTCCATATTCCCCTACACCCTGACGATGCACCACGTTTTGCATTCTCGGTTCCCACTGTTAACCGAGAGGCCCCGAGGAAACGCTACCATTGGAGGGTTCTTCCCCAAGGGATGAAGGTGTCACCTATCATCTGCCAGTGGTATGTGGCTTCCTTGCTGTCCCCGGTCCGTGTAGCCGCAGAGAAAGCAATCATCCATCATTATATGGATGATGTGCTTGTGTGTGCCCCCACCGATGATGTCTTGTCCCACGCACTTGACCTGACAATTAATGCATTGGTTGTTGCAGGGTTCGAGCTGCAGGAAGACAAGGTTCAAAGGATGCCACCTTGGAGGTACCTTGGGCTGGAAATTGGCAAGCGGACCATTGTGCCGCAAAAATTGGAAATCAAGGCCAAAATTCAGACCCTTGCAGATGTCCATCAGCTGTGTGGGGCATTGAATTGGGTGAGACCCTGGCTGGGCCTCACAACTGAGGACCTAGCCCCTCTTTTCAATTTATTGAAAGGGGGAGAGGAGCTGAGTTCTCCCAGGGAACTAACCCCGGAAGCGAAGGAGGCGCTGGAAAGGGTACAGCATCTCATGTCCACTCGGCAGGCTCACAGGTGTGATCCAGACCTGCCTTTCAAATTTATAATAATGGGGAAATTGCCACACCTCCATGGAGTCATTTTCCAATGGAGAAATAACATCAAAAAGGACCAGGGCAGAGAGGACCCACTTCTAATCATAGAATGGGTCTTTCTCAGCCATCAAAGGTCCAAGAGAATGACACGTCCACAGGAACTGGTGGCTGAACTGATCCGAAAAGCCAGAGTTCGGATCAGGGAATTGGCAGGGTGTGATTTTGAATGCATTCACATTCCAATTGGATTAAGATCGGGCCAGATTACAAAGGCAATGTTAGAACACCTGCTTCAGGAAAATGAAGCACTGCAGTTTGCTCTAGATTCCTTCACTGGGCAAATCTCAATTCATCGGCCAGCCCACAAAATTTTTAATCAGGATGCCAAATTCACACTGAATTTGAAAGATGTTTGGAGCAGGAAGCCTTTAGAGGCCCTGACAGTTTTCACGGACGCGTCCGGAAAGTCCCACAAGTCAGTTATGACTTGGAAGGACCCTCAGACTCAGCAGTGGGAGGCAGATGTTGCTGAGGTGGAGGGATCACCTCAGGTTGCTGAGTTGGCCGCTGTTGTCAGGGCTTTCGAAAGGTTCCCCGAACCCTTCAATTTAGTAACGGACTCCGCTTATGTAGCGGGGGTGGTATCGAGGGCAGATCAGGCAATACTGCAGGAAGTGTCTAACACCGCACTGTTTGAGCTGCTTTCTAAGCTTGTCAAGCTTGTCTCCCACAGGGAGCAGCCATTTTTTGTGATGCATACAAGATCACACACCGATTTGCCGGGGTTCATAGCTGAGGGGAACAGAGGGGCTGATGCTCTTGCTGCTCCTGCAGCGATGGCCCCATTGCCAAGCATTTTTGAGCAGGCAAAGCTCAGCCATCAGCTTCATCATCAGAACGCGCCTGGCCTTGTTCGCTGGTTTCACATCACCCGGGAACAGGCCAAGGCAATTGTGGCTACGTGTCCCTCATGTAATCAGCATGCACTCCCCACCTTGAGTGCAGGAGTAAACCCCAGAGGTCTGAACAGCTGTGAGCTGTGGCAGACTGACGTGACACATATCCCCCAATTCAGCCGATCTAAATATGTGCACGTGTCTGTGGACACTTTTTCCGGTGCAGTTTTTGCTTCTGCCCACGCAGGGGAGAAGACCTTGGATGCGATTAAACACCTCATCCAGGCTTTCTCCTTCATGGGCATCCCAAAAGAATTAAAAACTGATAATGGCCCAGCGTACCGTTCCAAGGAATTCTGCAGCTTCCTGCAACAATGGGGAGTGGGTCATAAAACTGGCATCCCTCATTCCCCAACAGGCCAAGCTGTAGTGGAGAGGACCCACAGAGAAATCAAAAGGGTCCTTAACCAACAACAACCGGTGTTAAAAACAGAAACACCACAGACCCGATTGGCCAGGGCTCTATTCACTTTGAATTTTTTAAACAGCACCTTTGAGTTTTTAAACCCTCCCATTGTTCGTCATTTCGGGGCAAACCCTCAGCTAAACATCAAAGAGAGGCCGCCAGTCATGGTCCGGGACCCTGAGACTGGAAGGACAGAGGGACCTCATGATTTAGTCACGTGGGGCCGTGGGTACGCTTGCGTGTCCACCCCCACGGGGCCGAGATGGTTACCATCAAAATGGGTGAGGCCCTATGTCCCGAAGGTCTCGGGGGAGAAAAAGAAACTGCCACAGGTTACTCAAGCAGCTTTTAGGAGGAAAAGGAGGGAAGATTTTTCCCCGGATGGTTTCGCTTTCCTGAATGACCCCTGCTCGAATGCTGATTGTTTGTTTTAGTTCTTCTAGTCCTGATGGAACCTGTCCAGCGCCAATCCACTGTGCTGAGGAAGTTTCACCTGCTCCTTGGTTGGGGACTGGGGAATTTCGGGCTGGGTGGGTTCAATTTTGAAATCAGTTTTGTTATTTTTGTTTGTTATTCTGTTAATTTTAATTGGATTTGGTATCATCAAAAAAATGTTAAGTAGATTAATTTCTAGCACCACACATGCCCCCTCTGTGAACCATATTGCTGTATCATCCGTGCCTGGATGGGAGGAAGACGTGGAACTGGAGGAAGACCCAGAAGACAGAAGACACCCAGAGGATGAACCTCAGATGGAGTGGCCCACTCAGCCAGAGTGGCTCACCGAGAGTTACCCGGACTTCGAATATCATCCTCCTCCATTCCAGCCCTCCTCCTGTCATTAAAACAAAAAAGGGGGAGATGTGGTGGTGCAGAACTGTTTTATTAGATTTTTGTAAGAAGTTTATGTTATGGTTCGTTTCACTGTATCCCCAATTCTGTATCCCTTTTGTGTTGTCTGTATAATAAGGTGTTTTGTGTCAATCATCCCATACCTCACATGACATGTAACATCCCCTCTGCCCCAACCCCCCTCTCTGGGGCAGCTTGTCAATCACTCCCGGGGTCCCTCCCGGATTGTGAAATCTCCGGCAGAGAGCTTCAGGTGATAGGTAGCCTGGGGGAAATTCCTTTGGCTCTGGATTTTAGTGGTCTGAAGCTTGGGGGTGGGCACACCTTGTTACCCCCTGAAACCCCTGATATGTTGTCTTTTTGTATCCTCCCTGGGACCCTCCCCCGCTTATAGGGGGTAGGAGGGAGGAGGAAGCTCTCTCAGCCACTGGGTTCTCAGCCTGGAAGCTCTCAGCCGCTGGGTTCTCAGCTTGGAAGCTCTCAGCCACTGGGTTCTCAGCTGCTCGCCTCGGAGCTTGGAGATCTCTGCTAATAAACATCCTTTAACCTGCTAAGCTGAGAGCCAGCCTTTTCTCTTCTGCTGCTGTTGACTGTCACCTTTGGGTCCAGCTGCCAAGCCGAGAAGCCAAAACGAACTGGAAACTTTGTGTCTGTGTTGACCCGAGCTAGCTGGGGGTCAGCTCCCACCCGGAGCGGGGACACAACCGGACGCACTGATGCAATATGGGATTCCTGGAGACAAAGGGAGGTCATGAGATCAGCATAAAATACTTTAACAAAAATCTTCCATTAAACGAAACCATATTTTGAAACTGACATCAAGGAACAAACTATCAAAAGCAGTGAACTAGAAACTGGCCACTGAGAAATAAAGTATCTTGACATTGTATCTTTCATCTTACTGTATCTAAAATTATTTAGAATCATAACAAATGGAGATCTTGTTTTATGCAGCTGCTTGGGAGGTGCAAAATTACCGATTCAATGGGAACATGGAGCATTGGGATTTAATATTATGTTTATTACATATAGCTTTAAGCACTGGCAATACTACGGTGTTATCTGTGCCTTTTCTTTTTTTTTTTTTTAATGACTTTGTTTACAATAGTATCTGAATATGTTGTGGAAGTTCATAAACTGACCTGAAAAACTGACCTGTAGCTCATTTTTTTTTTCTTCCCAGGGAACAAGAGAGTACAAATGTATGTGAATGACTTATATTTCTAATTAAAATCTGCTTTGTAGTTATTGTTCTAATAGTTGGGATTTTTAAAATAACATTAATGTAGCTATCCTATTCTGTGATTATGCTGAGCATATTTGGTACAAAAAGATGTAAAATAGCATCTTAGAGTGGAAGCCAGTGTGGGTTTGGACCTTTACTATATGAAAATCCATAAAAGAATTTCAGACCAGGCTGTATAAAAATGTTAACTAATGGTTGGGCAAGATTTATCCTTGCTTTGAAGTACTCTGTTGTGCCAGAAAAGCAAAACTGTATGCCTCAATTTTTGTCAGGGGGTTTATGTAAACATTTTACATGCTAGACATAGATATCTGAAAACCTATGATTATTGGCTAGTCTGAAACTTGACTCTTTCCACTGAAGCAAGCCAAGGATAACTTTTGCTAGTCTCTATTTTTCTCAGATGAGGAAGCATGTTTAGCATTAGTAAACACTTCCATAATGGATGGTGATTCCACAACAGGTCAAAGCAACATTTCGCTGCTGTTCAGACATGGTGTGATAGCAGCATGTGGTGATGAGCCTTCTTGATAAAATAAAGATCAATGAGTTTTTCTGCAATTTAAGAACTGGAAAAAATATGCTACTTTTATTAGGAAGCATGTCTCTTCATGGGGCTGATTTCTGCTACACTCAGTAACTGACTACTGCTTCCACATCAACCCTGAGCTGTGATGATCTGTGCATACAGTGAGTTAAAAAGTGTAGTAAATTCCATTTGTAAGTGAACTTCAGCAAGATGGCACGTTCTTTAGTAAAGCTAATATTGAGCCTTTATTAGTCACTAGTAATTTCTTGCTTGCATGTGCTACATAATCAAATGAGCATTCAGCTTATGGTCTGATTGCTTAACAGAGTCTTTTCCACAAGAGATAGAAGCCCTGCTGGCCATCAGCACTTAGCTTTTGGGGCCTTGGGAGAGCACACATAAGTATTTCTAATGGTTTATTGTGTTTTCTTTGGGGAGGATCAAAACCAGCCTAAGCAGGATGAGCCAGAGAGAGCAGCCGAGGCTTTGTCTGCACAGGCGGGTGCAGACAGTCATGCGTTTGATCTGCTTGCACACTGAGCTGTCTGAATGGAAGCCAGCTCTGGCCTGGAAGACAAAAAGACATGTTAATGCATTGCCATGCTGGAGCTCATAAGCCTTACCAGTGCTAGGGCTACTTTTGTTTCAATAACCTCTCTATAACTGTTTTTTTAATGAAATTGCTCCCATGGTTGGTTCCAACTACTATATAAAATAGTCTATTTTAACAGTACTGCAAATCACATTTTCAAAGAGAGAAAGCATGAAATGTTTTAAATGCTGATGGACTGGCAAACTTATCAGTAGTTTTTATTTGAAAAAATTCATTCATTTTCAGCTCTACTTGTGAAAAAAACAATAAAATTTAATACAAGGCCTAGGTCTGGCAGGAGTGTACAAGAGTGAGATAAAGCTAGCAACCATGACAGTTGTTCTTGTAAACAGCTAGTGATCATAGATAGTTTTCTGTTTGAAGTATCGGGGGATACTTCCAGTTTGAAGTATGTATGACATGACCTCAGCCTCTAATTTAATGCTCTGGATTAACAACAGGCATAACTTCGAGCGGCCACCCCTTCTCCAAAAATTCTGTACCCTGTCACAGTGATTCCTCAGTGTGACCATGTGTCAAAAGTAGGGATGGAAGAGAAGGAAGACATTGAGCATAGACTCTTGAGGATTCTTTATAAGGAAGCAATGTTAAGTTAAAAAAAAAAAAAAAAATCACATAAAAAGGCAGAAAGGATGACAGATTGACTCTGATAAAAAACAGCGGGGGGAAAAAAAGAGAGCTAAAATAATAAAAATATATTGTCATAACACCCACAGGCCTCCCTTCTGGAAAGGACAGGGAGTAATTGTCAGGAGCTAAACTCCATGTGCTGCAAATTCAGTCTCAAACTATCATTAATAATCTTGAAAAATGAGTCTGGAGGATAGAACTGAAACTGGTGGTATTTCAGAGGCAGAGTCAGTGTCAGCTGTCATCCTAGTGCGAGATATACCCTATTAGGGCCTGTTAATGTTGCACTCCTGTCAGAGTGACATATAGCATTTCATGTTAAACAAGTGGCAGACAAGACTGTGGAGGCAAATTGTTCAGTAGATGGCACAGAATACTTTACTTATCATGTGAAGTCAGAAAATAAAGCAAGTGCCATTTTTTGCATTCACTCTCATTCTTTTCAAATTCTTTTCAAATGGTAGTCTGGGTACTGCTCAGCAACTTCCTTTGTTGTGACTGTTGATACAAGAGCAACAATCAAGTGCCTATACATGTACGTACACTTTGAGCTGAAATCGCAACAGAGTTTCTGAGCCTCACTGAATGAATGCTTTGAGAGTATTACATCTCCAGATGTCTGCTTTGAGCTGTAGATTTCCTGTGGCTAATCGTGTCTCCTTTTTTTCAAAGTTTCACAATTTCTAGACACGCTAGACTTACACTATCCTCCCTTGTTGAAGGAGAAACATTGAAGGAGGAACATTTTCTTTGGGAGCAGGAAAAATAACAGTTAAGCAGCATGATAACTCTTCTTTCTTTGAGTTCAATTTCCATCCCTTTGGAGTAAATGATGGTGTTCTCATTGACATTAGTAATGTTGGACTGTGGTCTTACAATCCCATGAATTGGCCTCTTAGGAGAAAAGAGAGTCATCAGCCATCAGTTTGGGACAATCTGAACTGAATAACACTTTCATATTGACCACCTTCTAGAAAAGCTTGTTTCAATTTCCTGATTCAAATGGCTTTCTTTCTCTAGCCCAAGGAAGGGGCAGTAAAAGACAGGCCAATGCTATGCAAAGTGACAGAAGGGGAAATGCCATCATTTCTCACCTTGGCAAGGGTTTGTTATTCTTCACACACACACACACACACACAAAATGCAAACTCTTTTCTCAGGAGTTTGCAGACTAATTAGAAGAGACAGAAGTGTTCAGATGCTTCTTTGTCTTTCAGAAGAAATCCCAGGAAATGGTTTGGGAAGACTTACAAAAGAAAAGTGGAACCAGTAGCAAATTCTAGTCCTGTAAAGTAGGGGAAAAAAGGAAAATCTCCCTTTCATAGGTAGGGTTCATTGTTTTTAGTTATGTGCATACCAAAATCACTATTAAACAAACACAGGCAGTGTTTGCAGATCTGTATTAAGTGTTTCATTGAAGGATCATGTAATACTGACTTTTAAATTATTTCTTGCCAGACATGAAAATGTAACTATTGAGAAATAAGCATAATATCTTCTTTTATGTCCAAGATACAGGAGTTTAAGAATGTGGTAAGTATACCATTAAAATCATAAGTTGATTTCCGTGGTGACATAACACATGCACAAAAAACTACAATACTGATATATGTTTCTGTTATTCTCAGCAGTCCACAAACTCTTCAGGTGTATCATGTGAAGAAATTCAATATGAAATATGATGATTTCTCCATTTTATTCCATTTGTTTTGTGCTAATCATCAGAAATGTACCTAAATACAGACGTGTAGTGGCTCTCTCTCCCACTCGGAGCCCGTGCTCCGTTTCAGCTAGCTTGAGAGAGAAACCACTTCAGAAGGAATCTTCCTTCACAGGGCTTTAAAGATACCTAGAGGCTGCAAACCTTCCCATTTAGAGAGAGCAGGTGTCCATCAATGGCAAAAGGAAAAGGTCTCCTCTTTGTCTGGGGGGCATCAGGGCTTTATTTTGGGGTCCTGCCCCTCCAGAATCCGGAGTCCAGTCCGGTCCCCGTCCCTGTCCTGGTCCCGGAGCAAGAGAGCCCTCCTCTAGCAATCCAAGGGCTTTTTCCCAGAGGAGACAGGCCTAGAGGCAGGGACAAGCCACTACTTGATAAGGGACAAGGTGGGAGTGGAACAGAGTTGGATTACATTCCAGTGTGGGAGTATGGACAGGGCGGAGGAGCAGGGACAAGCCACGTGATACAGTTTCCAGGGGAACAGAAGAAACATTACAAAACCAATATAAAAATGAAATACAACATAAACCAAATTAACGCGCTACAACACAGACTTATTTAACAGATTTTTACTGGGCCACATATTGCTCTCATCTTAACAAAAAAAAGAAAAAAAAATAATAAAGACATTTATATTAAAGTCACGGAATCCCTTAAAGATGGGAGCTTTCAAGGTGTATTATAAATTCTTTAACAATGTAAACAAAAGTTCCATTTCCTTTTACCAGCGTGAAAATTCATGCACCACTTTAACAAGTCTGTTTTAGTGAAAAGTTGTAATACAAATACTTTCTACCTATGACTGCTGATAGAGGAGTAATTTCTATGTATCCTCTTTAATAATCTTGACCTTGGTTTGTTATAACTCATTACATTCCACCTCATTATGAAATTTTATCTGTCCCTGCAACATATCTATTAGTAATCAACTGCAGCTTCAGTGTTAATATGTTTCTGGGTAACATGAAGTATACGAAAAGAAAGATTAACAGCAGTTGTAATTATTTTATAGTTTACAGGAAACAGCCTGAAATGGTTATAGCTATTTTTACATGGGAAAATTTTGGAGAAGGTTATTCACAGAGGGTGATATAAAACTCTCCCTACACTCTTGCTACAATTTAATTGGTAAAGATAGACCTGACTTAGCTCTTCTAAAGGGCCCTCCCCCTTTTTTGAATTGAATATACCAGGAGAGATTTGCCTTGTTAGGATAATGTTGGCCCTTATGAACAACCCTCAAGGAGATTAATAGGGATGAAGGAGTGAGGCATGACTTTAAAGAGTTAAGATTTTAGCTAAAGGTTAGAAGCAATTTATATTGATCAAGATGTAAGTTAGGTTAGTAAATGGTAGCTTAATGATTATTAGATGCCCAAGCTAAAGCTAACTGTTATATTATGAGCTTGTTTATAGAAAAAGTGGAGTAAGTGAAATGTCATAAGAACAGATTGAAACCATTAAGAACAATGGCCAGCACCTGGACTTTGTATCAATCAATCACGAAACAGGGGACTTTGGACAGTGCCAGAGGGTCACAGAGACCTGATGAAGACTCTCCTGACTTCATCCTTTGAGACCACTGACCCAATTCAAGACCACCGACCTGTGGTGGTGCAGAACTGTTTTATTAGATTTTTGTAAGAAGTTTATGTTATGGTTCGTTTCACTGTATCCCCAATTCTGTATCCCTTTTGTGTTGTCTGTATAATAAGGTGTTTTGTGTCAATCATCCCATACCTCACATGACATGTAACATCCCCTCTGCCCCAACCCCCCTCTCTGGGGCAGTTTGTCTATCACTCCCGGGGTCCCTCCCGGATTGTGAAATCTCCGGGAGAGAGCTTCAGGTGATAGGTAGCCTGGGGGAAATTCCTTTGGCTCTGGATTTTAGTGGTCTGAAGCTTGGGGGTGGGCACACCTTGTTACCCCCTGAATTCCCTGATTTGTTGTCTTTTTGTATCCTCCCTGGGACCCTCCCCCGCTTATAAGGGGTAGGAGGGAGGAAGAGGCTCTCTCAGCCGCTGGGTTCTCAGCCTGGAAGCTCTCAGCCACTGGGTTCTCAGCCTGGAAGCTCTCAGCCACTGGGTTCTCAGCCTGGAAGCTCTCAGCCACTGGGTTCTCAGCCTGGAAGCTCTCAGCCGCTCGCCTCGGAGCTTGGAGATCTCTGCTAATAAACATCTTTTAACCTGCTAAGCTGAGAGCCAGCCTTTTCTCTTCTGCTGCTGTTGACTGTCACCTTTGGGTCCAGCTGCTAAGCCGAGAAGCCAAAACGAACTGGAAACTTTGTGTCTGTGTTGACCCGAGCTAGCTGGGGGTCAGCTCCCACCCGGAGTGGGGACACAACCGGACACACCGACCCGATTCAAGAGAAGAATTGCCCACGCGTGAAGGACTAATAGCCTCATTTTAATACAGAGCGGGGATGGGAGGTGCTGGGGTTATGCATATGTATTGTATGTAAGAGCTTGGAAAATAAATAGAGAGCAAAGAGCCTTGTTCGGGGTGGCCACGCCTTTCGGAGATGACTCCCGTGCCGCCCGCCGGTGAATAAACATACCACTTTCTAACTTTAATTAGTTAGAGGGTCTTTGTCCGTGACTATATCGGTTTTCAATGATTCAGGAGAAATAAAGCACTAATACATGTGTGTAAGATGCTTCAGAAAAGGTCTAATAAATCCTGTTTTCCAATCTATTATAAAAACCTTTACATCCAGTAAGGCCAATTCAATGGCAGACTTTCAGTTTCCCAAAATGAGCTAATACAGAATGTAAAAGGGATGATATTGATCTCCAGGGGTTCAAAGTAATTCTGTGTGGTTTTCCATTAATTAAGTAGGTCAATTAAAATAATAATGTGAAGTAAAATTTCACTTCAGCTCTAATTTCCTTAACATGTTCTGTCCTTTCCAAAATCTACCACTATTTTTTGACTGATTGTCAGTAGCTATTCAGATATTATG
This sequence comes from Hirundo rustica, assembly GCF_015227805.2. Classification (NCBI taxonomy): domain Eukaryota; kingdom Metazoa; phylum Chordata; class Aves; order Passeriformes; family Hirundinidae; genus Hirundo; species Hirundo rustica. The sequence goes on from NC_053453.1 coordinate 41,870,981, forward strand.
ACACTGAATGCAGAGACTAATGAGCTTATATGAAAAACTCCACGTGCCTGGTGTGGAACTACTGCTTGTGTGAAAACCCTAGATGAATGACAGAAACAGCTTGAAAAGGTGCCCAATCCATTGGAAATATGAGAATACACCCATAAATAAAACTAAGTTCAAATGCTCAGACAGATGATGATAAAGGCAAATAATACCTGCTTTCTGAAAACAGATCAAGGAAAGCAATCAAAAGGAGAGATTAATTGTTTTATCCCCAGATTATCTGGAAGCAGTTGTTGATAGAATCACAAAGGGTGTTTCAAAGCTCTGGTTTAATTAAGAGATAATCCAGAATTACCACATTTAATTATTTTGTAAAGTTTGTTATGGTTTCTGGTTTTTTCAGCATTTTAAACAGTGTGGTCTGTTAGAACAGAAGAGAAAGAACATATTACTTAAGTAACAACACTGAGCAATAAATGCTGATGTATGTGAGCAGCTGATGTTCTTCATTAGAGTATTTACGAATGAAGTTGTCACATTCTTGAAGAGACAAAAGTACAAGTAATAAAATTGGATGATTCTAGATTGTTTTATGTAATCCAGTGTTTAAGAATAGTCATTGCAAAATCAGGCTGATGTTCAATAATCTCTAGACTAGGTAATTAGTCATTTTACCTCACGTGTGTGATCGAGGGCTACTTTTATGCAGGGCTCATTTTCATTACTACTTCTTTCCCTTCTCCACTTTTTTCATGGGAGTGAATTTAAAGATCATGAAATAAAGTAGACAGAATGCCTTTTAAACCAATTATGATGAGATTTCTGTTTTTATTTTTCTATGCAAATGTTGGCCTTCAACATCTCTTGCAAAAGTCCCAAAGCAGTTCTAATGTTTATTTGCCTGTTCTTTTCTTCATGCCCCTCAATATTGCAACATATTTTCCTACTGAATATTAAAAAGCAATTAATTATCCAGTAGTAAGGAGAAGATATTTAGCTGGTATAAACAGGCTCCATTGACTTCAATAGAGCTGTGATAATTTATAACTAAAGAAGACCATGCAGTAAATAAGTTGTTTAAACAAAATGAAATGTGTCATTAATAGCAGGTGGCATATAATTCATAACACGGTTTGGTCTAGGCATTTCTTTACATGTTATGATTACTATCTGGCAAAAGATCTGAACTCTGCTGTTGGAAATTTGGCTTCAAGTTAACCATAGCTGGTGGATGTCTAAATAGAATAAGTGGGGGTACCAAATCTGTTACTTTTGTTACCTAATCTGTGTTATATATATAAGATTAGTTGAATTGTTATTATTTTAATGCTAGATAATAATGAAGTACAATTTATGAAAATTGCTTTTAAATTTCTCCTTGATTTAAATTTAGTTGAATGAACTTCACCTTGATGAACCCCTTCAGTATTGGAAGCTGGATTCTTCAGAAAGCCAAGGTCAGTAATAAATAGAAAGAGCAATGGTTTTCACTCTAATCTCTGGAAGTAGTACTGTGACATATTCTGATTATTTGCATAGTTTGTTATTTTAACTGGATGACATTTTTTATTTTTCATTAGAATTGTAATCTTAGACACATAAAATCGGGACAGAAACATTTAGCTTTATAAAAGCAGGCATCTGGTACCAGGATTTAAAATGCAGTCATGGGAAGAAAATTGCTATTTGCAAAGCATGAAACAACAGCCAGATTGTTTCTTGTTCACTTACTGTGCACAGTGTGTGTTGGCACCATAATGCAGTAGCTCAGAAATCTCAAACTGTCAGGAAAAACAAACCATGCCCCACAGACAGAATAGAAGATTGAAGAAAAGAAACAGAAAGGAAACCAGGAATTCATCTCCATTTATCAACAGAATACCATATTTGACAACAGTATGGTGGAATCTACTTCTCATTTATGACTCATGCATTCCCAGTTACTCCTTTTTAGGCTGCTCTTGTCTCTTCCATCAGTTTACAGTACCAAGCTTGTTTTAATGGGCAGTGAAACAAACAGGAGGAACATCGTTCATATATCAATATGATGTATGCTTCTTAATTGCATTCTAGTCTGTTTTAAAGATTCTCTTTCATATTAGGAACTGAGAAGGTATTATAATTATTGAACAATCCAGAATTGTTTCTTATTTTCATGTCTTTTCTGCTTATTTTAGGACAGTTTGGTTTTATAGAATTTTGGTTTTGCACAAATGAGTTACCATTTCTTCATTAGACTACATTTCTCTTTTTATTAATCTTCCAGTAAAATTAATTAATATTATCCTGAATATTGCCAAGTTGGAGATCTGAAGCATGTAATGCAGTGACTTATGTGTTTGTATCTCAGCATTATTTGATCACATTATAAAGTCAGGACAATTTTTCACTGAGGTGGCTTTTCCCTGTGAATTTTTTGCCCTGGATAAACTTGCCTTTTGTTTGTTTGTTTGTTTGGTTGGTTGGTTGGTTGGTTGGTTGGGGGTTTTTTGTTTTGTTTTGTTTTTCCTCTGTTCCTTATATCTATGTGCAATCTTTCATATTTGCAGCTATGCATATGTCTGGCATAGGCTAATCTGTCTAGAAGAAAGAAATGACTGATCAGTCCAATAGATAGAGTCAAGTTCTTTGGCATGTAGTCATCCAAAGCACTCACCAAGTCCACTGGAAGACTGCCAGATACTTGAAATGTGGTACGAGGGAATGCACAGAACAACCTCAACCAGGTGCTTTTGAATGAGCATCTGACCTATTAAAGAAATATGGGTATTGATCTAGTATCTATACCCAACTGTGATGGACAAAAACTCTCTAACAGTTTAAAGTTAGAAAGTGTATGTTTATTACGGCCGGGCAGCACGGCGGGATATTTCCCTAATTCACACTGCGAAATTCACAGGTAATTACAAAGCCTTTTATTTACAAAAGTGTTGAATATCCAAAATACAAATGCATATTCATACCCCTGCCACCTCCCATTCCTCACTTCGTATGCTAATTGGCAAAAAGGCTATTAAGCATGTGTACTTTGTTTCTTAAAATGAGTTGGGGGTCTCTTCTGGGGAGGGCTCACCCGAAATGAGGAAGTAAGATGAGTCTTCCTCCTCCCGACCTTTCTACCTTTTCAATGCATTCGTGACACAGAATCCTTGATAAAACTTATAGTTTCCTGCATTGAATGGGTTCTTTAAGCAGGAAGTCTGCAGTTATCTTATATCTTATTTACTGCATCTTGATTTTTCGTTACAGGCACAGCTACATAAACATAAAGTTGACAAGCAGTGAGTTACTAAATCCGGGGTAGCTTATCTAAGATCCGGCTTCTGTTAACTGCGAACAAATATTACCTATCTACTTCAGCTAATTCAGCAACTTATTATCTTAACTCTCCTAAAAATCCTTAGTTCCTCAAAATTAATGTCTCACATCCATTCCATGGTGCTATGAGGAAATTCTTTCCTGTTCTCATTCTTCAGCCACAGACTCAATTTTGGTCTTTATTTCAAGGAATTGGGTGGTGCTTATATTTTTGGGGTAAAGAAAGATGAGAACATAATGGTGGTGCCTTTTTTTTTTTTTTTTTTTTTTTTTTTTTTTTGGCAGTGTAGCTACAAATATTTAGAAAATATGCAATTATCTGTTAGAAATGCAATTAAACTAAAAAATAATAAAAGCACAGATAAAAGTCAAAGGTACTGTTAGTACTGTACTGATTTCTTAGATAATAAATGTGCATTTTAATGGAAGTAAAATGAGTGAAACAGCTAATCTAATTGCTGGATTAGACAACATTTCCAGAGAATCTCTGGCCTGAAAGTTTAAAATAATTAAATCACATTAAATTCAATTTTACTTGGTGCCTAATATAATTATGGTTCACATTTAGGAATTTTGTATCCATTTGTATCAGGTGTGATTGAAGACTCTCTCTATAAATATATGTATAAACTTCTTGTTTCAGCTCTGCTTTCACCAGGAACGATACCTAATAGTGATTAGTGAATGTTGAAAATGGCACTGTCAGATTGGATGGCTGAGGTGTTCAGAGAATGGAGGTGCACAGAACGAGAGTTACAGCTTCTGAAGGGATGTTCACTGAACAAGTAATCCTTCAGTGAACAGCATTTTAAGGAGCAAGGCCAGTTGAGATTTGTATTGGATTATGTAACCTAGAAATCTGTATTCTATTTAATCTGTTGAAGGCTGGTTTCTTTGGGAGATGTTTTGTCTTTCTCTTGCTCCTCCAGGGGGGAAGGAGGAGGATGCCTCCTGATAATGGCCCAGCCATTAAAACCAGGTGGGGCAGTGTTTCTTATCTCTTTCGTCACCCTTCCATCCTCCAGGGGGACGTGTTCTGATAATGGGCCATTAGGGCCCACCACATTCCATCATCCCATTGTGAGATGCTCCACCCAGCAGGGCGGGAGACTGGGGGGGACGGGGGCGGGGGAGGGAGGGGGGGCGGGGGGAGTGGGGGGTGCCAGCTGTTCTTAGCTAGATAAAATCTGGGACTGAAGGACACAAGGTATCTGTTTTTTCCACTGGATTCCTGGAAGAAGACTGGAACCATCTCGCCACCACTGGATTTTCTACAGGACCATCTCTACTCCACAGAACCACATCTGCTACTCCAGGAGGATGTATTTGGACTACTTCCAACACCCTGACTACCAGCGTGCCAGGCTGTACCGCTGATTCTGTCAGGGATTTTTTTCAGGATCTTTGTTTGCTTCCTTGCTTGTTTTTTTGTACTACTACATTTGCATTTTCCTTTTTATTTTTAATATTCCTAGTAAAGAACTGTTACTCCTATTTCTCATATCTTTGCCTGAGAGCTCCTAATTGCAAAATTATAATAATTTGGAGGGATTCCAATCCCAATCTTCATTCCAAGGGAGGCTCTAGCTTTCCCTGGTAGACAATTGTCTTTCAAAACCAAGACAGATTAATCCTGTAATAAATGATCAGGCCCAATTTCGTAAATTAAAATATAGAATTTTATTTCGAGACTTAAATTCAGTCTCTAAAAGCCACAATTAAAAGGAACAGCGTCAAACCCCGGGTTTCGGCACTGGGTGAACACAGAAACGGACTCTATCGCTCCGAATCTCCCCTGTTCACAAAGTGTTTCCTGAGCCGCTGGTTTTTATACAGTCCTCCGCTGAGAGTGGAGAGCGACCGTAGTGCTCCAGTCCCTCTGTTGCTTCATCAGGTATTCATGTCCATGTCTCTGGTCGGTTGAATAGGTTCTTGAGGTAAAACAATGTCATAATTGCTTGCTCTGAGTGGTGTTTAGAAATGGTAAACTTGGCCGGAACAGATAAGATATCCATCTGGTATTGATCGCTGGGTCGTTAGCAGGTCCATCTCCGGGGGAGACATAGTTTATCTCATCATCTCTTCTATTCACTGAGTGAACGGTTGTCCTGAGGCCTTCCCGGCAGAGACCCTCCCTGTCTCTCAACCCTCGTGTCCCCCTCTCACAGTTCAATTTTTAAACCCCCAATACACTTGATATTTTACAGAGCTTAATTCAGACCGAATGTGAATTAACTTTATATTACATATCACAAGACCAAACACGAATTAACTTTAGGTCACATATCACAATCCCAAATAAGCCTTTTTTACTTTGTTCCACATCTGTAACGCAAATACAGGCCAAAAAAATTTTTGTGCAAATTCAGTTATTGTTTGAGGTGTACAATGTGATGAAACAATTCAGACACTTAGGAGGTATTAATAGTTGCAGTCTAAAAGGAGAGAAAATTTTCCCCCTGTGCTTGTTAAAATGAGAGGTTCTAGCTGGGAATAAGGCATTTTAAAGATGCTGTGATGCCAATTGCTGAAGTGAATGTGAGCCAGTGTGCTGCTCTGTGATTACAGTTTTGTCTCCACAACGTAATTTTTAGGGCAAATGTCAACATTTTTATGTGTAACTGAGCAATGAAAATGTGTAAATGTAATTGGTACGTACAATTATTGTAGGTGCAGAATTGTGCCCATAAAACTGGAGTTCTTCAAGAACAACTAGTTCAGCAAAAAGTTGCTTATGTGAAATAAAATAAAAGCCTCCTAGCACATCTCAGAGGTTATCACAGAAGACACTTCAGGGTTCCTAGGAGGTGGTTTAGTGGAATAATTCTAGAGTGTCAATGTCAGGTCCTGCACAGAACAGTGGAAAATGGGCTAAGTTTAAGGAAATTTAAAAGCTACAGCCTTGCCACATTTGGGAACTTTTTCTTTCAACAGGAAAAAGAAATACACATGTATTTTCTTTCAAATAGCTAGACTCATTTTATATCATCAGCAGCATGATATTTTTGACAATAAAATACAACAGCTATTGTATTTACCCATATGCAGGTACTTTGCTAGATTTGTGACTAAGTAGATACCAGTGAAAGGAAAAACTGTGAGAATTTATTATAAATCTGATGAACAATATTTGTAAAAAAACAAAGGAAAAAACTTGAAAAAAATCATAAAGAGCAATGCTTCATTTTGTCAGTTTAAAAATTAATTGATTTGGTGTTTGCTTCAGAATCAATTGCTGCTTCAAAATTGTATGTCAAAGAGTTAATGACCCTATATTTGTTTAAAAATAGTGAAAAAGAAACGTGAGCAAACTTCCAGACTCAAATGAGTTGCTTCTTGGGTAAAATAAAGACTCTTACTAAATCTAAAACAACATGTTTGTTTACATCCCTGAGGTTTCCCCACAGATGAGGTGTTCTCAGACTGGGGCTGCCACCAGTGGAGAGTTCTGACCCCACTAGTGGCCACTGGTCCCACAGTACATCTTGAGATGGCATCTGGGACTGAGAACAGTTGATGTTGAATGTTACCTTTCTGGGAAAAACTGGGCAGGAATCTTTGAGCAACTGCTTTCTTTAAAAAAATTGATAGGTTGTCAAAATTAGTATTTTTACTGGATTTGTATGTTTGAAGAAAAAAAAAAATCTGTCTGTAGTTTCTTTTCAAGGAAAATTCCTGAAAAGCTCAGTGATTAGACAGGATGTGGGAAACCTAGATTAAAATCCTCCTTAAATCTTATTCTTTGCAGTCCAAAGACGATTTAACAATTTATGGAAAGTAGGAAAGTTCAGACAAATTAATTTGGATGACTGGATTACAACCAATCACTAGAGCCTGGATTTCATACAAGACAATATACAGGAGGGGAAAAATAGGGATTTGGTGTACATCAGGAATTTCTGAAATATCTCCTTGCTCTTATTAGAAGCAAATCCAATTCTAGTTTTCTAGAATCTGTTTGAAGCCCAGGTCTAAGTGGAACTATGCTGGACTAAACATCTAAATCAGAGCTTTCAGTATTAGAATGAAATATTTTAGAAGTGCCAAAAATCGGATATAGTAGGGCAGAAAGAAGAACTTTTCAGGAAAGAGAAGATCATTAGTAATTTATTTTAAAATTGCTTTGCATCATAAGTCACAAAACATTGTGGATACAAAGAGTTAGATATACTTTTATAAGCTGTCAGCTGTTGAAAGAGTATATCTGTTAGTGCAGCCAGATTGCACTCTTTTTTTTTTTTTTTTTTTTTTTTTTTCCCCCGATACTTTTATCAGTTATTTCTACTTAAATCAATGCTTTTCGGGGAAAATAAATTATCTACTTCTATTATGAAAAGTTTATTTGAGCAGAGTAGAAGACAGTATTTGTGTTTTGAATGCCCATGTGGGGATTCTAGCGATACAATATATATATTGCATTTATTATACCTTCTTCTACCTGAAGAGATACTAAGGATGGGGGTGGGGGCAGTGGAGGTGTGGTGTTGGTGATGAAGAGAAGCAGGGAGATAGGAGAGCAAAAAACTAAGAGCTTAATATATTGAAATATGGGGGGAAATGCTGAAAAACATCAAAAATATCAGTAATCACCACAATTTCAGGTTAGTCTCAGAACACATATCAATAGCAGAAGGAGAGAAGCTAAATGACCCAGGAATATCATGGGAGAGAAAGCTTTGGATACAGTAGCTGTTGCTATAAAAGTCCTTTAAATAAGACCTTCTTTTATGGCCCTGGGATAGTAGTGGTGAAGTTTAAAATAATAATAGAAGAACAATTTTTGTTTTGTTTTTGTAAGAAATATCTTGCAAAACCAGAATGAAATGAGAATTAATTGTACATAGAAAAGGTGGCACTCAGACCTTATTAGGCAAGCCTAAAGAGCGCATGAGCAGTCGAAACAACCCATGTGTGTGTATTACAGTCCGGGAGAAGCGGAGGAAGTACATTCTTCCATGCCACTAAGCTGACAGTGGACATGTTCAGCTGCACACTGATCATCCTTCCTGGCTGATCTTACAAGCTTACCATGAAAATGCTGGGTAAATAACTGCAACTTTAAATTTTCACTCAGCATAGAAAGCAGGCAGGCATTTGATTGGGATTCTTCAGTCAGTCTTCCCTGCTGTGATAAGTATCACTGCTGAGATATGAGTAAAGTCAAAGTACTGAAACAGATCATTGTTCATGAGAATTTACCGGTGAAGAAGAAAATTTTGATTCGATGGAAGCAACCCAGCATGAAACAGCCTGTGTAGGCAACACAGACCTAATCTGTCCTGCTTTGACTTGGTAGTCTTGGCCAAGGGGAAAATTTGACACACTTAAGAGACAACATTTACACTGCACCTACAAGGTATAGTGTGTGTTGACAATTTCTTGTTGGCTGGTTATTTTTTCACGGTGCATTGGCCTGATGAATTCTATTCAGACCCCAATTGCTTTGTTTAATATGCTCTGCTGTATCTGTGTTGCAAGAACTAGTGTTAACATAACCATTATCATGACACTGGAAGTGACATCAGTACTCTTCAGTTTCTTTTAGTGTAAGGCTTCTACATCAGATCACATCACATCTATATACTTTTAACTTAATCACATTGATTTTATTGCTTCTTGTCTCCCTCTGGTTTTCTGTTAACATTTTTCTTACCCTTTAACTGAATTGAACTAATGTACTCTGGAAAATAATGTATGGATTTTAGTTGCAAGCAAATGTTAATTCTGTTGTTCACATTCAGAGTCCACATTACAGAAAGAGTCTGAGTGACCAAAAATTGTGTGTTTGTGTGCCAAAAAAGGTATTTGAAGCTTGGTAATAAGTTTGAATATTTTTAGAAAATCTCATGAGAAGTCAAATTCTGCTGTTCTAATGTTCACCAGTTATTGCCTTTGTTTTGAAACCAAACCAGGTGCTGAAGGTTGCTCATCTGCACAGATAAGATGAGATCTGCATAGATCTGCAGAGACCTACATTTCTGTCAATCAAAGCAATGCTAAACATCTACTGTTACTTTGGTCTACCACACCTGACAACGAGAAAGTTCTTACATCAGCATCTGGATTTTTTATTGTTACTCACGTGAAGTGTAGCAGATTATATCGGTCTGCCACAATTAGAAACTGCTTTCTGTAAGTATCTTTAGGTGTTAAAATCAGTTTAACACTTTCTTGAAGTTAAGCAATATAAGGAGCTTTAGGGCTTTCTTCTCGTCAGGAAGGCAAGTTGTCCTGAAGACATCAACATCTAAACACCTCTCCTATCAATAAAATGGGGATTTTTGGTGCTATTAATATTGGTGGTAAGACAAAGAAATCATTCTCCACAGGATTTTTGGAAGAGTAAAAGTCTGATATAGGACCTGCTATTTCTCCATTACTCAAAGTAGGGGGATGATTGCCTTCTATCTACCATATCAGGATCTCAGTTTACTCTCTTTGGTAAATGGTATGTGTTTCAAGTGAGTTAAGTTTATTTTGGAGAACAGACAAGTGAAGGAAATTCCTTTGTGAGCAAGTCCAAGACCATTGAGACACTAGTCTGCTGTTTCAAGGAAGTACTCTGCTTTTCAGTTCTTATATCAGTTATCAGAATTTCACTGTTATGGCCCTTATACAGAGTACAAGATAAAGTTCTTTGGTGGTTTTTTTTTGTTTTTTTTTTTTTTTTTGTTGTTGTTGTTGTTGTTGTTGTTGTTTGTTTGTTTGTTTGTTTTTAAATGACTCCTTTCCTTCTGTTTCCTTGCTGGAAAGGGCTGATTCCTGGTCCAGAAAAATACAAAAAGATGCTTTAAATAGGCAGCAGAACCGTATTTTTGCTGCGCCAGCTGCTAGGTCTGGTTCCTGCCATTCTTCTCAGGTAATTTGAACCACACTGGAGACCAGATCATGCTGAGAACTTTGTCTATTTATGCTTCCCTGAATTTTGTTGGGCAACCAGCATTCCTTTGATTTTTGTTGTTGTTGTTGTTTTGTTTACTTGTTTGAAATTCTGACAACCTCTTATTTTACACATTTTACACAACTCTATTTTAATAATTTTCTAAGCAGAGGTGTTGGGGTGTTTTATGTGAAATAGAAAATATAATTTGCCTTTCTACCTTTTTGTTTAGATTTACCAGGGTTATCAAAAGTATTATAAAGAAAATTGCTTGTACCTCAATCTACATTTCTTGTGAATATATATTTCTTTACTGTTTAGAAAACAGTCAGAGGTGATCGTCACAATCTGTGGTGTTTTCTCAGGAAATCATAGTTAAGGCAATCATGCGAGATCTCCTCTTTCTCAGCATTCTCACGTGTCTGAATAAATGACAAAAACATTTCTTCCAGAGTCTTAAAAGGGAGTAGTTTTCAAGTGGAAATAATGCATAAAGCTGGATTTTTTCATTTTTTGTTCCAAACAGGCCATGTCCAGCATAGATAGGACAATCATATGAAAAATCTTTTCCAAAGAGATTCATCTGGGTATGTAAAGGGTTGGTATTGAAAGGATGTCTTAGTGGGACATTATGTGTTTTCCTAACTGGCATTAAAAAAAAAAAAAACCAAACAAACCAGAATGAATGAGATGCTGAGCAACGCAGGTAATTGAGCCTATTCTGCTGAATTTGGCTGGAAATTACATGGCATCTTTTACCTGAGGATAAAAAGCTGAGTAGAGAGACCCAATTTGTTTTCTGAAGTCTTGCTTTGAAAGGAACTAATCTCAAAAACACCCCAAAAGCTATTTTGCATAACAAAAGAAAGAGGCTGGTACTTTCACTGGCATCTGCAATTTTCAGGATTACTTAGCATTTTTCGAAGAATATACATGGATGTGTGTAGTTTATTTTCATTACATCTCTAGTATCCAGTGGGTTTGGTGTGGGGGTTTTTTTCATCGCATGGCTTTCCTTACTTCATCAGATGCATGTGAGGGTGCACAATCTGCAGTGCCTGTGAGCAGGCAGGAATAGCCCCTCCAGAGGAAGTGAACTCTTGTAAATCGCCATGACCTATCTGCTCAAAGGAATGGATTGGGCAGAGCATGGAGGGACATTTCAAAGCATGCATACAAAATGGTTCAATTTAACTGTAAAGGCACTTCAAAAATGCTCTTTATAAAAGGGTGTTGTTTTATTAATTTATGAGAAAAGTGAACATTTATAACTGAAGGTTTGAGGTGGAGTTGGTTTTATATTTCTTGTAATTACCATTTGAATACAGAAATGCTGTTAGTTTCTCTGAGCTGTACGATGAAAGCACAGGCTGTGGTCTGACAAATATAGTCTCATAATGGTTTGATCTTGAAATCAAGGGATTTACTCTCTGAAATTAGCAATTTATATTCTGTGTGGTTGCTACAATAGTTGCTGCATTTAAATTATTTATGCAAAGAGTTCTGTTCTAGTCTATTACAAATCACACTGATGGCATGCTCTGCAAAGCTGGAGTTTCCCTCTGAAATTCTGCATTGTTTCAGGAGTGTATCTTTATCTCATCAGTGGCTGTGTACTGTGATGAAGACGAATTGAGATCACATAGCACTGCACCTTTCATTGACACTGGAAAAAGAATCAGCTTTGTGCAGAGATAGGAAAATCTAAATTGCCAGCACAGAATTCCCCGAACATCAGTCATTACATTTCTTGTAGACCATAGAACTGAATCCTTCAGGGGATGAAACCAAGTTCAGAGAGTGATGTGTGCCTGTCAATACAAATCTGCTTTTGAGAGGAAGAGAAGAGGAATCCTTGTATTTTCCCATGGGAAAAAAAAAAAAAAAAAAAAAAAAAAAAAAAGAGAGAGAGAGAGAAGATAACAGCAACACTGATGCTATTTAAGAACAAATTGGATAGAATCATGGAAATAAGCAAATAACAATCAGACTCTCCGTTTTCCAGGATGGTTGATTTAGCATGCTAAATTCTTCAAAAAGAGAAAAGTCACTGCCTTCAGTCACTCCAGCAGTCTCCTACACGTTGTTTACGTGGAAAGTTCCAGTCTATAGGGTCAGAAAATTCCTTCAGGGTTTGGCCCATATCCTCCCATTCTCCGCACCACTCAGGATTCTTCACACTTGGGTCTACTTCTGGGTCAGGGGTCTCATCAGCTCCTCTGGACATCTCAGCCCTCATTGCAGATATGTCGTGGACCATATAGAGGAAGCTTACCAGATAAAATACCATGAAGGTGGTCTCTTTGACATTCAGGGGAAACTGAACATTCTTCAAAAGTGACATAAGAGATTCAAAGGACGAGAAGGAAAGAAAAGGCTGAAAAGCTTCATCCCCTGCTCCTCCTCTAACAAATTGGGTGCAATTACTAATAAACCCCCAAAACAGGCTACTGGAACTAGACTTAGGGTAGGGCGAAGAAATTATAAATCAAACATATCTGGCACAAACTCCAGTTCCTTTATAAACCTCCTATAAATCATCACCGAGCCCAGTAAAACAGCTATTCTAATCTGGGCCCCTCTACTGTAAAAACTACGTATTAGGGACAATACTGGAGCTATTTCCAGATAAGAAAATGAACCTAGGGACCAGAAAGATATTACAACCTCAAAAAAGCCTATGGAACAGACACACAGGAAGGACTCCACCCCAGGAGACATTATGAATTCAAGCAGAAACATGGCTTCTGACTGCTTTATTCCAATACAAAGTAAGTACAACCAAAATGCAATCAGAACAGGTTTTTTCTACTTTCAGGAGCCATGTGCTGGGTGCCAAAAAAATGTATTTGTCCTGGTTTAGGGCGAATTTTGGGAGGAGACCTCCAATTGGGGTCCCTCTAGAAAGCAGGTTCAAGTGGCCTTCCCCCCTACTGCTCAGGGAAAAGATTTCCTTTGAGAAAAGTGGAAAAAACTGTTTATTTAACGAAGTATTTACAAGCATAGAAAATGAATAATATTAAACAATAAAACCTCTTGCTTTTCTGAAGAGATGGCAAATTCAGAAAGTTCTTGTGGCAGGTAGCTCAGCTAGCTCAGTCTCTTATCAGTCTCTCTTGCATTGAAAAATGCCACATCCCAGGCCCTGGTGGGTCACAGGTGTGAGCTCCCAGTGTTTTTCTGGGTTCCCAGTCCAGAGCAGTGCTGATCAGTTCCAAGAAAAAGAAAAGCCACAGTCCAGGGAACTTCTCTGCCTCAGCTTGCTAAAAATTAACTAAAGAAGAAAAGGGGAGCTCTCTCTCTGTCTATGCTGCAGACAACACAGTCCATGAGAGAGAAAAATGCACGGGAGCAAGTGCAGTTTCTATAACAAACTCTGTGCTGCTTCTTTCCTCCCTTTTGCTCTCAGAACCAGTCTTAAATGTGCAGAACTTAATATCCAGCATGAACAGAATAGACAACTGGGGGTATAAGTATCATAAAGTCACCCCAAGACACATATCCACTTGCAATTCTGTTTATTCCAAATAACCTTAAATACAACTCTTTCTGGTTAAATTGTACCAGCCATGTATAAATAAGACTTTTTCCCACAGAATTACAGCTTCTTTGTATATTTTTTCACGCCTTGTGTGCTAAGCTCTTCAGTTAATCACAATTTGCATTATTTTTAGCTTGATTTTTTTAGATCAAACCTAAGCAAAGAATTGACCTGCATGATTGGTCTGATTTTTCATGCATGACCTGACATAAAATTAGCTTTAATACATCACTAATTCAAAATTAGCCCTTAAATTTGCATAGGTTGATGGCTGTCTGACACCTCTTTTGTTCTGTCTCTTTGAAAATGTTTTCTGCCTCTTTGAAAAATCTACCATCTTCTTAAAAAAAAAAAAAAAAAAACACAAAACAAAACAACCACACAAACAAAAAAACCCCAAACAAACAAACAAAAAACCCAACAAAAAACTACATAAGTTCTTGCTTTCTTTTAGTTGGATCTATTTTAGGATACAAGCATCATAAGAATAAGGGTAAGAATAAGATTAAATGTTTCTATCCAAGTCTATGTTCCCAAATTTCTGCTCTGGTCTTCTCTTCAGCTGTGTCCCACTTCAATGAGCCATGTAAGCCTTGGGTGAACACAAGTGAATGTCTGCTCTGTTGTAACTGCTCCTTGTTTGGTACCTGATGCTCTGCTACTGTTCCTGGTAGTACAGATCTAGTTACCTTGCTAAGTTTATCCAAGTCCTGGGAATCTCTATGCTTGATGGTTTCTTTTTCCTCCATTTTATTTCCCTTATCTTACAAAAGTTTCATCTGTGTGACTAGAATATCAAGATGTTGTAATGCCTCTGTTGGCAAGGCATTACTACCAGCCTCTGGACAAAAAAAAAGGGTCTGGGGCTCAGTAGTAACTGTGATCAGAGAGGCTACAAAAATCTAACAAGACTCATAACAGGGGACTTTTGCTACCCACTTGTAGCACATACAAATGTATAGTGCTTGTGAAAACTATTTCTTGACAGAAGTGGTTGCTTCTTAAAATGGGTAATTGCAGAGAATGGCACCAGAGGCTATCCTTGCTTAGTCTGAAGTAACTCACCAGAAAGCTCATTCAAATAACAGCTATAACTAAACACCATACTAAAGTTCAACACACCTAAAGGACAGCAAGTGACACAAGCAGAAAATATGCTATAAAATGAGATTTCAGTTAAAAGAGGGGTCTAATAAAAAACAACAAACCCCACGTGTATAAGTAAATCAAATAGTCTTCAGAAGCTTGAGAATATTTTGTAAAAGAAAATAATGGCTGTTTATGGATACAACTATTGTATTACTGGATGTAAGCCACTTACTGCTTGCCCTTTGGTATCTAGGATTTGCCAGATCAGAAAGGAAAGGAGTCCAAAATTTTCTGGGCTCTTGAGTCAGGAGAATGTCCCAAAGGGACTGTTCTGGCTAGTGCAAGAAAGAATAGATTGAATCAGGTGCAACTTAAAGGAAAAACAGGATCCTGAAATAGTCAAGAGTCAAGACAAAGTTTTGGGTTTTTTGTTTCTTTTTTTTTTTTTGGTATTCTCTTTGCCAGAATTTTGGAAAGCTGGCCAAGAAAAATTCAAGTGTTGCCAAGAAGTGAAAGAGTCAAAGAGGAAGCTAAAGTTTAGGCAGATCTCTTGTGACACTTTTATATTCTTGGCCTTAGCTGGCGGAAGCCAAAAGGAGAGCTGTTGTGGCTTTCCTGAGAGCAAGGCTTGCATACCTTGTCCAGCTCTAAACAAGTTTTATAAATATGCATGCCAAACTCTGTCCTTGGGCACAGGGACAAAACCTCCTCTTAGCATGACTTGAATTCATGTCTTCAGGGTGGAAAGGTTAGACCACTAATAGCTGGTGTCAAAGACTACCTTCAACTATTCAGTTGCCAAAGGAAACAAGATATAATAATCAGTGACTCCAGTCACATTTTAAGCAATGTTTACCATTCATGTAATAATGCAATTTCAAGACAAGAATGTGCACCATTTCTATCTTCTCCGCAAAATGAACTGCAAGGAATTCCTTCTCTAGTGTGAGCAAGCACCTTGTAGTTTGTAAAGATATGGAAGTTACTCTTTGTTTGTATGTGCTGCTCCTTCACAATTCAGAGATACTTCATGATACTTTCACATCCATTCTCTTTTCAGAAAGGAGAAATAAGCCTTAATGAGGCTTCTTTTCTCACGGCCAGATTTTTGACTCTTTATTCACCCATCAAATTCCATAACGCTATGAGCAGTCTCAATGAACACAAGAGAATTTATTATGCAAACTGAGTTTCTTATTCACTGCTTTAAAGAATCTAAGATTTAGCAGCTGGAGTTCTGCATGGTGCCAATGAAACTGCTGGAATGTCCACTATGACGGAGTTGTTTATCTTGCTCAGGTACACTGAATAATTGTCATCTGAAGAAAGAGGATGTACAGAGCAACATTTAATGGTACCTAAAAGCAGAAGAATGATTTTAATGTCAGTGGCGTTTAAGCAACTTGTGATCGTTTACCAGATTTGATTAATCATTTTTTTCAGTAATGAGAAGAAAATTGTCAATCCTAGTGAGAAAATATGTAATAATGTTTTATTCTAATAACATTATTTGTTTAAAGTAGATAGTTTATTCCTATAATTGACTTAAGTTAAACTCCAACATGTAAGTCTGTAGTAGTGTGGTACTACTGCAGCCTGTTTTGTGGAAATTATTAGCAAAACATTTTTAATCATTTATGAATACTCAGCATATGTCAGTAAGTTATCAAAAAAGAGACAAGAACTATTGTTTCAAGTGAACAAGCACATCTTGCTGCAGGATTATGACATCATGACATTTTTAAGCAATAAGAATAGGTAAATAGACATGTTAACAGACATTATTGGTTTATTGTTTTAGAAATGTATGTGTCTGGGATTGCCTTTCCAGATCAGAATCTTTATGCTTTGTCAAATTCTCTTCTTAAAAGAAACAACTATTTAAAATAGAAAAAAAACATTTTTAGTTATGAATCACTAATAAATAAATTTAGTAGGATTTATTTTGATTTAGCCATATGACAATTTTCTACAGATAGAAAATATTTTAATCGCACAATTTTGTTACTTATTTCACCACCTGTGATAGGTTATAAACTTGTAAGTGAGAGAAGTGGGTTAGTTAATGCTAAGTGTGTATATACAAGAGGGTCTGGAGGTCTTAATTCAAGTCATGTCAACAACTTAATTCTTTCTTGATGTTTTGCTTTGAATTTGTTATCTGTACAAAGGTGTTACTACTTTATCTATATTATAGGAGAGGTAAGACTTCATTAAAGCTTTATAACATAAGAAATTAGCTGTTCCTGAATAATTCCACATGAGAATCCATTTGCAAAATTAATTATGTCAAAAGGGAATTCCATTTCAAATGGAATAACTATTGTATTTAGAAAACACTCTTCCTTAATACAAATAATTTCTTAGATGGGCTAACATGGTCATTCATTAAGGTTTTTCTAAGTATGGAAAATCAAATCAGGAAATTACAGTAACATGGCCTGTTCATATGTGTTCAAAATACCACATATGAACAAGTTTATGAATACCCAACCAATTCTACAGGATCTTCTGAGAGTGTCTACATGCATATTGTCTTAAGTAGTAGTGTTCTGCTGAAGCAAGATGTATTTGGCAGGTGTTATCATTAAATTTCTAAAAAAGAGGCTTTATGCCAGCTTTAAAAAAAAATTTGTCATATTAATGAATATTCCTGTGACATTATCTTAGCAATTTTAAAGCAATTCTCTAGTAGCACTGTGATGTGGGAAAACCACTTCTTGTCAATTCTGTGGAGATAAACTTGAGAAAAATGCAAATGTTTCCAGCTGTTACACTATAATGAAGTAAATTACTTAGGAGTTTATTTGCATCACAATTCTGATAAAACTCAAAAAGCCAAAGGTCTTTCCAAAGAGGCCGTTGAAATCCCTGTTAATTCAAGGTGTTACCACACATAAGCCTGCACAAAAAGGTTACATAACCTTTGGGCCAATAACACATTGCAGAAAACTATCAAATGAATGGCAGCTAAGCTTGTAGATGAATGAAAATATTTTCAATAGTATCAACTTTCCATTTAAAAATAAGTCTGACACGATGATATTGAGTAGCAAATCACCACATGTACAACCTATCTGGACCCATCAACAGACTTTTTTCCAGATTTCTGTTGTCGCTGCAAGACAAAAAAGTTTTAAATGGTCTGTAGTGGGGTGTGGGGGGCTTCTCCATGTGAAAATTACTGTGGAATTGTCTGGTGTGGAATTTACTGGCATGGATTTAAGCACAAGGGCTATTCTGAAGAAGTTATTCATAAAGAGTTGAAATTAAAGCTTTTGTCCAGTTAATCTTACTTAGATATGTATGGAAATGGAGTTTTAATCCACAATAATTGTATGTAGGAACCTGAGGGAGAAGTTTTGGGTGAAATACCAACAATCTTCTGATAGTTGCGGCTTTCCTGCAAGGCAATCACTATCAGTTTGACTCCTGAATTCCTTATTTCTCCTCACTGGCACAAAACATTGTTCCACACAGTTCCACAGGAAATACCTACCCAAATGTACTTGGCAGACAGCAAGAAACTGAGCAAGAAATGGTCCTGGTACCTCCTAGTGTTGAGGGTGTGCTCTGTTCCATGCACCTGGAATTTTGGTCCCTGGGCTGGACTGCTGGAAAACATGGCTGGAGTGGGCTGTGTCAGACTTCCAATCCCATAGTGGGGTATCCTGCCATGGCAATTAGAGAATGCATGGAAAATAGGTGGGTACTTACGTTTTTCCCTGAGGCTGGAAAGTGTTCTCAGATCTTGTAAATGTCGGGGCTATTTGAGAGTTGATATTATTTTTGGTGTGAAATCTCTCAGTTTTGCAAACACCTACCAGTCTCCCTCTTTTCCAGACCTCTCCATGGTCACAGGCAGGAAGGCTGCAGGCGTCTGAGTTGGATTGCACGCTGAGTGTGCCTGGCATATCCATGAGAAGAGCTTCTCATGGCTGGCAGTGCCCTGGCCTCTCTCCCTCTTGGAGCCCACAGGTTGTGTGCAAGTAATTGGCGAGAGAAAAAGCTGCCCAGTTGGTGAGATGTGGCGAGTACAGCAAGCAGCCTGAGACAGAGACCAAATTAATAGATGGGACACAAAGGGAATGACTTTACATAGCTGCCATTGCCTGGAGCCTGTTTCTTATGTTACTTAAAGAGAAGGGAAACCTGGAAAAGAAAGAAAACTACGTCTTGAGCATATACACTTTGCATCCTAGTAAGCAATTTCTTTCTTAGAGACTAAGCAAACAATATAGGACCATTGGTTGGGGATTTTTTTTCTTTTTCCCCTCCACTGTTATGTTCTTTGTATTTCCTTCCCTTTCATAGGGTCCTATCCCACAGAATATTTATATCTGGATTTTTTAATTCCCTGGGAGAAATAAGGCTGGCAAATTTAATCCTAGGTGAATGGCTGGGTCAGAATGGGGATTTAGTGAACAGTTACTTCTATAAGGATGATTCAGGAGCCTCTAGAGGATTTTAAACCAAATGGGAGATTCAGTTGTTCACAGATGAGTTTAGCATTCACAGCAGGTATAAGCAGAGAATTCAGAGCTGTGACAGACAAAATTTGAAGGAAACAGGAAAGAAATAACATCTGGCTGCTTGAGCATGTTTTTGAAACAGAAGGCTCAAAATGGCACTTATTTTTGGGTGACTTATGTAAGAAACTTCAAGAAATGGGAAAGGAGACTATAAAAAATGATTTGGTGAACTGATAGAGAAAACAGGGATGTTGTGACAAGGTGAGGCATTTTCAACTCAGGAATTAGTGGTAGGATGGGTGTTTGGAGGAATGAGTATATGATGATCTTTGCTATGGCAGGAATCCAGAGTTGTAGCACTTTGAAGACGTGGTAATGTCAGGGGAGATTTTTAATGTCATTCCAAATCACTCAGGGGGTAAGGAGTCATCCACAGGGAGAAAAGAGACAGGGCTTTGGATCACTTGTAAGAATTGGGAGTGGGCTCATAGGAAAAATACTTGGGACAGAAGATAAAGGATGTTTTTATAGTAGGTTGCCTGAAAGACTATCAAGTACCCTCTCTCCTTCTCTACTAGTCCTCTCTTTAGACTAGTGCTAGAAAGAATTAGTAAGAAGATCAAAAACCTGGAATTAAATTTTAGGTTTAGGGAGATGGAGAAAGTTTAGGGAGATGGAGAAAGTTCAGGTGTAACAGCTCTTGCAGGAGGGTTCTGGGATTTGAAGGTCTTCTGGTTTATCCTTCCCTGACCAGGAATCTATACAGAATTTAGTTTGTGTGGACAGAATTTGGGACTGTTTGCCCTTTCACATTCCTCTTTCTGCTTACTAAAACACAGCATCCTCACACTGTTCTGCAGAAAACTTTTTCCCCTTGCAGACTGTAATTTATAGCTTAAGAAGTAATCAGTTAAAATATAAACCAAACACCCTTTAACGTCTGTTACTCTAGGTCACTATTTAAACAAGAAGCCTTGAAACTTCACAGTTCTACTTTGAACCTGTAATTTGTAGGCCTTAGAACTTCAATGTTTCTCGGGCATTGAGAGCTCAGAATTTAGAGTCGACACTCTGGACTTCCTGCTGCTGAATCTGTGTACTGAAGTGCTGCCTGAGAAGAATTTACTGCATTTGCTGGTGCTGGTTTGATATTAGGTATTCAACAATTCAGCAAGTGCACTGCGCTATAAATGTGTTCAGCATCCTTTGTTCTATGCTTAAGAGAATGAATTAGCAAGAGGAAAGTGTGCAGCCCTGGCCTTCTAATATTTTTATTGGACTCTACCTTAACATTTAAAATACCAACACATTGAACACAGAAGTGACTGTCCTTCCCCACAATCAACCCCACATGTACACATTACCTCCCTTACTAAAAATATTAGAATGGCAGAAACTCAAATGGCCTGACTGGGATATCACTGAAGTTGCATAAATTGAACAATTGCTTGATAGAAGCAACAGAGTTGGTACTTGCAAAGACACATCATGAAAGTTAACTTGCAAGCTTACTTTTTACCTCAGGCAGAAGTGTTGTAGTGCATTATTTGGGTTTATATTGTATTTCATTTTTATATTGGGTTTTGTAGTGGTTTCTTCTGTACCACCATGTATCACGAGGTTTGCCCTTGCTCCTTCTCCCCACCCATCCTCCCGCACTGGAATGTAATCCAACTCTGTTCCACTCCCACTTTATCCCTGATTGGACAGTGGCTTGTCCCTGCCTCTAGCCCCTTCCCCCGGGTAAAAGCCATGGGAGCCGGTGGAAATCTCTAGCTCTTGGGACCAGGACAGGGACGGGAACTGGACTGGGCTCCTGAACCCTGTGGGGGCAGGAGCAGAGACTGAATAAAGCCTTGATTTGCCCCCGACCAAGCGCAGACTCTTTCCTTTTGCCATTGACTGATGCCTGCTCTCTTTAAAGGAAAAAGGTTTGCTGCCTCTTGGATCTCTGGGGACCCTGAAGGGAAAAAATCCTTCCAGCGTGGTTTCTCTCTCAAGCTAGCCAAAGCAAAAGCAGAGCCGGGGGTCCGGGAGAGAGAGATCCACTTCACAGAAGGACTTTTTAAAAGGCAGTTACTGTTTTAGTGAAATATTTGGACAATAAGCTTCCAGAAACTGAAGCATTGGTGCACTTTGTTTATACACAAACCTGATCAATATTCTTTATACACCATTTATCTGCTGGATCTTGTTGCAGAGCTGTTGACAGGATGTGTTCCTGGGATCGGGCAGGTCTAAAATGACTTTTTTTTTTCTTTCTAAGGTATAAATTGTTTTAGAAACTATTCTGCTTTGAATGATGTGAAACAACAAAAAAGGTAGTTTATTGCTTAAGAAAGTAACAGGATAGTATTCCTACTCGGAATTGAGGGTTGTATATCAGATACTTTTTATTTTATGTGGACTTGTAAAATGCCATTTTTCCCCCTTGAAATATGAGTGTTAGGACATAAACCATAAATTATCCTTCAACAAAAGCCTTCTATTATCTGTAGGCATATAAAAAAAGGAGGACATTCCAGAATCTACTCCTCAAACATCAGTTGTACAAAAAATACCTCAATAAAATAGGATATTTTCAGAGTCTAAAACAAGCAATGGTGGCATTTTATAAGATTATATTCTTCCCTGTTTAGCAATATTAATTAAATTAATGTTCCTGGATAAATTTTCATGATGTTGGAGTTGAATTTTTTTCACAGAAGAGTTTAATCAAGTTAATAATTACTTGTCATTAAGAATAGTCTCCTGATGATATTTTCAAGAGGAAGAGGGATAGCTCCATTGTTCTATCTAAATTCCAGCTCTGATAATTGCACTGTGCTTATCTAAATTTTGCCAGCTTTAGATTCTCATGAAAGTGTAGATCAGCTGTTAGCAACTGATATGTTCCATCTTCCATATTTTCATATCTTGCCAAATTGATGTCTAAATGCTGAAGAATGTTTTTGGGCCCATCCCAGTCCACATCATTCTGTTGTTTCAGGAAATGGCACCCACCTTCACCCCTGTGAGAGTATTTCTACAGTTAACGAATGAGAGAATAAGGTATGAGTTATTCCCTTCCTGCAAAAATTAAAAACAAGCAGTCATACAAGGTAATGTGCAGCAGCCAAAGAAAAGGGGAAAAAACAAAAAAAAACAAAAAAAAACACCCCAAAACCATTCTCAACCTAGAAAATTAGTCTAAGGAAAAAAGTTGACAAGCAGTACTGAAAATTGTAAAATATAAAGGTTAATAAATATCCAAAGTAAAATTATACCTGTAAACTTAATTCCTTCCTCTAAGCAACTCCTTTTAGTTCTTTTATACATTTAGTGTTAAGAGTGAGAAATAAAGCATCAAAAGTCAGGAAGGTAAGAGGATTTCCATCACATTTAAGGCTATTGGATACTGGGAAGGTTGTTTCCTTTCCCAGTGTTCGGAAATGCATACACACCAATAGAAGTGGTGCACATTTGCTCATAACATGACCTTTTTTCATCCAAGTGGTTACATCTTTTTATCTAGGTGTGTTAGACAAGATTTTCTAGTAATTTTCTTTCTTTATGTATAGGCTGGGACCTTTAACTCTCACTTCCTTCATTTTTAAAGCATATTTTTTCTACTTCAATATGCAATTTTAATATTACTTTAACATAAAATTTAATATTAGATATCTATAATTGTAAAAAAAAAAAAAAATAAATTCCAAGGTAAGTAAAAAAGTGATTATACTGACTAAAACTGTTATATCAGTGAGAGAGAAATACTAGATGGATGGGTTCAATGACTTTAATATCCCCTCTGCAACTCTGTTGCATAGTGAGAAACTTTGAATAGATAGCCTATACCAGCTAGAATGCTCTTATGAAATCATCTCCTTCAAAAATAATAGCAAAATTGTTTAAAGCTACTGCCAGGACACCTTTGCAAAAAGTTTCAATATTCAGGGTATTCAGCACAGACCCTTCCACATTCCTCTGTGGACCTTAGAGAAAATACCAAAGTAAAACTGCAGAAGCTTCAAATTCACAGTATCACCCAGGAGAAATATCTAGCTGTGTGCACATTTGGGGAAAAAAAAAAAAAAAAAAATCCAATTTCTCCTGTTTCTTCTCAGTACATGAAGATGATATTCCAATAATTGAGAAACCAAACCCAAGAATTGTACTGGTATTGAGAAAATGTGAGTAGACTCTCCTAAATCCCTAAAAATATCTAGAACATTTTTAGGCCCTAAATAATTATAAGCAGAAATTAAACTGCTGTGGCTTCCAGGGATTATTTTCTATAACATTTAACTTAAAAAAAACAAAACAAACTTTATTTCCTGGAAAACATGTCCTTATTTTTACTAAGCACAAAATTAATACTACCTGGTCAATGGGATAGAAATTAAAATAGATCAGGTGTAACATTCTGCAATATAATTTTATCAACCAGTGAACTAACTTGGTTCTTAAAGAAAAATGTACTGTTACTAAATAGTTTTATCAGTTTTTGTGTTCCTTTATAATAAATATTGTATTAACTTTGGGTGCCTTTTTCTAAGAACTGAGCATGCCAAGCAATCTATGAAAACCCATATATGCACACATGTACGCACACTGTCAACACTATAATTGCCAAGTCAAATTCAATTTTGTTGAATTATTTTAGCACCTGCCTATCAACTATTTCCTTCTGAAAGCCCTGACATTTCCTTCTGTTATGTTCCATAAGGAAAAAACAAAGCTATAAGGCAGCTTCTTTCCATGCATCTCATTGCCTTATTTTTGGGAAGCTTTGGCAAACAAAAGAAATTCCTCTTCAAATTTTCTAACATTTCTTCAGAGTCATATCTGAAGCAGAACCCTTTTATAAATGATGATGTTGTAAAAATATTAGTAAGAGGTTTGTGCTTGCCTAGAAGAAAAAATCTCTCCCAGCCTGAGAGATTGCAACATTCATGTTTTTGCCCTTCTCCAAATCTTTGCATATATTAATACTTTAAAATCTTATTAAAATTTTAAATTATTTGATAACTTATCTCTTTTCCAGAAGCTTGATGTTTTTAAGTAACTAAAACTGAAACTTGGGGTATGTGTCTTCTGGGTTTTTGACCAAAAAAAGTGGAAGGTCCTGAAGAAAGAAATTGAAAAAAGGACCAAAAAAAAAGTCATAGGACTGCCATTTTCACAGCAGTTCAATCTTCTGCTAGGTATTAATCTATTTCTTCTAACAGGTGTGCTACTGTGTGACAACAGTTCATCCCTAGGGCATGGGTTTAATGCAGGGGACTAAATTAAAATTTGTATAAATAATAATCCTCTCTGGCCCCTTGACCCAGTGCAGGCCCACAAAGTTGGTAAAAACCCTTATAAATTCTGGTTCCTATCTTCCAAAGTCCATTTTGTCCAGGTAATAAGTTACAGTAAATGGAAATGACACAGTTTTACTCTACTGGCTTCCAAGTAGAAACAACTATGTTGAAAAATGCTTGCTTTTTATGATTTATTATTTTAAATGTTTGTATATATTATATAGTCTGTATTTAAGAAAAATGTTACATTAGTTTTCAGTGGAGAAGGAAACATAAAAGGACTTAACTTTAGGATCTGGACAATGATAAATGGGCTGTTTGTTACCTGATCCCACATGAAGGAAAAATTTGAACTCATTTAGGTAAAGACGTTTCTGTATAGACGTATTTACCACTTCTGACAGAGTTTTTAAAGCTCTGTTTTCTTAGCTAAAACATCAGTAGGCCAGGTTCTAAGACTTCTGGTTCTGATGAACCAAAACTGAAAAAACAACCCAGGGCTTCCTGTTAAATCTAGGTAATGAAATTCACATTTCATCTATATTTCCATTTCAGTGAAACAGCCTACTGTTTCTCTAGAATTATTCCTTTTCATAAACTTAGCTTTTTCTTAATGAACTTGACACTACCAAACCCACACCTCTGTGTCTGGTAGTCTGCAGCAGAGACATATTTTAAAGGTATGGACATACAGCTAAATGGAACTGAATTAGAGCTACTGAATAAGTGGAAGATCTCCCTGACCACTATCACACTTCTAGTACTCCTCTTCACTGAGTTAATGCATTTCACCTCCCAGCCAGGGCAGGTCAGCTGTGTCAGCTCAGCTGTCAATATGCAAATTGTTGATCAGTTTAAGATGATAACATTTAGTCGTGAGTCTAAACTTGAAAATCTGAAAGAAAGCTGCCTTTATCAAAGGAAAATAAATCCAGGATAATATTTTTTAAATATTAAATCCAAACCAGATTTTTCTGACATAAAGTTTAGTGAATATCAGTGTGACAATCGGGTATGTGTGAGTTTTTTGTATGCCCCATCCATATTTACACCTTTTTTAAATCTAAGTGGAGAAGAGAAGGTATGTGTACTTTTCAGCAGTATTTCTTATTTCACCTCAAGCTTCCACAAGTACTTGTATTTACTAAATAGTTTGAGAATAATAATAACCTTTGCCACAATTTTTGAGGTTCTGTTGTGAAGATTGAGTTCTAGAAAACAAAACTCTGCAGTAAAACCACATTTTGATATCTCCTCTTTGAGTCTGAACTTGTTATTCAGCAGGTTTATGTTGCTGACAGTGATTTAAAGCCAGGTGCTACAGCATATTAGAATACTGACATTTTACAGAATAAATGCAAATCAAATGTGAAAACATAGCTGGCACCTCTGAGGATAAAACATATTGCTGTTAAACTGGCTATAGATACTAGAACAAAACACATTTGACTGTGAAAAAAGTCCTTAGGTAATGGAGCTGCCACCATGTCAAAGGGAGAATAAAACCGTCTTTCTGTTCCACATGGTTATTGATCACTGAGGTAAAATTTCTGTAAACAATATGCATTGACTTCATCAGCCTCTCCCATTGTCTTTTTTAACCAGGCCACTGATATCTTTCAAAAGCTTGTAGTTTGTCATTTGTAAGCTATGTAAGGCCTCAAGGGATATGTTGCCCTGGAAAAGAGACTTGGGGAGCAGTATTAGAAAAAGTCTGCCCCCCACCCCTGAAGTGTTCATTTTCAAGAGCAGCAAGATATATACTGCATAGCTTTTCACTCAAGTTTTGATGACTGAGCTGTTTTGTTACATTTTGAATTTAGATAGGATTATATACGTGGGGCACTTTTGAACAAAGAAGTAACTTTTGACTTTCAATCTGGTTTAATACTATGGCTTTGATGCCTCAAGAAGATTGTGACTCTTACTGCCTACCTGGTGCCTTACTATAAAATACCACTCTTCAAAAAACCAGTTTAAGTATAATTTTATTAGATTTCTTGTTTTGGTAGGGTGTTTAGAGTCAGGACTGGTCATTAATATGTGTCAAGTTTGAATGTGAATATGGTACACAAAGAGTGAATTAAGGAGAGGCGATAGCTGGAGAAGGAGACAGGCAGGGAGGGGGGACAGGTGGGCAGAGAGGCTGGGTGAAACAGACACAGAAACCACTTTCAGGAACCAGAACCAGCAGGGTTCCAGATCCAAAGAGCTTACTGGGACCAGGGATGGGCCCTCTCTCCTGAAATGGATAAAATAGAAGGAAACAAAATCCCTGGAAAGCAAATTCAGGATGTGGCTTTAAGATGTTTATTTTAAAATGTTCAAATGTCAACAGGCCTCTGAAAGTCACACAGATTTAAACCATGTTGCATCATCAGACATACCGCTGGAATTTTTGTGGTTAATTAACAGGTGATATTACCACGGAGGAAGTTTTAGAGGTGTAGTGGTTTCACGTTCACTAAATTCTGGTCTTAGTACTCACTCTTTTTCTGTGAGAGAGAGACTAGGAGAAAAACAAAGCAGGCTCAACCTTAAAAATGAACAAATAGTTTTATTAACACACACTAAAAGAATGGAAGTAGAAAGTTGGGGAAAAAACTAAAACAAAACAGAATGAAACTCCAAAAACACTCTTCCTTCCCCTTACAAACTGTTAACTTTCTTACAAAACAACATCAAGAGACAAAACTTGTAATTTTCAGTCAGTTTCACCATCTGATAATAGTCTTTCATCAATTCTTTAGGAGAAGAGTCTCTCTTAGAGTCATGGATCCCACTGACAAATTACAACATTTCTCTTGTGGTTTTTTTAACTGTCACAAAAACAGCCGCCCAGGGAAACCTGCCTTTGTGACCCCTCCCTTTAGCAGGTTCCCAAGCTGCTTACGTGTCATGGGTCTTAGACTTTTGCATAGTGGGGTGTCACCTTTTAAAGATGAGTAACTCCAAAAGCAAAGGGTTCCTCATCTCAAGGAGCAGAGATATCTTCTCACTTCTTCACTGGCGCAGAGGGCTTCTTATCTCTATCTCTGTTCAAGCATCTTATAGGATTAATATTACTTAGTCTATCACAAACACCTTTGCTCGAATCCACACACAAATCTAAATAATCGTCTCCCCAAATACTTATCTTTCCCATGATTTAAAGGAATAATCTAAATACAGAATTCATTTCTATGGCTCAAATAAGAATGAAACAACCAACTCTTCAACCCTTGTCCCAATAGTCTTTTCACTCTCACTCTACTGACTTCATACTGTTTTCTTCTTTTTGTTCACTCTGTCCCTTTCTTTTCTCTCTCAGAGAAGGGCCAAGCTCTGGAAGCTTCATGTTGCCAGAAAAGGGTTAAATCTGCCCAGAGTCTTTGTCTCTCCCTCTGTAGCTAGTGGTATTAGATGTTCAAGGCCATGCTGGTGAGGGAGGAAGAACTCACGCAGAAACATCAGAGATCAGAGCACCTGGGCAGTCCGGAATCACAAAAAAACCAGGCAGGATCATAAATGCCTTTTCAGCCCACCCCTCAGTGTAAATCGGGGCGGCCTCAGCCTAAATGGTGCCCATAGCTCTTATCAGAGGCCCAGCAGAGATCTCTCCCTGCTCCAGGGAAGTTTAGAGAAAGTAGTTGTTGTAAAGCAGCAACCTCTCCTTCCCCACCCCCTCCACCCAGTAGCCAATGGAATCCAGCCAGGCCTCAGGCCAGCTCCCCCCCAAAAGGGGGGAGCAGCAGGCCCAACTCAATGTTACTTGTCTCTCTCTGGCCAAAGGCAAGAAGGAAAAAGGCCCACCTACAGGAAATTAAGGGGTTTTGTATCGTACTTACCAAAGTCATAGCCAACAATTTTCAGTGGTCAAAACAGATGCCAATGTTCCAGCTAAACCTCTGATACGTCCCTGTCCTTTCTAAAGCAATTCCCAGGTCCTGACCTGGAAAATCATTCTACATTCCTCTATAACTAAAAAACTAAACCATACTTACCCATGACAAGTGGGATTTTTTTTACCCTAAGCAAAACAGAAATGTTGACATAAGGTATCTTTTATATTATTTTTTACCAGATGCTTAAAAAAAAATGTTGTTGGTATATGTGATTAAAAAAAATTAAAGTACATTTATATTTTATTTTCTTTAAACAAGCAAAAATCATAAAATAGTTCCAAAGATGAATGACAAAGTAGAAGTTAAATGCTCTCTATTTCGTAGTTTTAATGTATTTACATTTACTGAAAAAAGTTTTCAATTTCCTATAGCTCCCTAGCTACGGTTCCATCCATATTTTTCAAACTATAAACCAGTCTGTTTTCCACATCATTCTGAACAGTATTGTAAAAAAATACTGCTCGCAGGTTAAATTAATCTTTAAGGAAAGAAGGAATTTTAAATAAACTGTTAAATAACAGTTGCCAAATATTCATCTGAAATATTTTTTCAGTAATTTAAATTATACATATTAGTTATTTGGCCATATTCACCAAAATGTCTAACATTATGTGAGTTAAAATTTTCAGGGAACACTTCTTTCCTCATCTGTTATTTCTTCCTCTACTTTTGCATTAGGCAAAGTCTACACAACTTTCTCCTATTTTTTTCTTTGACCAATTTTATACCAAAATCAGCGTGGGGTGTTCTCAGGGAAAGAATTCACTTTAAGGCTGAGCATACAGCTTAAATGGGCTCAGGTTTTGGTTGCTTCAAAGTACTGTTTGACAAAAACTGAGTTTGACCAGCTTCAAAAACACCTTGCTTTTTTTAAAAAAAATTCAATTAATTTGATTTGACAATTACATGATATATTTGTACTTGCAAAGGAAGCTTTTCCCTTTGTGATGCTAAAGCACAAAGAGAAATAGCTACCAGTTGATGTGTTTACTAATACTGACCCAGTATTAGTAAATGCTTGCTCTGTACCAGCATACAAATGGTCATAACTGGCGCCAAGAAACATTTTTGTTAATCAGCTCTTTGAGGACTTCAGTGGGAAGGAAAAAAGACCCTCAAATTAAATAATAGTAGTTTATTCTTATTACTTTTTTTCCTTTTGTATAAAGGTGAGGGCATAGGCATGGTAGCAATGGATAAAACTTGTATGATTTCCTGCGCTATTTTTTGGAAGTAAATCCAAATTTACAGATCAGGGTAGGCAGTATGGCATATTTGGTAAGCATTGGAATTGAACATGTATGTAACAGGTTCCACTGGGTTTTTCTTTCATGTCAACAGTAGTATTTATATCTCCATTAGCATTGATTTTTTTGTTGGTTGAAAGGAAGAAGTCATTCAGAAGACTAGATGAATGTAGCTTAGTTTAAATAAATTATTCTCAGAAAATATTAAGACAATAAATCAAAACACTTGAGGAGATGGAAAGATGGTTTACCAAAGGCTATTATATTTGACAAAACTAGTACACATTTTGGTAATTCATTTTGTAAGGAATTGTAATGTATTTTCCAGTAATGATTTCACTTGAAGATCTTTTACTTAAACTGGATTTCAGAAGAAATATATAGAAGAGGATGAACAAGTCAATGGGGAGAAGGCGATGAAAAATAAGCAGCTTGTGTACGTACACTACATTGGAGAGCTTTGCAAAGGTGGGCCTCAGGACTGACTGGAGCCAAACTTCACTAAAGAGTAGAGAAATGACAGTAAAATAAAAATAAAAGGTATGCAATTCCATAAAGAAGAACTGGATAACCTAATTAATTCTAATTTTAACAATATAACATTCCATAAAATACCATGCATAATCATGCATGTGAAGAATACATTTGTTTTAATTTATGGAAGGTTTGCTGTGAGCTATCTACATTATTCAGCTGTGAAAATAGAGATCGCAGACAACACAAGGAGAGGCATTTCCACTAGAGAAGGTAGTGCAAGATTGTGGGTTCAGTTCAGAGGAGAATAGATTCCATTATGCTCCCCCATGGTCTAGAAGACGCTCATTTTCTTGTGAGTATAGGAAAAGGTATTGGCTGATTACAATTTGGAGAGCTAATCTTATAAGAGGAGGCTAGAATAGATTATCTTAATTATTGTAGTGAAATGAAATGTTGGAAAATATTTTTTCACTCTAAAAAGCTCATAAAGCTGAACATTAGGGAAACAACGACTATTTTAGCTGAAAACTAGTGTTTCGCATGTGAACATTGGTAAGCAAAGTGTTCATGTATAGGTATAGGGTAGAAATTAGTATAAAGGTTTTTAATCATTAGATGGCTGAGGTTTGGATCAATCTACTACTTTGCAACACTGGGAGCCAAAAATGCCTGAATGATTTTAAAGGAAAGCTTAAGAGGACTGTGTTGTATGATTAACTTCAAGAAGAAGAATGTATATTTGATATAATGGGTGGCTCCTTCAGGTTTTTGCTATCAACAAATTGAAACAATCAATCAAATAAAACAAAAATTGAAAAAAAATTAACAATATATTAGTGACAGTAATATTTAGTTTATAAATTGCAAACATTTACATTACAGTAGCAAATATTTTTAAAGTAGCAGATATTTTATTTATAATCTAACTGTACTAAAAAAAACACAGAGTAAAAAAGAATGTATTCCAAATTCATGGTCAACACTAATGCTATGAGTTCTCTAATCAGATTATAGCTACTGTGGACCCCATCAAATTATATAATTACCTTCCCAGGATTGAGGGTCTTCAAAATCTATTTACCAAAAGCATGTGGTATCATAAACACACTTATTTGGTTTTATTATATCTATGCTAAGATGGATATTTATCATCTCAGAAGAGTGTGATTAGAGGGGCAAGATATGGAAACAAGGTGCACTTCCCTGTTTGTGCTAAAACTAGAAGCATAATGAATTAACTAAATTTCAGTAGGTGACATATAAATCAGAATTTTCTGACAAAAAAATATAGGGTGAGTCTTCTAACAACAATGATTTTATAGTCTCAGTAAGTCATAAAACTCCCTCTGCGAAAGTGTGGTATTAATTGGGCACCCAGCAATAATTCATTATCGTATTTTCAGAAGGCTATAAACAGGACAAAAGTCAAGTCCAATGTCACCTAACAGCATAACACTCTAGCAAGAATGAAAAAATAAATTTCCGATGTTTAGTAAGTTGCAAGCAGTATGCATCTCTATATGCTGACTTATTTTTACTGATGAAAGAGCTCAGAAACCACTAGAAAGATATTATGTTGTTAGTACTTCAATTTGTCTAAGATATCTAGCATTACAGAGCAAGGTTTGAACAAGGGTGCCATTTGATCACTCAAAATAGCTCATCTTCTCTGGATGAAAATGTATACTGAAGGTGTAGTCAGGGAATGTACTGTATCATCAGGGAAAGCCTCCCCAGAAAATTTCAGTAAATAATTTGGTTTTAATTTATTATGAATTAATGGAGCTCACTGGCTCTTTGAATAGTCTTAACTATGCTGAAATGATCCGTTGCATGTAGGGGATTACTGGAACACAAGTAATTTGGAGAGTTGCTTCAGAATTGTTTGGAAAAAATTCTTTTTTGTTTACAGCTGTGCTGTTTTATTTTTATTGTAAATTTTTTGTTCTCCAACTTAGCCTTTCTTAAAAATAATAATAATAATAATAATAATAATAATAATAAAATCTATGTGTTCCTAATGCCAGTTGAATTACTTAAGCAAGCAAGTCTGAGCCCAGATGTAAAAACTTAGGGAAAGAAATTGATAGTCCCCAACAGAAAATAGGAATTACAGCTGTTTTCTTTTCTGTGAGACATTTTCTCTTAGGTCTCAGTTTGGCAGAATACTGGGACCTAATTGAAGGCGTTATTTCAAGGAAAGAAATAGTTCTAATTTACTTCAATGGGTCTACTTCTGTACTAAGGATTCACATAGGTTTAAATATCTTACTGGATCAGCCTTTTAGGTTTCGGAATTTTCACTGGCTGGATGGGAACTTACTATTCGGTCATTGTTTTTACTACCATGGCAATAAAATTTGAAACCTCTCTGAATAGACTGAGATGGGGGTTTCAGACTAAAAATGGAAATGTGTGAGATTCAATTATTGTTCATGCATTTTCCTCACACTCAAAGCTTAAATGTAGCAAGCAGTTATGCAGGCATTTTCCCTAGGCACACTTTTATCTGTGTATAAGCATTTGTATGGATGGTCCCAAGTCATCGTGATTTTAGTGATGACTTATTTCTATAAATGAAGAATGAAAAATTTCTACTGGAAAAAAAAAAAAAAAAAAAAAAACAAAAAAAAAACCAACAAAAAAAACCCCACGCTTCTGGAAACTCTGGACTCATTTTGATGATGTGGAATACTTTGCATGGGGTAGTAACTTTTTTAGCACAGATTCACATTAGACACTCCTTCCAGTGGTGGTGGGTGCTGGATTTGTCTCTCTGTTAAGGCTCAGACATAAACCAAAACTGCATATGAACACACTATTTATCAGCTGAGCATTTGTTGCTAACTGTGCACATACTCCAGCTTGAACTATAATGCGTTAGCTGAAACCTTTTTCCCTGAACCTGACGTGTACAGTTGAGGCAGAGTAAATCTTAAAGCTGTAATATTAAAATCATGTCCAAGAGCCTTTTTAAATAGAAATTGGGTACACTTCTTAGAAAAAATTATGGATTTTGACATTCAACCAGTGCTTTCAAGGACAACAGTGCTTTGTTTTTATTTATTGGAATGTAATATATTGGGTCAGGAACAAAACATCTTACCTGAAAAGCATCTTTTAATGGTCTCTTTCAGCAAGACTTTTTAATGCCAGGGTATTCTTTTGGTTTTTTTGGTTGTCTCATTCAAAGAAGCATGTTTAAGTTCCCTAATGTAGCCTGGTATTAAAAGATGTTAAATGCTGGCACTTCTTTGAGCAGGATGGTTGAACTGATCAGTCTCCAGAGATCCCTTCTAACCTCAGAAGTTCTCTGAATCCATGAGTCAAACTCAAATTTCAGTCACCTTGAAGGTGGGGCTATCAGTCATTCAGGTATTGATTTTCTCTTTACAAAAGATTAAAGGCTGCCTTTGCTGTATGATGAGGACTTACAAGAGTGTTGTGCACTGTGTATTTCTCTTATTGTTTTTTTAGTGCAGTGTGAGTTCACTGATGCACAGCCAGGAAGACTGACCATCCAACTCTGCCAGTAGCAAAACACAGCCATATACTAACAATCTCAACATCCAGGTCAAAATACAGCAGACTCAAATAGTAACTGACTAATACATAATCTATCACATTCAGGCTAAAGAACCAGATTTAATGGCATAGGTGGATTTTATAAGCACTTGAAATAGCACTTGATTAGTGCTATTTCAAAAAACCCAATAAAACGCAAATAAACCAAATAAAACCCAAATAAACCAAATAAAACAGAGCTTTTATAGTAATACAATATATACATATATATCACACAGCTAATTGTGTCTGAATTTGTTTTTAACAATCAGGTAGTATTTACCAACAGTAGTGCCCAATAGCTGTCTGGTTAAATTCATAACTGGAAAACTTAATTTGAACTGTCATTGTAAGTTTCTCATTCAAAGCATCTTACTCAATAGCCTCGGAAAAACAACAACAACAACAAAAAAGTCCAATATATACAAGAGATATATTGTAAAAAATATCAAAGTCACTGAAACATATATATTGAATGACACTGTTTGGTTTTATTCTAGTGATTATTCTCAGTGAGACAAGCACAAAATATTTCTTACTATTTGAGCAGGAGCCAATTCAGAGCCTGACAATTCATTGAAATTTTTTCTGTGTCTATGGAAAAGAGATAAATGGCATTACAGAGAGTGACTGGGTAATGTACTCAAACAAAACATCAGGAGTACAGTATCCTTTCCTACCAGATTACTGTCCCAAAAACTTTATGATATTTGAATAGTGCACAGTATTGGGAAGGGAAAGGAGAGATAAAATTTCCACATAAAGTTTTCTCTAATGGGTTTTCAGTGACATAAACCTCAAATGTATATGTCTGCAATTGTTGCAAGAATGCAGAGTGTGGTCTTGCAGTATTTACACCTCTGTTTTCAGTATTTTCAGTGGGAAAAATTACTGGCTAGTAATTGCTAGTAAAACTGGTTTGGTGTACGATGTCTGAAATCAGGATCCTTCTGAATCCTGTGCAAAGTAAGGAGCAGAAGGCTCCTGCAGTCTCCTGAATGAAACTGAAACCTTCACATCATTTAGGTGGTGAACACGGATTATAATATAGTCCAATTGCCTTAAGTGGCTACTAATAGTGACATTTGGCTTTGTTATGGACATAGAATCCAACATTTAATGAAGTATTTAAAATATGGCAGGTCTGGACTCTAATTTGTGTTGTACTTTTGGCTGCAAGGTAAATGTAGCAGTTTAGATACCATTCAAGAATGTTTCAGTTGCAGTAAGTTTGGCAAGCTGAGATATAAATTATCTTGACTGGTTATTTATCTTGGTTCTTTCACAGCGTATGTTGTTACCAGAGTATAAAAATCTTTTCACTGTGAGACTGTTGCTCAATTATTAGAACTGTAGTGGAGGGAGACAGTCGCTTTATGAATTAAAAGAAACACACAATCTGACTGCTCAAGTACATGTTCAAATGTACATCCAGTCACCCAAATACAGAGCTTCTCTATACCTATGTATATAGAGCAAATGCATTTTATGTCATGTTGTATTGAATCCAATTGTTCCATTAAAATCTTTGAACATAATATAGTTATTAAAATGTTTTCAATGTTTGCAAATAATTTTAAATGCAATAGCTAGTAGAATTTTCTCATTGCAAGGGGCACGATTAATATCCTGCAACATTAGAAGAACCTGCCTGGTGAGCTGACTTTCTGTTTTATTTTTTTACATCTCTCTCTAGGCTCAGCAGCCTTTAACTAGTTCAATTAAACATCTTTGTTTTCAGTGTAAAGTATACTTCTATTTTATTGTTCTATCTGGAAGCCCTATGTTTCTGGAAGAAATGGGTTTGGACATTTAAATATTCAAGAAGAAATAAGCTGGCAGAAAACCTGTGAAGTTAAACTGTATTTTGAAAACAAAATTCAGTTCTATAATCAGATTTGTCATTATAATGCATCTACATCTGAACTAGCATTGATCCAGAGATGTCTTTTACACAACAAGTTGTAGCAGTGCTGCCTCCGCTGAGGCATAGCGACCTGGTTCGGGAACAACACGGCAGCCACACCCAGGCTGCTCAGGCCATCAGCTCACAGACACCAATGTGGTGGACGGCAAATGGCAGTTTATTAACTGATTACATGGAGTTATAAAACCTTTGTTTGCTACATCATATCCGTCTGCTTACGTTACAAGTTACATGTTGCTTAGCTTATCAAGGACACTAAACAACTAAGTGTTGAGGGAGGGGTTCTGTCTACCCGTACAGCACGATATCTTCCGATCGCCTGTCCCTAATCTCCCACATCTCCCCCCCCCCGTCATGATTAAGTAAAAAACCTATAAAAGTATAAATGTTATAAAAAAATGCAAAAGCTGTTAAAGTTAGTATAATAGGACACAAAAGTGATATAACACATTAGTAATAAGTGCACTTCATGGTAATTGCAGGTGTTCGACAAATAGGATGTCGACTTTCTCTAAACGGCTTCTAACAAAGGACACTAACTTGTTCAAAATGCAAGGCCCAAAAATCAATGTCAGGAGTATCATGGTGAGAGGGCCTATTAGGGTGGAAACAAGGGTGGCTAGCCATGGGGACTGATTGAACCATCCTTGTTGGGCCTCTCTCTCTCTCTTTCTCTGGGCCAGTCTTTCCCTCAGTTCGGCCATGGAGTCTCGCATGACTCTGGTATGGTCTGCATAAAACCAGCATTCTTCTCTCAAGGCGGCACACAGGCCTCCTTGCTGCATGAGCAAGAGGTCCAGTCCTCGCCTGTTCTGCAGGATGACTTCTGAAAGCGAGGAGATAGATTCCTCCAGAGAGGAGATGGATTTTTCAGTTCTTAACAAGTCCTCGTCAATTGTCATTTGCAGCTGAAAAAGTCCTTGGTGTTGGGTCACGAGAGCTGAAACACCTGTGGCTGCACCAGTGGCTCCTAGGCCAAGGAGCATTGCAATGGTTATACCTGTCATTACTTCTCTTTTGTGGAGCTGGATGGTTTCTTCTAAAAAGCAATACATTTCTTCTTCTTGGTGATACAGGACTCTAGGAACAATCAGAACTTGGGCACAAAAGTCAGCAAGGTTATTGAATTTACCAAGGTACACACAGGGGGTTATTCCAGATTGTTGACAAACCCACATTCCTGGTACAAACAGGACTGCCCACTTATCAGTCTTTTGGCTAGGTTGGATGAACTCAGCACAAATGTTTCCCATCTGCTTTGCTAAGGTTACATTGCCAAAGCACTTGCCTTGGCCTGTGACTTGACTCAGGGTAATTTCCCTCTGGGGTGGGTCCCACTTGCAGTTGTGTGGATTATCTGCTGCAGAATATTCGAAAGGAACATCAAGAGCGACACCCTCATAAAAACGAGGTTCTGCATTATAACACAACCAGCATGACTTTGTAAAGTTTGGATTGGATTGGTTCAACGACAAAAAGGTAGCGTTTAACACACTAAGAAATGGATTGTAAGGATCTGACTTAAGTTTTTGGTAGATAGCTAAAGGACTGAATGAGGAGGAGGTGCCAGATGTGGCCTCCCTCTTGTGTCTGCATGCTGTGAGAATCTGATAGGGTCTAACTGATCGGGGTACTGAAGGTAGGAGTCTGATAATTTGCACGTTCGCCCAATTTAAATGCCTGGCCACATTTAAAGCATGCCATTTCACTAGTTATTGTGGTACGGATGGCTGCTTGGATTGGGGCAAAATGTTCCTCTTTTGCAACATGCCTAATCATGTCTGCGATGTTGGACCCGGGTGGTAATGACCTTAAAATGTCCTTAGTGGCTGAATTGCATTGTTGGCGCAGGCACTCTGCTAACACAGGACCCTTTGCCTCTGAAGGCAAAGCTGAGGAGACAAGTGATGCTTGGAGCCGATCTACAAATTGTGTAAAACTCTCACTCTCACTTTGCTTTATTGTGGACCATGATGATGGTTTAGCAATGACCATGGAAGCAGAGCGGATAGCTTCCCTGGCAGCACGGGTAGTTGTCATGACCTCGTGGGCCCGTAGGCCCTCGGCTTGTGCCTGGAGGGTGATCATGGTTGGGTCTGTGCCCATGAGCCGCTGCAGGCTGGAGCCATATAGAGGATGATCTGGACCAGTGACCAGAGCTAGTTGCTTTGCACAATTGTCCTCCCACTCTTGTTTAAAAACTATCATCCCTGCTGCATCAAAAATCAATCTGCAGGTTTGCTTTATGTCAAATGGGAGCATGTCATCCCCTCCAAAAACACTATCAATGAGAGTAGAAACCATTGCTGAACTGATCCCTTTATCAGTGATTGCTTTAACAATTGCTTGTACATCCTTAGGATTTACTGGTGAGTATGTTCTCTGGTTTCCACACCTGGCCCCCCGACTCGGACTGGAAAAGCCAGTGTGGCCGATGGACCCCAGTCGGCGCATGCTATTTTTATTTTCCTCCAGTCTGTGAGAGGAGTTCATTCTTTTTCTGATTTCCCCTCAACCCGAGTAGAAACATTGTTGTTACTGATTTTATATACTGTTACTTCTTCTTTGTTGGAGCCGAAGCCAGAGCCGGCAGCAGAGGACCAGCTGTCCCAGTCCTCTGAACTAGAGTTCGAATCAGAGTCAGAAGTCGACTGACTGGCTGCTTCTGGGCTCTGGACCCTTTTGGTTGGGCTCCGACCCCGCCCCTTTCCCTCAGGGCTGGGCCACTCCTTCCCCCTGGGCCCCCGCCCCTTTCTCTCAGGGGTGAGCCACCCCTTTCTTCCCCCTTTTAAACTGTGTTCCTTAAAAGAATGTGCTTTTTGGCAAGCATTCTGACTAGCTTTAATTCCCTCTTTCTTCTGTTCGCGTGTGCCCGTGCTATCTTTGTTTCTGTTAACAACAGGCACACTATGCAAAAGACCTTCTTTGTTTGCTGCTTCTTGGCTATCTGCCAAACATTCCAATCTGGATACATTTTTGTTTTCTCCCAGCGATTCACTGCAATCTCTTGCCATATATGGTGGAGGTCCCCCCTCAGCCCCTTCTACCAGCGACCCCCCGGCAGAATTTTTGGCAATATTCCTGGCTTCCTCAGTTAATCGATCATAAAACAATTTTGCCTGATATTTTTCTTCAGCAGCTAACTCTGGACTTGAAGCCTTTGGAGGGAGATTTTGCTCCTCCAAGTTTCTGCAGTCGGCAGAGCCAACTTTATCAGCAGCCTGAACATAGTCACTGACCGTCAGATCACATTTTTCTGCGGTCTGATAATCTCCTTTAAAAGTTTCCTCTGAAAAAGTTTCTTCTAAAACAGTTTGCGTCGCCGCTCCTACACCGAGCTGTGGCATAAATTTTAGACAATTTTGTGCAGCTTTCCAGGTCTCTTGCTCATGCAAAGTTCTTTGTAAAGCTTGCACAACCCTCCCCCATGACTTAAGATACCTTGCCGACCCAGAAGACATAGTTTCCTCGGCAAGAATTTTGTACATTGATCCCAAACATCTGGGTGGAGAATTTCCACCGGACAATCAATGGTACTAAGTTGCAAAAGCCTCGTCACTGCGAGGGTAAAATCTTTTGCTTTACAATCAATTCCCCACTGTTTATGAATCTGAGATACAACCTTCAGGAGGGCTTCCATCCTCCTCACGGGTCCTGGGAGCGTCCCCCCACGCTGAGCTGGCCCAGCCACTCAGCCGTTGTTCACCCATCCAGGCGACTCCCGATCTCCCGGGTGACTCCTGGGCCTTCGGCACCACTTGCTGCCTCCGCTGAGGCGTAGCGACCTGGTTCGGGAACAACACGGCAGCCACACCCGGGCTGCTCGGGCCACCAGCTCACAGACACCAATGTGGTGGACGGCAAATGGCAGTTTATTAACTGATTACATGGAGTTATAAAACCTCTGTTTGCTACATCACATCCATCTGCTTACATTACAAGTTACGTGTTGCTTAGCTTATCAAGGATACTAAACAACTAAGTGTAGAGGGAGGGGTTCTGTCTACCTGTACAGCACGATATCTTCCGAGTGCCTGTCCCTAATCTCCCACATAGCAGTTTGTATGCTCATCAGACATTGAGTGGCATAAATCCTTTTTCAAGTATTCAAAATCTTTTCTGTATACCAAGATGTCCTAGCATGTCATATGTAGAAG
Organism: Hirundo rustica; assembly: GCF_015227805.2. Taxonomy (NCBI): domain Eukaryota; kingdom Metazoa; phylum Chordata; class Aves; order Passeriformes; family Hirundinidae; genus Hirundo; species Hirundo rustica. Next base: position 41,910,810 of record NC_053453.1, read on the forward strand.
ATAAGGTAAAGTTAAAAATGTACTTTAATGCTTTAATGCTTAACAGCCTTAGGTAGAGCAATCCAGGACATGATGTGATGGCTGTCTGTTCCTATATAAATACATAAAGACACCTATAATAAGATACTGGGTCCTACCTATGAGCATATATATATATATATATATATATATATATGATATATGCAGAAGAATCCAGACCACTGGATGTTCCTTTTAGGCTTACAGTTGACACCACTAAAGACTTGATACGTAGAAGAAATGCTGCAATTTTTCATTTAAAAGACTCTCATTAACTATCTTTAAGTGGCTAATAAAGCTGTGTGAAAATTATCTCCCACTTGTTCCTTCAAAGAAACGGCACTTTTGTCATCAAAACAAGATGTTGCTGGCCATTTCTCTGCTCTAGACTAGAAGTTAATTCTCCTGGACTAATTGTGAACAAACTAAGTATCACAAATACTATAACTATAATATATAATGGGTGGCTGACTGCTAGTCTTAATGCTCTTTTTGTTACAAACTGAAGTATGTAATTTATATTCTATTCTACTTTTTGCAGAAACTGCACTCAGATAGTTCTCAAAAGAAATTTCCCCATCAAGAAACAATTTTCTGAATATTCATAATGTAAAAAACCCTGCAGAACACTAGATGAGTTTAAAGGAAGGATTAATAACCACTTTAAAACATAATATTTAGTTAATATTTTTAAGTATGCTTTTGTGGCTGTCATTGAGGGTGAGTTGTTGGCCTAGTTCTACCAAGGATGGTTGGGATTTTTTTCAGGAACTGAACTTTGATGATTCTTATGGGTCCCTTCCAGCTCAGGATATACTATGATTCTGTGATTCCATGATTTACTCATAGGGATTTTATTTAGTGTATCCTGTGATGTATTTATAATTCATTTATCCTTGACTCAATTTATTTTCTTAGAGGAGGCTTTTGAGTGTCAATAACATTTGCCTGAAATCTGGAAAGCTTGGCTTTCAGACAGCCCTGGAAAGTGAGTGGCAAAAACCATCTCTGTGGACACCTCTTAGAAACAACTGTATTCTTCTAAGAGTTAAAGAAAATGTACCTAACAGAATATTTACCTGATATACGTACCTAGACTATACTAACGTGAATTTTAACAGCTGGAATTTTGCACCATTAAAACCTGCAACGGAAAAAAACCCCAAACACTTGTATATAAACACAACACACTTTTTATATTAATAACCCAAAAGTATGGTTTAAGTGATTTAATAAATAACATTATTTCATCACTTTCCCCAAAATGAACATGTAAAGCAATCCTTTGATATTTATAAGCATTATTAAACACAATGACATCCTCTACAATGGCATCATAAACTTCAACATTGAGAAGTGTTAAGTGATTTGGTCAGGGAGTTGTTTTGTCATCAGGGAATTAGATGACACAAAAATCTGTAGTATTTCCCCATGAGACTAGACCACCACCGATGGCAAAAGTAGAAGAGTCCGCTCTCTGGCTTCGGGTGAGACTTTACAGCTTTTATTCTCAAGTCCTGCCCTGCTTGGTTGGAGCCTGTCCTGAGGACTTGCCGGTGCCAGAGACTTCGGCCCTGCCCGTCCGGGGGCTTTTTCCCCAGGGGCCAGGGCCCAGACACAGGGACAAGACATCATCCAATCAGGTAGAAGTGGGAGTGGAAGAGTAAGGCTACAGATGAGTAAGGGAAAACCACGATACAGATTAGAAATCTGATAAAACACAATATAAACCAAATTAATGCATTACAACATTTCCCCTTTTCTTACTAAATTAAGAAGGAGGAAGGCTTGGTTCGTGGGAGATGCTCAGAGTTTGAGTACCTTTAAAGCTGAAGAAGAAAAATGTCTTTTAGTGCAAACTGTTTAGAAAAACACTGCTAAGGAATAATGATAATTATAAGGAGAATGTTCGGCACTTTCTCCTCCTCCAGGCAGCACTGGCCACTTGTGGGGCCTCTGCAGGTGGTTTTGTAGTTTTAGGGATGAAAGGTTTCACCCACTTGGCGGGCACCCACTTGGGACCTGAGGGAGTGAACACGCAGGCATACCCACAACCCCAGGTTATCAGATCATGAGGACCCTCTGTTTCCCTGGTTGCTGGATCCTTTACCATTACCGGAGGCTTTGCTTTCAGCTGCAGTTGGCAGTTCTCTCTGAAATGGCGCACAAATGGTGGGTTAAGATTTTCAAACATGCAATTTAAAAAGTTCAGAATGAACAAGGCCTTAGACAACTGGATTTGGGGTGTTTCTAGTTTTAGAGACTGATGTTGTTGGCTGAGGACCCTTTTGAGATTTTGGTGGGTCCTTTCCACGATGGCCTGACCTGTCGGGGAGTAGGGGGTGCTGGTTTTGGGCTCTACTCCCCATTGCTGCAGGAAGCTTCTTGATGAACTCCTTGGATGTGTATGTGGGTCCATTATCAGTTTTTATTGATTTGGGGATGCCCAGGAAGGAGAAAGTCTGTATTAGGTGTTTCATGGCATCACTAGACTTCTCCCCTGTGTGGGCAGAGGCATAGACAGCTCCAGAAAAGCTGTCTACAGATACAAGGACATACCTTTGCCTACCAAAGGACTTGATGTGGGTCATGTCTGTCTGCCATACCTCACAGCTGTTCAATCCCCTGGGGTTTGCTCCTGCCCTCAGGGCTGGGAGTGCATGTTGCTGGCACGAGGGACACGTTGCCACAATTGCCCGAGTCTGTTCCCGAGTTAGGTGGAACTGGCGGACTAGGCCTGGTTCATTCTGGCGAAAAAGCTGATGGCTGATTTTGCTTGTCCAAAGATGTTTGGGAGTGGGGCCATCTCCACAGGCACAGCAAGGGCATCAGCCTTTCTGTTGCCCTTGGCTATGAACCCTGGTAAATCCCTGTGTGATCTGATGTGCATCACATAAAATTGTTGCTCTTGGTGGGAGATCAGATTTAGTAGTTTTGAGAGCAAGTTGAAAAGTGCAGAATTGGAGACCTCACTCAGTACAGCTTGTTCAGCTCTGGATAATACACCTGCTACATAGGCCGAATCTGTGACCAAATGGAATGGTTCAGGAAATTTTCAAAAGCTCTAACAACTGCAGCCAACTCAGCTACCTGAGACGATCCTTCCACCTCAACAATATCTTTTCCCCACTGCTGAGTTTGAGGATTTTTCCATGTTATTACTGATTTATGAGACGTTCCAGATGTATCTGTAAAAGCGGTTAAAGCCTTTAAAGGCCTCCTACTCTGGACATTTTTTAATGATAATTTGAACTGAATTTGTTCTCTAAATAATTTGTGAGCAGGCCGATGAATTGAAATTTGACCTATGTAGCTATCCAGAGCAAACTGCAAAGCTTCATTTTCATGAAGCAGGTGCTCCAACATTGCTATTGTGATTTGGCCCGAGTCTACCTCAATTGAGATGTGAATACACTCAAAATCACATCCTGACAACTCCCTGATCCGGGTCCTGGCTTTCCAGATCAATTCTGCTACCAGTGTCTGTGGCCTGGTCATTCTTTCGGACCAGTGGTGACTGAGGAAAACCCACTCTATGATTAAGAGGGGATCCCTACAGTCTTTGTCCTTTTTTGATTTTTCCACTCTTTCCCATTGAAAAATCATCCTGTGTAAGTCTGGCAATTTGCCTAAAATGATGAATTTGAATGGCAAGTCTGATTTGCACCTGTTGGCCTGTCTGGTGGCCATACTGGTCCTGTACATTTTCTAGGGCTGCTCTTGCCTCTTGGGTGAGGGTCCTAGGAGAACTTAGCTCCTCTCCCCCTTTTAAAAGATTAAAGAGGGGGTCTGGGTCTTCACTGGTCAGACCTAGCCAAGGTCTTACCCAGTTTAAGGACCCACACAACTGCTGGACATCTGCTAAGGTCTTGATGTTATTTTTGACAACCAGGTTTTGCAGCACAATTGTCCGTTTACCAATCTCCAGACCCAGGTACTTCCAAGGCGGCATCCTTTGAATCTTTTTCTCCTGAAGCCTGAACCCTGCAGTAACCAAAGAATCGATCGTCAGGTCAAGCATGTGGGACAATAAGTCATCATTCGGGGCACACACGAGCACATCATCCATGTAGTGCAGGATGATGGCTTCTCCTGCAGCTGCGCGCACTGGGGACAGCAGCGAAGAGAGGTACCACTGACAAATAGATGGCGAGTTTTGCATCCCTTGGGGAAGAAATTTCCAGTGGTATCTTTTCCTTGGGGCTTCTCGGTTGAGGGTAGCGACTGAGAAGAAGAAAAGTGGGGCATCATCAGGGTGTAGAGGGATCTGGAAAAAACAATCTTTGATATCAATAATTGCCAAATTCCATTTTTGGGGGAGCATTGCTGGGGATGGCATCCCTGGTTGGAGAGAACCCATGTCCTCAATGACATTATTAATTTGACGGAGATCATGGAGGAGCCGCCACTTTTTGTGGCGCCTTTGTTTGCCTTTTTTATAACAAAGACTGGGGAATTCCACGGAGACGTGGTTTCCACAATGTGGCCTTTAGCTAGCTGTTCATCCACTAGCTCCTGAAGCACCTTCAATTTTTCTTTATTAAGCCCCCACTTCTCTACCCAGATTGGTGAATCAGTTTTCCAGTAGAGTTTCTGGGTAGGGCGCTCTTCAGTGGCCAAAGCCTGAAAAACCGGGGGGGGCATCTGGAATGCCAATCATGATCTCCTACTGGGCCATCAGGTCTCTCTCCCCCACAAGGGCTCTGACTAATCTAAAACAAATGGATGGAGTGCAGGTAATTGTCTGTTTGGCCCCTTAATTTGCACAACACTTTTGATTGTTTTGCCCATCTCATTCCCCCTATACCTTCTACGTGCCTGGCCACATTTTGCAGTTCCCAAAGTGAGCCCCACATCCTTTCTGGTACAATCATTATATCCGTGCCTGTGTCCAAAACTCCTTTGAGGTTTACTACTTCCCCACTGTGACGGACCTCACACCCAAACACCCTATTATGAGTTTGTCCCTCCCAATAACTTGTGTGGGGCAAACCTCAAGGTGTTTGTTCCTTGTAATGTTTTTTTCAGGGAACGGGTTAGGGGTTGGAATTGCCTGAGCTATTATCTGCCCCTTAGGCAGAAACAAGGGTGGGCAAACACAGCGCAGCCAGAGAACTAGTTGTTTCGGGTTTGATGAGACAAGACCCAGAAGGATCTCAATCTCTCTTGGTGTGTACTTGGTGTCCCCAAGGATGACATACTTACTGCCAACATGTTGCCAGGAGCCTGGCACTTGTAGATCCAATGAACCTAAATGCCAGTCTGTGTCACTTAGGTGCAAGGATTCTGTCAGTTGCAACTTAAAAGGCTTTTGGAGACATTCAGTGGTTAGACAGGGTCTGCTTACATCATGATTTGAAAGGGTCATATCTGGTGACTTCTGCTGAAAGGTACAACTGGTTATAACAGGATTATTTATTTAATTTAACATTTGCATATTTTAGTTTTTTCTCCTCCCCCCTTGGATTTGCCCTATTTATGTCAGCACGCTGGGCAAGTAAGCGCTGACATTTTAGTTTTTTGAAAAATTCCCTTTGAACTCTTGAGACCTCCCACCCCCGTTGTCCCCAAAGTCCAGAAATTGCTTCTTTAAAGGGCATTGAGATGCCCTAATGTTTGGCCTGATCACACAGGAGACAAGTCTTCCTTCTCTTGGGTGGTGGCTGTGGCACAGGCACAGGGGGCATGGCATCTGCTGCAGCAGCTGTTTGCGGTGGTCTGAATGCATCTCTGGAACTGTGATTAACATGTGCTGTCATGAAAGGGACTTTCTGGGTGCATACGTGCAGCATGTCATCTAAGGTTGGAGCCGGTTCCATGGGGAGGCTGAGGCTGGCTGCCTTGCACTGTTCGTTTGCATTGATCAGTGCCATCTCCTCCAGGACCTGTTCCTGGGCTCCTTCATTCTTAACTTGTAACTCGATAGCTCGGGTTAATTGCTCAACAAACGTTACTAAAGGTTCTGATGGAAGCTGCTTTATTTTAGTGTAAGGTTGGAAAGGCCCATTGGGCTGGATTAAGAAGAATTCTTTGGAAGCAGCATCTTTAATGTGCTCCAAAACAGCTAAAGGAATTTCCTGAGCCTGCTTGAGTGCTGAGACCCATTCACCATCACCACATACATGTTCTAATCGAATTAGCAAATTGTTATTATCAACAGCCATTTCAGGATTTTGCCAAAGCTCCGGGAGTAAATCTCTTAATCTTTTTTTCCATGTGGAGTCCCAAAGCCTAAACTGTGTGGATGAAAGGAGGGTAGAAAAAAGTTGCCGGAGGTCAAAGGGAACAATAGGATTCCCTGCTAAATTTGCTTTTAAAAGGCTGCAAAAGTATTCACTTTCACGTCCAAATTTGGCCTGAGCATTGCACAAATCCTGAATCTCTTGTTGGGGGAAGGGGTCCCAATTACTGTGGACAGCACCCCCTCTTTTTGACTGTCAGTATGTGACAGGGGTGGCAGAAAAGCCGGGATCACTTCCTGCTTCCGGGTATCTGGCTCCACTCCCCCCTCCCCGCTTTCCCTGGGGTCCCGGAACTGGGACTGTGGGTGGGGAAACCGTGGGAACCAGGGGCAGGGAGGGGCTGGAGGCTTGAGTCACATGGGGCGGAGTTGGAGGGCGGAGGTTTGAGGGTAGGGGGCGGAGTCAGAGGAGAAGGCAGTGCTGGGGGCAGCACTGAAGGGAAGGAGGGGTCTTGGGAAAAGAAGAAATTGTGAAAGAGATTGCGGGAAGGAGGGACAGACAAAGGGAGAGGCTCCTCATGACTTGAGAGCACATGGCTTCTGCCATTTTGGGGAACAAAAGAGTCCCCTCCATCTTGTGACCCCCCCTTCCGAATTAAGACTAGCTTGGGATTCACTAAAATGGGATTTTTGTGCACTCGAACGGCCTACAAAATAAACCTAACCCGAGGTTTACCAAGTGGGGAAGAAGGGAGTTTTGGGGAAAGTTTAGGGGTTTCTTGAGGAATATTTGATTTTGGGGAAGGGATTTTGGGGTCAGGATAGGGAGAAACTGAGGAAACTGGGGAAAGTCTACAAGGATCTGGCTTTTTTTTCTTTTCATTTTGTTTTTGCATTGCAAATAGAATCTGCAAGCTCCAAAGCGCAACATTTGCTTTTTCTTTATCATTAGGGGAGCTTGATTGAGACAATTTTTTTAAAACAGTTTCCCAAAATTCTGGGGAGCTTATTTGCTCAGATGATATATCTGGAAATTCAGCAAATAACCACCAAAGGAAAATTTTTAATTGCTTCTTTGAAAAATGGGTTTTCCATCATCGAAGGCATTTAAAATATGGTAATATATGTCTTTGTTAAGACACAGATAGTTTAGAACCCATTTTTGGTTCAGATTTTAAGTTTTTATATCCCCTTTTTAACTGTGACTGAGAAACCAAAAGGAATAAAAAAACTCCACTGGACAGAGAAAAAAAATAAAAGCCAAAAAGGAGAAGCAGTTTCCTTTTCCACCCACCCCCCAGGCTGCCAAAAGAAAGCACTTTGAAGGTTTTTTACTCTGAAAGCAAAAACCTTCCACAAAGGGAGAAACTCTTTTCTCGGAGGTTTAATGCCCCTTAAAAAGATTTTCCCTTAAAAACCCAAAAGTGATACTCACTGAAAATCCAGCGTTCCTTTCCCTTCTTTCCCAATCAGTCCTTTTGCCTGAGACAGACCCTTTTTTGTGCAAAAGAGCTTCCAGTCTCGGTTCCCAGGGTTAGTTTTCCACGAACATGTGGTCACTCTCTGGGAGGAGCTTGCCGGTTGGGGTCTTCTTAGCAGCACTCCAATGGGTTGAGTCCAAAGGAGAAAACTGCAGCCCTGGCCTGTAGAATCCTGTGTTTCGGAGACTCCACAGTGAATGCCAAGCCTGACGGGTCTGTCTCTGCGTGGGATTGCTCGGCCACGTGCTCCCTGAGTAGTTCTTCCAGCTTTTTGGGAACCTTTTGTGGCTTCAAGCTGCACGTAAGGCACCAGTTGTAGTATTTCCCCACGAGACTAGATGACTGCCGATGGCAAAAGTAAAAGAGTCTGCTCTCTGGCTTTGGGTGGGACTTTACAGCTTTTATTCTCAAGTCCTGCCCTGCTTGGTTGGAGCCCACCCCGAGGACCCGCCGGCGCCAGAGAGACTTTGGCCCCGCCCATCTGGGGGCTTTTTCCCCAGGGGGCAGGGCCCAGAGACAGGGATAAGACATCATCCAATCAGGGAGAAGTGGGAGTGGAAGAGTTAGGTTACAGATGAGTAAGGGAAAACCATGACACAGATTACAAATCCAATAAAATGTAATATAAACCAAATTAATGCATTACAACAAAAATCCTTACTGGATTAAGAAAATGCAAATTTCTCTGTCCATGGAGCCATGATATTTTGATGCTAATTTTATTTATATGGTAGATGAGGCCTCGAAATTACATAATTTCAGACTGCAGAATGATTACTGCTGTATGAAAGTTCACCCTATTCCTTCATTCTTACATGGAAATGAGCTTTAAAATAGCCCAAAATTGCAATTTTTACATAATTGACTTAATCTCAAAAATAGTTCAAGAAAAGGGACTAGATTTAGACACAGAATCCAAAAGTTACTAAATGTCCTTTATCACTCAAGAAATACGTACTTCTGACTTGAAAATACTGACATCTCTGCTTTTTTAATACAGTGATAGAACATATGGGATTTTTTATTATTTTCTTTAAGGTAAGCTAAATTGTCAGTTAAGGGATATTTAAATAATTTCTGGAATTTAATTTGAGTTAAGTTTAATATGGACTTATTTTTAGTCTAAAGAAATGACTGATAGGGTCATAACAACTTTATTTTAAGCTGATAGGGCTGCTTTACGCTGAGTTGACTAGTGTGTTTGAACTTGATCTATGTTTTATTCCTGCCCTAAATATTTGCAGCTTTCATTATTTCTCAGGCTTGTAAATCTGGAAGCTGAGCAGTGTGGTAGCGGCATGCAAAGCAATCACACAGAGACAAGAAGTCTGCACTGCAGACTTCTTTAGCTCTCTAAAACAGAGCGAGCCTGTTTATTTCTTTTATTTTTATATATTTGTGGGTCTGGTTGTGGATTGGCTTTTGGGGTTACTACCCTTCACCTCACTGGCTAGACCAGCTGTCAATTAACATTATTTTCAGGCTAGAAATACATAAACAAAGGACAGGGAACGAAAACAAGAGGTTTGTTTATGTTCCCAAGCATGAGAAAAGCTAGACACTCCTCCTAATATTGTGCCAAAACGAAAGAAACTAACTTCATCTTATGAACAAGTGTAAGGTTTTTGAAAAACTCAAAAATCCCCAGGGTGACAGAGCAGTTTTTGGGAAACTGGAATAAATATCCAGCAAAATCAAGTGTACAAGTCTGGATTTAGAAGACAGCGCTCAGAGTTCCTGTGATAGTTAAGTACAGCATGGGCCTCAAGAAAACCTTTTCTTATTTTTATGAATTCAGATCTGCCAAGAGCTATTTTACCAATTTTGCAATGAATATTATAAACACACAAGTAAAATATTGCATGCTTTAAAAAGCTTTCTCATTCTTCATTATAAATAACTTTTAATATTGTATTCTAAAGAATTCTGTGATAAGAACTGGAGTGAAGTTTGCCTTTTGTAATATGTAAATTCTCACAGTGTCTCCTGAAATTCACTTGATAGAAGATTAGCCTTACTAGCTTGTATAAAGATCAGAGTAATAGAAAATTGTTAAGCTATTCTATAACTGAAGCATATTTAAGGTACATTGGTATCATAATTTCTTTGAAATTACATGTTATATGGAGATTTACATCAAAAGATATTTTCTTTGAATAAACAGAAAAAAAAGATTTGTAATTTGTCAAATAATGCCAACATATAATATGCTGGAAAATAGATTGATTTTTAACCTTATTAATTAATACTAGATAATTAGATCATGAAAAGGCTGAGTTCCAATTTTTTAATTTTTATTTTTTTTAATTAACAAACTGTGTCTTAAAAACAGTAGCAAGGGGCAGATCACATTCTGACACTTTGTAGCTAAATCAAAGCTTTTCTGCTTGTTACCTAACCCTGAAAACTTGGAGATTAGTGAGAAAATCCACTTGTGGCCACATATCAGTGGAGATAAATGAGCAATTGTCTTTGCCATGTGGTGGACTATACCAAAGCTCCCTAGGTTTTAAGTGGGCTGTGTAATTTTGAATAGCTGAGGTGACACTAATATATGGATCAGTAATTAATAGGCAGATTTTATAACTCATCTACAGTGACCAAGTGACTCCTTTACATAATCTGAATGCTTTCAAAAGATTGTGATGAATGGATTGCAAAAAACTAGAAAATGACAAAAATTATTTTTAAAAAAATCATAAGAGGAATTTGTACTTTCTGATTCAGAAGGAAATCTTTCATGGAAAAAGAGGCAAGAAAGAGGTGTCAGGTTGTGGATAGCTTTCCCATCTAAGCTTTTTGTGAATTTGGCCAGATTCTGATATCAATTATGCTGCAATAATCTACTATCAAGCAGCTTTACATACCCTATCACTTCATTTAAGTTTCCCTTAACAGAGTGTAGAATACTTGCAGTACTTATTGCAGCACACATTAATTTTCGATTTTTTACAGATTTTTCAGGATTTTCATCCCTTGTTTTTTTCCATAAAATTGCTTATACTGTATGCAGGGTGCTGAAAGATTATCCCCAGAATATCATATATTTGGTACTAGGAATAGAATTAATGAAGATTCACATAATTTACACAGGGAAATTTTTAATAGGTTCTCTGTAGTGATTTAATTTAAATATGAAAATTACCCTTGCTTAAAAAAACCCCTTGATTTTATTATTGAGTCATGAGCTTTATCTCCAAAGATTTACAAGTCTCTCAGCTAACTCATGTACAAATACCTTTATTTTATTCACCCTGTACACCTTGGAATGCAATTCCTAGGTATATTATCATCATGGAATAATTCATCAGGTTTCATGGTGAAGTCATAAGAGCAGGTGTAATTTACATGGAGTCTCTTCATTTTGCTTCGGCATTTGCAAAGCAACCATATGCAGCAATTTCATATGGTGTAACAAATTCAGCACAGTGGTGGTTTTTTGTATCCGTACTAGATGTGGCCTCAGGTAGCAAGCAGAGTTCCCTCTGATACTGCATGTTTTTCATTAAAAGACAGCTGACACATATTAATTTCTTGCTTAACTGTTACACAGACCATAAAGGGCTGCAGCAATTGATTTATCCATTTTGCTGAACTGGGATAATAAGATAATAAGGTCTTCCTGCTCCTGCCAGTCATTTCTGTCTGGTAACTTTCTGGACATATTGCTCTCTCCACAAAGATGTCTTTGTTGCTCATGTTTTAAGATTTAAATCTATTTTTTTCTGATGTCCTTGAAATTCCAGGTTATGAAAGCAGTGTTTTAAAATAAAGGAATTTTTATTTCATATGAATCAGGCTATTAGCCTTTTGTGATAACAAAACACAAAACAAAGGTTGTCATGCTCTCCCTAATGTTAGAATTATGCTTGTTTTTCAAGGATGGAAACTCTTATAGTTACCATTGACTAACCATGGACTTTTATTTTTCCACTCTATAATTGTTAAACCCTATAATGCTACCTAAGGATGTATCTAATTTTATGATATACAGTAGTTGAGGACTGGGTTTTACATGTGAAATCTGTCTATTGTTCTCACACATCTTCCAAGGAAACCAGAGGACATGAACTGGGTTTTCTTTTGATGACATCACACTGGGAGATATGTTTCAGGTGTGTACTATGTCAGCAGCTAATTTTCTTCAGTTATAGGACCAGCCTCAGTCCCACAAAATAAAATCCCTGAATATTTATAAAACTTAGTATTGAATATTTCAATGTACAGGTCTCTTCCTAGCAAGCTGTTTCTTTTAATTTTCTTATTAAGTATTAATTCTGAATTCCTGATCCTTCAGGGGATGATTGCATGAACAGAGGGATGGATGGATGGATGGATGGATGGATGGATGGATGGATGGATGGATGGATGGATGGATGGATGGATGGAGGGATGGATGGATGGATGCAAGGAACTCTGCTTTTAGAAATAAAATAGCAGTTTGAGTCTTGAAGAAAAGGACTCACTAGTTTTACATTATTATTTCTTAACAATTAACATAGGTTTGGGAACTGATACTCCTATAAAATCAATGGGAGTTTGTTTTACTTACACAAGAATAACATTTGCTATTTTTCCATCTCTAAATTGGGGCTCATTTTTTTCAGTCTCATAAATCTTATAATCTGGGAATTAATCACAGGATTTTAATGTGCCTTGGTAAAGACTACAGTTCAAGTTTTTTTGAAGTGTGCAGCACTGTAGCATGAAGTGTGCAGCACTGTAGCATATTAATTCTATTTGAATTCATTACATTCAAAGGCAGCTGTGAGCCTTTTGGACAATTTTTGATCCTGGAATCACTGTTTAGTGATGCAAATTCCTTACAGAAGTTATAGCTAGCCTTGTGGCTTGTCCCCCTCTCGGAGCCCCGGCTCTGTTTTCACTCCAGCTAGTTAGAGGGACAAACCACACTTGGGAGGATTTTTCCTCACGGTCCCAAAACCTAGGAGGAGTCAAGAACCTTTCCCTTAGGAGAGAAAGCATATCCCCGTCAATGGCAAAGGAAGGTCTGCACTTGATCCAGGGGGAAAACCAGGGCTTTATTCAGTCTTTCTTTTGTGGTCCTGCCCCAGCTTGGGTCAGGAGCCCCGTCCCTGTCCCTGGAGCCAAGAGAAAGTGCTGACCGCATGGTCTGGCTTATATCCAGGGAAGGGACTAAACGCGGGGACATGCCACTACCCAATCAGGGATAAGGTGGGAGTGGAACAGAGTTGGATTACATTCCAGGAAGGGGACAGTGTGGGAGAATGGACGGGGAAAAGGGGCAGGGACAAACTTTGGGATGTTACATTTTCCAGGGAAACAGAGGGGTACAGAATAAACCATTACAAAAACCAATATAAAAATGAAATACAATATGAAACCAAATAATACACAGCAACACAGCCTGATCCCAGAGCTGGTGGGATACACATCCCTTCTCCATTGCATTGAGTGAAAAGGTATGAGCTGGTATCATGTACCATGTATAGTTGTGCTGTATTGCATGTTTGTAGAACCGGCTCAGTCGACTTGAGGGTTACTAGCTGCGTGTTGATGCAGTAGTGAAATACTGCCTACTGAAAAACATTAGTATCCTTGTTATTCTTAAAAGCAAGGATCTTTGATAAGAGATAAGATTAAAAGATTTAATCTAATAGCTCATGTTATTACTGTTTGTGAATAAGAATGTATAATTACAAAAGGTGTTTTCCAGATTCTTATACATAACTGATCTAACTACATGGACATATTTTTGAATTATGATATGAAATTAAAATTATATATAATCCAACTAATACATCAGAATTACAGCAGGAAAAAAAAAAAAGAAAAAAGTATGTTCATCAGATATGAAAACCATCACTGAAAGCTGTCAAAAAAGGCTTAATTATCATTCATTATGAATCATATAATTCATTATGAATAATATACAATAATATTTATAATAATTCAATATGAATAGTAGTGCAACTATTTTTCATGAACTAAAAAGTGAAAAAGAATAGTATACTGCATTTGAATATTGATAAACTGAAAAATCTGGATGAGAACATACATCTATACATATCTAGAAAAAGTACATATTTCAATGTATCAAAGTCTGCATAATATTTTCTGGTTGTAACACTTCCCTCTTTTTAGCTCTTTGTTTTCCAATGTATAATATATCCAAATCAGAGGTGAATTTGATCATCTGTATTAGAGTAAATTTTATTATTTTCTTCTTAGAAGCCAAACAATATTTTTTGGAAAAGGCATTTAACACAGATTTTTAAATACCTTCATAATAATGTTCTTTGAAGAGCTTTAAAATTTGTCTTGTATTTCTTCCTCATATAACAAATAAAGTGTTCTTTGCTTACTTAAGTTTAAATTTTATAACTGACAAAATATTACAGACGTGAAGAAAATACCCAAATGTTGTAAGATTATTTAAACTGCAAAAATTAATATAAAAGAATTATTATTGATAATAAATTTTCCTAAATATTGGTAAAAGTATGAAGTAAATTCTCAGGGTCAAGAGCCAAAAGTTTTAACTTCATCTATACTACCAAATACTTCTAAAGATTCAAAACTGACAGAAACAAAGTGTCTTCTGTACACAAAGCAAAGTGTTTCTCACATGTCCCACATGGAGAATATTTAATCTTTTTCTGACATGAAAATATTACGTACAGGATTTTGAAAGATTGGTATGTACTTTTGTTCTCTCCTTCATCAGAGTTTTCTGAGCAGTTAGAGTTGCAAGATTGGCTGTGCAACAAGTCACTGAAAATCAACTCAGATAACACTGTTCAAAACGGATATTCTAAGAAAAGTGATATGTACTCACAGATTCTTGCTCCTGTGTTCTCATCCAAATGGTAGACCTAACAAGGCTGAAGGATTATCATGTTATCTGTTTTCCAAGCCAAGCAAATTAGGATGTTTTTCCACAGTTGAATCTACCAGCTTCACATTATACAACAAAGACTGTTATTCCATAAGGAACATATGAGCTGCTGGTTCTGATAAGATTCAATAAATAATAGCTCTGCAAGGCTGGACTCTTTAAATTATAAATGCTTCTGGAAAGGATTATTCCTGGCATCTCATGAGTCACTAAGATAATTAAAGATCCATATAAGAGCCTTGTGAAGGAAATTAAAATATTTTATTACGTGCTAAAATTTTGAATTGCATATTGTGAAGTGCTGTCTTTTGCTGAAAAGTTAAAGAGTGGTTTGTTAATCTCTTAGAACAAATCTTTACTCATACCATCACTGTTTAAAATGTTTGTGAGAGACCTGGGTTAAGAATTTCTGATTCACTATTAAAGGGCCAAGGAAAAGCTTTGTTGTAAAACATTGTTAGCAGACATCTAAATCTATTACATCATGAAATGAAATTTTGTGTGCATTAAAACATTTAGTTGTGTTATTTTTCCCCCCCCTATCTTTTTGTAGTCATTAACAGAAGTAATGATATCAGAGTTAGGCATGTCCTGCAATATATGGCAGAATGAGAAACTCATTTCTTTTACATGGCTGCTAACTGTTGGAAATGCCTTATGTCTCTGCCATTACTGTTTCATGTCCAAGTTAATAAGGGACCATAAGTAAATGTGAAATTGAGCTTCCTACTCTTAACATGTGAAGATATTGAACTGCAATTACCAGAAATTTTGAAAAAACTCCAAGTATGATAATATTAATAGCTATGAACTGCAGGCAGCAAAGGGAAGTTTGTTTTAGTCCTGATCCTTATTCTGATGCTCTGGTGGGACTTACCATTCTTTAAGAAAAAAAAATGTAAAATTAATTAATGATTGATTGGAAAAGTGCTCCAGTCTTGGGAAGAAACAAAGCAGATGAGTTGACAATACTACAAATTCATGAGTGCTGTCTGATGTAAAACAATAAGGAATCTATTTGTCTAGAGAAATATGAGACAAAAATGTGGGATCTGTGGGATTGTATTTAAGAATTTCTTAAGAATAAGTTTGCTTTGATGAAGGTTTACCCTTTGATGAAGGTTTACCTTGTATATTTGACTAAGAGAGAATTCATAATATGAAAAATAAAATAAGCTGTTAGCCATCCCTATGTTCATTTTCAAGCATAATTGTAGAATGAATTCTTGGAGAAATTTTGAATAGCTGCATGATGTCTTGGGAAACTAAAAAATCTCATAGGTAAGGACTGGATCTGATTTCTGAAGTGTTGCCTGCAACATGTAAAGGTAAATATGCTATGGACATATTGTCTGGAATAGAATAATTTATGAAACAAACTAAACAAGGGAATTCCTTTAAAATATGTGGATTTACTACTGGCTTACATTTTATTGCACTCTTTCTGGAAATGTGAATGGAACTTTAAATGCACCTTTATTTCATTTCTTTAATACAACTGCTACTTGAATTTCTCATCCTTATAATTATAAAGCACATACCTATAGAAAATAACAGCAGCAAAATAGATGGGCAGTCAAATGTCAAGTTACTTTCTAAGACTATGAAGGCCAAGTAAAATTACAATTCAATGCATTCCCAGGAGTCCTATCACTGGATACCAGGGAGAAGACACCAACACCTTGTTCTGCACTTCCGCTCTTTGGGAAGCTGGAGAGAGCCATGAGGTCATCCTTCCTGTTCTTCAAACTAGACAAATCCAAAGTCCTCAGCTCCTCCTCACAGGATGTTCATTTCAGCCCTTTCATCAGCTGCTCTGCATGCCTTCTTGATGCACTGAAGGCCCTTCACATTCTCAAACTGTGACTCCCAGAACTTCACACAGTGCTTAAGGTGAGGCTGCACCGTCAAGTATAGAAGGAAAAGAAAAGAGGAGAGGAGAGGAGAGGAGAGGAGAGGAGAGGAGAGGAGAGGAGAGGAG